>NW_025222413.1:9965-222499 GCF_014066325.1 Apis laboriosa
TTTTTTTTTTTTTTTTTTTTTTTATTTGAATGAAAATGAAAATTAGACAGATTAAACCTTTTTTTGATTTTGAAACAGAGTTCGTTGAGTTTTAATTTTCCAAGTTTATTTTTTTTATTATTGCATACGCAACATCATATATTTTGATATTAACCCAAGATTTATTCCCTTTGTTATTGTATTTTGAATTGGAATTTGGATTTTTGATATTTGCATATTTTCAAAAATTTTTTCATATTTTTATCATTGTACAATTTTTATTTTATTTCGTTATGACATTTGTTTTTTTTTTTTCTCTCTTCATCGTTATCTGTCATTTTTTTATTCCTATCTCTCTCTTTTATAGTAAAATTCCATTAATTCCAAAATATCCATTGATATGATCAATTTTCAATTATAAATTAATTTTCCAAGTTATTTCTTGGAATCCGAGCAAAATAAATAAAGTAAGAATATTGTGAAAATTGCAATACAAAATCATATAAAAAAATTCATTATTTTCCAATGCAACCATATTACTCTTTATTACGTGTTGATGTTGCGCTTTAATAACACCAGTGATCTAAGCTCGAGCAATTCCTAGAAGAGGAAGAAACTTGTTAAAATTCCATTACTTCGATATCATCGATCTTTATTTATGTAGCATTTTATTGTATTTATTTTCACATTTTTCCTCTCGAATTTTCTTCTCGATGTTATTTCGCTTTCGAGTTAAATATTTTTTTTTTTCGTTAAAACAAATAGATAGATTAGATATAAAATTTATACGTTTCGTATCACGTAAATTATTGCTAGTGAAATAAAATTGCTTATACAGTAACAAAAAGAATAAAAAAAAAGTATATAATATACATCAAGTTAAAATTAAAAATGAATATCGAAATAATAAAAATAATTATAAATTTATTAATCCTCCATAACTTTACGTGAAAGTTATATATATTTATATTTTTTTTTATCTATATTTTTCATGTTTATCACTTTTTTTTTTTAGAATCAGTTGAAAGTAATTTTTGTATCGCGAATTAAAATAAAGATCTGAAAAAGATTATCATTCTTTCAGTCAGCAAAGTAAATAAAATAATTCCGGTTACAGAGGATTAACACATTTATTACCAACAATTAGATATGGATATCGTTTCGAATGTTGATTGAATAATCATATATTAAACGAAAATAGAAACTTAAAAGGAAAATTATTATAATAGTATTAAAGAAAGTATTAAAGAAAGTATTAAAGAAAGAAAAGAAAGAAAAATTTATAACGTGCATTGTACAGTTTAAGAGTAAAAGAGAGAGAAAGGAATACAATACTGATCGAGTACAATTCAAGTAGTAGCTTTACTCTTCGCTCACATCCCTTACAATGAGAAAAATGACACGTCTTTTTATCGTTCCATTTTACATCGAAGCTACGGTTTGCAAAGTTAATATGTACTCTTTGGTATGATTTACACAGAATCGGAGGTTGTGTTCTCCCTATTTATATAACTGTGACGCTGGAAGAACGGAAGCCCAATAGAAAATATCTATGAACGCGTCGACCAATGTAATTCGTACATAGAAAAATAAAGATCGTGTCGATGCGTCGAAAGGAACACTTGCGCTTAGAAAAATAAAAGCTTGTCATTTGATTAATGGCTGCCAGTAAACTAAATTCTATTTCTAAATTTCTCCAATTCGCTCGAAATTTCCAGATTATTTCCATTTTTCAGTTTTCAATTCGATTTGCATCAATTTTTGTTTTTTTTTTTTATAATTAATGATCGAGGTAACGTGAACATTTTAATATAACGATAATAATTTATATACCATGCTCCAAATTGAAAATCTTTTAAAACTTTCAAAAGATATAGTTTCAATAGATATAATGTATTACGTAGAATCCATGTTACATAAAATATTCGAGTATTATTGAAAAATTTATCGATAGATGCAAAAATTGTATTGGATTTGATAATTTTTTTTTTTTTTTTTTTTTTTTTTTATCATAAAAAGAGAACGGACAACTTGTGTAACAGCAATTTTTACTGTGTCATGTCCAATAATAGCATCGATGATGCGTTCCATTGATAATTGTTCCGAATATAATTCCTGTTCCAATATTACCGCTTTTCAGTCAATATCGATATCGAAACGATTGGCGTTGTAGGTGTGTGTTATTATCGGACAATTCGAACAGATAGGATTAATCGGAAATTCGAGCGAAACGAGAAGCGACCGATGATATTTAGTTAGGTCAGTGACAGCGTTCCATCGAGTAAAGCCAACAATTTTTACGCTTAAATGTGTCATTGAAAAAAGAAAAAAAACACGTTTAAAATACTATATCACTTGCATTGTTGCTGATTAAACTTTTTAAAATAATTTAGCAAAAGATTCATAATACGTTCCACGATATTAAGATTTAAAAATCTCAATAAATAAATTAAAAAATAAAATTAAAAAATATAGAGACAAAAAGAAACAACGAGCAATCGATCCAAAATTCTTCAAAATTGCTTCGTTTTCAATTATCAGAAACTTTGTGCGAACAATAATGTAATACCATAGAATATGCGTTATTTCTCTATTTTTATTTTTCCAATAGTTAGACTTTATCCAACAACTTTGCGTACAAACGTGTTACATCGTATTTCAATTCGCAATCGTGCGTCATTAATCGAGACTTTCGTAGATGGAGACGTAGTGTACCATCGATTAATCACGCATGCACCAATTCCACAGAGAGTTTTTGCACTGGTTGAAAATTTATTCGGACAGCTGTCACTGACATATGAAAAACCATTCACGTTTTCCTCTCGACGGTCAAAAAATCTATTATTTCTACAAATTATTTCACATGGGAACCTATTCAATCTGCTCGATTATTGGACGATGGCAACATGATAATGATAATGATGATGATGATGGTCACGATGATGATGACGATGACGATGATAATAATAATAAATGAGTCGCTCTTAGGGACGTGGATTGAAGGGTGGATTGTGTACACGTAAGCAACATGTAACACACACGCCGCACACGAAATGACACGATGATCGTGGTCACTTACAAAAACAGCGAGATCACACACTCGACACACCTTTGCACTCGCGAGAAAAAATTATTCGTCGCCAAATGTATTTACAGTTCTCGTTAATAATTATTGCTATGGTACATTTATACAGTCTAGACGCGTACAATAGGCCGTACGAATAAAAAGTGAAGCGTTCGCGATTTTTCTTTTTTTTCCTTTTTACCATTTTCTCTCGTTCCTCTTGTTCTAGAAAAACTCGACTCGACTATTCTCCACGAAAGAAAATGGTGGGCGTGACGCTTGATGCGGAACCAAGCGAAAACTTGATCCCTCGTATCATGTCTAAATTGCTCCATGGATCGTTTTTAGTGCGATTCAACCTTTCATTATGTAGTTTTGCCGTTGCTGGTAACAAATCGTTCGATTGATATTTTTTTTTTTTTTTATTTATTTTTATCGTATTTTTTTGAAAAATCGTGAAATGAAATAAGTTTTTTTTTTTTTTTTTATATCGGATCTTAAAGGAGTAAACAAATCGTAGTGATCAAGAGAGAGATTGGAGTTTAATTTACGAGCGAAACAGTACATTTTATAAATTGTTAAATGTAAACGAATTTAATTGTGAAGTTTTCTATATATACAAAATGTTTATAAAAATGCAAAATTCAACTTTGAAAAATGGATCCTAAATGTCAAAACAGGTAAAGAAAATTTATATATGTTAAGTTAACGAATTGTATTTTAAGTTTGCGTTAAACGAAGCGGAAATAGGAAATAGAGAAAAACAATTTTGATTCTACTTCATTTCATTCGAACTTAAAATATGATTCGTTAGGTAAATCTTAATGCACATATGTTTATATGAATTTTATCGATATCTAGAATTCACTTTGGAAAGATGCTTCACATTTTTATAAACATTCTATATATAGGTATATTCGAATGGTATTAAAATATGGATTTTTAACAAGAAAAATAATTGACGCACGGATTGATCGTTTTACAATATTTGTTTATAAAATTAAGATCAATTTTATTTGTACAATTTGTCCACCAGAATCGACCTGATTGAATCTAATTTCGAATTGACTGAAAACTATTTCAAAATTATGAGAGGGTGAGCGTGATCGTCTGTCTTTTTTTCTTTTTTGTTTTTCTCTCTTTATTTAACACAACGCTTCTTTTTTTCGCAACAATCTCATTTTTAATAAGTATCGCATTACAGGTAATACAGCTTTTGTTCTTGTCTAATTACATCTAGATAGCACTGTTTGCTTTTAACCTACGTTTACGACTGACAATTTATTTACAAAGTGAACGCGTAAGAATCTTGCACACTGATTTTCCCTCCATATCTGATTAATTCGAGATCGGGTAAACATAAACTTAATATTTCAAATTATTTTTAACAATTTATTAAAATATTAATTCGTTTTATTAATTCGTTGTTCACTGAAACAATTACCAAAATAAAATTAAAAATTGATGCATCACTTTCAAAAATCACATTATTTTTTTGGAAGACAATTTCATTGAAACACAAATTTGAAATGTTTATATTTCGAGAAACGAAGAAAAAGATTCAATATATATGTTACAAGCAATACGAGCAATTTAATTTTTAAAAATTCCCTTTGAAATCGCAACAAAAAACTGAATAAAATATGTTTTAAATTTCTTTTTTAAAATAATTACGAATAGAATAAAAAGAAAAAAGAAAACGTTTTTCGAAGTGAGACAATTCTTGAAATCTGCTATAGTAGATTATAAAGAGAAGTCGTGATGAACTATAATTGAGAAATGAACAGCGTGCAAGATTCCAATTTAACTGGCCCATCCGTAAAGATTTAACGTTTAGGGGGCGATGCCTTTCCGGCACGTGATCAATCGTGAAAATTTGCAATTTCGTTGCGTGCCGGCGAAAGACATACAGAAGAATACTTGTCATTCTCCCCTCGTTTCCGCTTACTGTTGATGACCGCGTCGTTCGCCTAACCAGCGAATTCGTTTATGAGCTTCCGGTTGCACGTCGAATCCTTCGAATCCCCTTTAATACGTGCCATTGAACCCAAGAGGCGAGATTCGGTTTCCTAGTAGCCGTAAAAACATTTCGACACTTTGGAAATGGAGAGGAATTTCAAATCGAGCGAGGCTACTTTTATTATTTTTAGAACAATTAGATAACGAGGATTTCTAATAAAATTGAAAAATTTTAATTCTTATTTGAATGGTGCCCTTTCAAAATTTAATATCTTTGGGTAATTGTGCATTATTTTTTGTATTCTCTCTGTATTTTATTAAACAAAATTTTGTTGAAAGAAGGTACCAAAATATTCTGAGCAGAACGCGATAGCAAAAAGTATCTTTTAAGAATGAAACGATATCTTGGTGAATTCTGTATCACGTTAAATCGCGTTAACATATTAATATATTATCGTATATTATAACGTATCAATAAAATTAAACTGTCAAATATTTGAACCTTTCGCTGTAATTTCGCTTCGTGGATTCAATAATCAAAATTCCCGCGTATCTATTAAATTCCAGAATTTCGTGAATTCGAGGAAAGCGACCGTAACGGGGAAGCTGATTGCGATCCACAGGCAAAAAGTATCTAGAATAAGCTCGATTCGAGTCGAGAAATGCATGAATATCAGTCTGTGATACAACACGTTGCACTCGTTCTTCGCGCTGAACGTTTCACAAAGTTCAAACGGCCCCGGATTTCCTGATTAATTAACGCGGCATTGATAGATCGTCCAACCGAGACGGCAGCTCGATCTTGATCAATTTTATCGACAAGAACGGCCAGTGTTCGCGAATATAAAGCTCAATACGGATCAATTGATTTTGTTTGCACTTGAGTTGTCGGATAGTTATCACAAAGTTTGCGAATATTTCTGGAACACATCAAAGACTAGTGATAATTGATTTTCAATCGCTGTAAAGCCAAAACTTTAACGTTTCATAGGAATTATAAAATTTGATAGGATGAAATCATCAAAATGTTGGTAATAATAAATATACAAGAAAATTCGTTCGTTTGTATCAAGTTTAAATTGAAAAATCGTATATTCTCAATCGTGCACGTGTGATATGATCAAATTGAATTTTTTTCGGTGAAGAAATTTTAGATAATTGTTCTATTTTGTTCAAAAAATTCATTTTGAAGGCAACTTTAAATATATTTAATTGGTAATTTTTAAAAATAATAGATAGATAATTGTTTCTTTGTTTGTTTTTTTTTATATTAAAATAGGTTGTGAATTTAAAAATTTTTGTTTCATAATTTAGCGTAAATGGTAGATTTTTCAGTATAAAACCACATTTTTAGCATCGAATATTTAACTTTAGATTAATTTAGAACAAAAGTTGGAATTATAATAAAATTATAATGTTAGTTTTGTATTTTAAATGAAACTACAAGAGCGTAATTTTCCGTAGCCAAACTGAGTAAACCATTAGTGGCAAAATTTTGTTGTTGAATTTTTTTCAAAATTTTCATTCCTTTTTTTAAAGTTTTAAATATTGGACGCTTTTTATTAACACAAATTTTAAAATTCTACGGTAAAAATTTGACTCGACGAAGAACTGTAAATTTTTTCAAATATGCTGGAATATTTTCAAATTTTTTGAAAGATTAGAATAATAAAAGAAAAAAAAAAAATGTTTAGGCATAATTATCGAGTATACATAAGATATTTATCTTAAAATATTTTCATGATATTAATATTCTCATAATTCTGATGAAAATTATTTCGAATATTTAGACTAAAAGTAGAACAATGCAGATATTTATTTATCAAGGTATAAAAGAAAAATGTTTGTCCAAAGCAATAAAATACAGAAACAAACTGTTCCAACTTTTGAATTTTACTAAAGCGACAATATTTATCTACCTGCCGGAAACATTAAAACTTTTATACAGCCACTATAAATTTATCCTATTTTTTTTCCTTCTAAAACATAATTCCTAACAAAATCAAATAGATAACATAAAACTAGCATTATAGAATATTTTCACGAATATTTGATAATTTTTCAAATTATTCTTTATTCCCTCCTTTGATGATAAGATAAATATTTTGTTCTAGCCAGATATTTTATTCGTTAATTTATTTATTTTTTAATTTTGTCCATGATTTTAATAAATAAATATAGTTTCGATCATGTATAAAATAAGATATATAAAATGATATTCTATGATGAACAATTATAAGTAAGTACTATCTAATAAATAAATATAATAATATTTATATTAATCGGAATATTTTATTCGAATTGCATTGAATTCTCGCCTTATTGGATTTTCATAGATGAACATATTTATAGATTCGATTTTATTTGTCAATTCATACGTGCACGAATTTTAACGGGAAAATAACAGAATCTTACTTTTCGTGTTCATACAATCAACATCTCAAATTTCCCCATCATACGAAACTCCATATATTATAAAAGATTCTTCCATTACCTTTAACTACACCCTCTTTCGTTCGTCTCTAAAGGGAATCGAATCACAATTGTAACAAACGAACTCGATAGGTTTATTTTTACGATGTTTACCAAATCGAGTTGGACGAATCATTGGGCGAACGAGCAGATACCGATATTCCCAATGGATCGCAAGAAACAATTTGCTCGACGCGATTATTCACGGGGGTTTTTCTCGCTAGACGAATTGCGACGGTGTTTTCCAACAACTGGCGCAACAGGGGAGGGCGCTCTTCAGCGTGTCCTTAAAGGCCTCGCGGAAGTCGCGGTTGAAGTACGCGTAAATAAGCGGATTCAGGGCGCTGTTGAAGTAACCTATCCAGAATAGGACGGACACCACCGTGTCTGGACAGTAGCAGGCCTCGCCGCACAAGGACGTGGTTAGATACCTGGAAAAGAAACAGGATTGATGGATTTTAGGAGCATGGTAAAATTAAAACTTTCTTTTCTTTTCTTCTTCTTCTTCTTCTGTGAAATATTTATCTCATTGCATCAAATGTTTACAGGAAATTAATTCAATATGGATGATGCGAATTTAGATGCGAGGATGAAGGATTTAGGATTTTTTATTCTATAGACGGATAATACATTTGCAAGAAATGTGAAAGACGAAAGGAAGAATTGTTTTTAAATATTTAAATTTCCTTTTTTTGAGTTGAGTTTTGAATATGAGTTTAATATATTGGCATAATATTTTGTAATTGGCTCTTCTTACGATTGATATTCGTTTCTTTCAATTTTTCATGGTTCATTGAATGTGTTAAATTTAATAATTCGCGATTCTATATCACATTGATCAAAAAAGAAAAAGAGAAGAGATGTAACACTTTTCATCTAGAAATTGCCATTCTCGAAGCACTTCATTTTCTATTGTTTTTGCCTTTGATCGGCGACAATATTATTTTTTATATTTTTTTCATATCATGTTTCGTATCGAATTTTCACGGTATGAAAGACAATCTTTTAAATTCATTTCGAGAGATGCGCCATGAGCCAGAAATGGAAACTGATTCGAAGGAACGTTGCGGTCACGTTCTGCCATTTTAATTAAAAAATTGTCCACAAACTCGAAACGTTGCTCTGACGGTATAAATGAGAATTCATCGCTCCGGTAAAAAGTTCTCTGATGTTCTCGCGGATGTTCGGATTAGAATGGATTCGCTTCTTCGCGTAGGTTAATGTTTTGAAAATTGACAAACGAAACGAGATTTATTCTTTTATTTCCTCGTTTTATTTATAGAAGTATTTTTATAAAGATATCAAAGATGTTAACTTCATAATTATATATTTTTTTTTAAATATTATCTTTATCTTGCGTTTTAACAAATTTATTCATAGATTATTTTTTATCTTACGTTTACTTCTTTTATGTTATTTCTGAACTGAAAAATAATAATTGTAGTTGAAGTAAATGGTGATTCGAAATCGTTATTTTTCTTTTAAGCAACATTTATTCGAGCTTGTGGTTTACGTTATTAAGAGATTGTAATTTCGCGAAGATTGGAAATTTTAAACAATTTTTTATCAAGTACAAAACAACGATTTAATTAGTATATTTAAGAGTTGAAAAGATAAAGATAGAATTAGTTTTATAAAAGAATATTTTTGCATCAAGGATTTAATTTTTTCACTGACAGAACATCACCGCAAGTAAATTTCATTCCATCATTATTTCCAAATCTATTAATTTAATATTTCATTATACAAATTTAATTTTTGTTTGGAAATAAGAGAAAAATAAAGACTTTGTTGCTATATTAAGTTCGTATAACATTTTAATATTTAATATTTATAAATGAAAATCGTTGACCGCGTTGAATTTACAGTTGAAATAAACTTGGAAGTACGAATTGGAGCCAAATGACTTCAGAAACAAAATTATTACCGTATTACGTTACTCAGCTTCTTGCTCCATCTTTAAGATTGATTACAGTTTGATGATAGTTCCATTCACATTCTCGAAAATAAATTCACGAAACTTTGAACATAATTCTTCATTGTTTATTAAGATGAGAGTAACGCGGATCATCCTTATCGTGAGAAAGTTTCTCGATAGTTTGTACAGATTCTATTCGTTTTTATAATATATCGTATCGATGCGAATATAATAAATAGCGAGTGCGGCCAAGTTGGTCGATTACGATGATCGAGTACAACTTTTGCTTCTTGTTCAAGATTTTCTTTTCGTTTATCGAGTAGAAGAGATTAATCTTACTGCCGAGTTTCTTGCGAACTTTATATTTCGTCTGCTTTATAAACTGTAATTTAACAAACGTGTAATAAGAAATCAAATTTCTTCCAAGTTTGTTCCATTCAAAAAGAATTATTTTTTAAACAAAGTTAAAACAACAAAGTTACTAAATGTTATTAAATGTTAGTAGAAGATTGAGAACGGTATAAAAGAACTTTGTTCTTCTTCTCTTATTGTATACGTATTTAGATGTATAGATTATTCGTTAAATGTCACAAATATAAAAGAAAAGACTTAGATCTAGACTTATAATCTACAGTAAATGAAGATCGTTTAAAATTTCAAAAAGAAAAAGAAAGGATAATCGAATGAAAGATCAAACAAAAAAGAACAATTAAACAATGAGAGACAATGAGCAGCAGATTCTCCTATAAACGAATAAACGAAGCAACGAAGTAATCGAGGAATCGTGAATCTTTATTGAGAAATAAACAATTGAACAAATTAAACAATCGTGTATTTTATCCACGATTAAATGAAAGATGAATTAAAAAAAAAAAAAAAAACAATCAAGTTGTTTCTCTGTAAATTAATAATATAACATTGAAACGTTTAAGGAATTATGAAATATTTCCCGGAAAAAAATAATTAGAGCAATGAAATAATTAAAGAATAAGTACCACTTCCACGAACAAATTTAGTAATTGCGTAAAAGAAGTTCCTTTCCAATGAACGCATTGAAACAACTGAAAAATTATAAGTCTTGCCTCAAATATTATCTTTATTAACTATCATTTCTAAATTGTTTATAAACTATCTCGATGATTATTATTCTTATAATTATAATATTTTTTTTTAGATGTAACTGTCGTTAATTCGCGAAAAGAAAAATACACATTCGTTAAAATCAGAAATTTGTAAGATAATATACACACGTGTAATATTACATTGTTACGTTTATCTATAATTTTTAATTTGTCGAAATGAATGAAACGATATGAAATACAAATTCTCAATAGCGAGCAATTTCAGCAAAAATATCGAAGAAAAATAATATATATAAAATTTTGAAACAATTTATAAGTATGTGACGAACATTATTGTGCATTCGCGGCATATACGGTGATCGCCATAAATCATAAGCTCGTACAGCTCGATTAACTCGGCATGGTATTGGACTCAGGTTTGTGGACCATGGTATATTTCGAAATGTGTCGTCTTTAAAATAAATATTTTCTGCACAGTAGTTGGAAATATGGGTATGATTTATTGTTAATAGGCGGTATCTTTTTTTTTTTATTCAGAATATTACTTCTGAATTATTCCTCGGAGAGTGTGCGAAAAGGACAATTTATATTAACTTGGAATATATATTACGCGAAATATTCGCTTTTAAACAAAAGTTCGAACACACTTTTTGAGATATTATACGTTTGAACAATTTAATTTTCCGTGTGAACTTTTTCTATCGTGATTTTGTAAAAATTTTAAAAATTCGGTATTCAAAATTTAGTTTTTTTTTTTTTTTTTTTTTGTTAAAGAATGCCTTTAGGTGTTTTAAAATTCTTTAAGATGTTATATAATAGATATATTACTTTTTATATTTATATTTTTTTATATTAATCCTGTATTTAGTTGTACGTTCAAGTAATTTTATGGTTCGTTCGAAAGAAATTTATAAAAACAAAATTCGATCAAAGTTTTCATGTTCGTATTACTTTTAAAACGAAACTTGCAAACAGTGTTTTGGATCGAGAGAATATCCTGCAATATATATTTACATTATTTATTCAACGTGTTCGACAAGACGTAGTTCAAAGTGGAAAATTTTACCAACCACTTATTTCTAAAAATTTTATCCTCTTTAAAAGAATTTAAAATTTACGTAGAGGAAAATTTCTTCTCGTGACTTTTCTCTAACAAAATGGGATTAATTATTAAAGAGGATCCACGATAAATCGAAATTTCACAGGACGAAATGCATAATGTACGCGTAAAAACGCGTGGCAACGTGCATCTATTATGGAGAATTTTGAAATATTCAGGATCGGTGGTTTCCTCGTTATTCCCATCGCTAAGAAAGGATATTTCTTGGGGGAAAACGGTGCAATCGCATCGCTTAGTCAAGCAAATAGTTAGATTCGACGCGAGGAGATGGGTAAAACTCGCGATAAACTTGATACACGCGGTTCGAGTTTGCATTAATAATACATGCGGTTGGCTCGACTTTCGCGAGTATTCACCGACTCTGGAAACTTGTTCGTCGATGAAACGAAAGCTCGGTGAACAGCTTGCATCTGGCAAAACTCGTTCGTACGCGAATCCAGGATTTTTCTGTCTTGCTCTTATGACGGGATCCTAGCGAAAGGGTGGAAGTAAGCAGAATATTATGGAAATATTTGTGTGTAGAATAAATTTTCTACGAAAGAGAAATTGTATAATTCGTACAGTTATAATAAATCTTTTTCTTTTTCTTTTTTGGTCGAAATTAAAAAAGTAAAAAGATAATTATATACAAATGAATCGAGAGATTGTATGGATTATTCGTGATTTCTCAATATTTTGTTCTATTTTTTGTTTTTTTCTTGGTATATCTCGAATCCTCCTGTTTAATAAAAATATTTAATAAAAATAGTAATCGAACATAAAGGAATAGTTGTTGGAATGAAAATTAGAGTCATTATCAAAGTACTGACTCGTTGTTGGTGCTTACCAAAGGAAAAATGGCAGCCAACAAAGAAGGAATGCGCCCATTATTATTCCGAGCGTCCTCGCAGCTTTGTGCTCAGCTCTCCAACTCTTCGTTTGTTGTCGTATCGAAGTGCCTGAAAAATCATAAATTTACATTATTAACGACAATGTAATTTACTTTCAAAATTAAAAAACTGAAGATAATTCTCATATAATATCGCATCTTTTCAAAGTGTTCAAAGCAAAATGTCAGATTCATCGAGCTCATCAATAGTTGTATTATCATGATTAAATAATGTCAAAAAATATACGAAATACGATATAAAATTATTAAAAAAATTCCTAAACTTTAATTCTAAAAGGAAATTTTAACACGGAAAAATTGTGTGGTTAATTTTAATTCAAAAAAGTTGTAGTTCAAAAAAGTAATCATTTTACAAGAGTTTCGAATTTTGATCGAAAAGATACACGAGGAAAGACGCGTTGTTACATAAAAGATTGTTATTTTTGACATAAAAAACTGTGTTAGTGTTTCAAAGAGCTTCAATTTCGTTTTAAGATTGCAGAAATATATCGATGATTTCGAAATTTTAGATAGATTTGAGAAAAGACACGCGATGTTATGCGAAACACTGCCAATTTTGACTTTGAAAGCTGTGCTATTATTTCAAAAACTTTCAACTTCGTTTTGAGACTGTTTGAAAGATGCATTTATGATTTTGAAACTTTATATATTTGAGAAAAGCGAAAGATAACCAATTTTGGCACGAAAAGCTGCAATTCTCAATTTTCAACTTTATTTTAAAATTAACAGAATGTATCGATGGTTTAAAAATTTTAGATAAATTTTATAATTTTATTATTCGTGAAGAATAATATAATTATATTTGAAACAATTGTCCATTATTATCCGAGTATTATAATATTCACAGATTAAGAATAACTGGAAAATAGTAAATTTTCATTTATAAATACATAAATGTAATAATAATATAGCAATCAGTTTCATAGATAGCAAAGCTGATAGTGAATTTTATAACAAAGAAACTAATGAAGTGGAAATTTCCCGTTTTTGTTCAAAAACTTGTTCACTGAAATTTCAAAGTACTCGTTAATCATTGTTCAATATCACAAAATTTTGATATCGTGAATTATTTCAATCTATTTTATTCTCATCGCTGTATATTAATCGGTTCGTAATATTTCATCAAAATATAGAAGTATTAAATATCAAGAAACATTTAATTTTCTCGTTAACGATTGTTTATTAGTTTCTTGTAAGAGAAAAAAATTTTAATTTTCCAGTTAATTTTCAAACATTACATCTAAACAATATATTATAATTAAGTATATATTATAGAAATATTTTATAATTATTCGTTTCCAGTTAAGAAAACATTTGATCAATAAAACGAACAAAAATACTCTGTTATCACGGGAAATTTTCCACGTTTAACCATCAATTTCGTTCTCGTAATATAAATATTCGAGGCAGGCACGATCGTTTTTAACGAGATCTTTTCGTTATCACTCATTGTTCGATTGGAATGAATGTTCACGGGTTTATTAATATCGCGAGAATGGCAATCAATGCAATCGTGTATCACGCACGAATTGCATTGATAAATTATTTCAATTTCATTTTTACTATTTACTATTTCTTTCTCTCTCTTTTTTTAAAAAAGAACGCACTTAAATTTTCTAATGATCTTGAATATTTTCGTATTTATATTTCGAAAAGATTATAAAAATCATGATCGTAATAACTTGAATTTCGATTTTAAATTTGATAATGAATAATTTAATGAGACAAAGGAATTTTCTCTTCGAGTTGCTGAGAGTTTGAATGAATTTTAGATGAATGTTTTAAGTAAATCTTAAACTAACATTTCAAAATCTTGGGAAATTGTATTTATAACTAAATTTGAAAATAATAGAACTATTAATATTACAGAATAGAGCGAAGAAGTAATCACTTAATAAATAATTCTATTTTCTTTTTTTTAATTTTATTAACAATGAGTCTAGAGATCTCATTTTTTTTTTTTTTGGAAAAGTATAGGTGCGAATGTTTGCTCATTTATTCATTCAACGTGAGAAAATGTTAATAAAGATATGTCGATATGTGTAACGGAGAGGTGCATCGACGTGAACGATAAAATCAGTATATTCGCGCATTAAAGCAACGATATTGATGTTTGTTTAAATATTTATTAATTATAACGCGAATTTCATTCGTTTAGCAAATATTATAAAACGTAGTTTGCATTTTATAATTTTGTACAAGGGTTATCTTTATGCGGTTCGTATTTTTTCACTAATTAGTGAATACATTCTCGTTTTTTCTTATTTTCGATATTTCCAGTTTAAAAAGATGTATTTTTTCAAGCTGATAAATTCTTTGTATTTTCTATTACTCTTTTCGACAAAAGTTGAAATTGTACAGAACAAATTTGTAGGAAATAAAATGAAATTTATCGTAATTGAAGATGATATCAGAAATTATAATGGCAGAAAGTTTTCTAAATGAAATGCAAATATCAATATTCGATATAATACAAATAATTTTTTATCGAAAAGAAAAAGATGGAA
Organism: Apis laboriosa; assembly: GCF_014066325.1. Lineage (NCBI taxonomy): Eukaryota > Metazoa > Arthropoda > Insecta > Hymenoptera > Apidae > Apis > Apis laboriosa. The sequence goes on from NW_025222413.1 coordinate 24,956, forward strand.
AACGAAATCTTAGACATTCAATTTGTAACTTCATCGGATAAAAAACTTTGTACAGTAAGGAAAAATATACATTAGGCGTGATTCTCTCTTTTATGTAATAATTAAATATTTATTTTTATCAAAAAAAAAAAAATAAATTATTCGTTTTGTTTTTCACATATTTTTTCTCCATATTTTTGTATTATTATTTTTATATTTTTGCTACCTATGGTTTATAATTAAACTTGGTCCAGATATATTACCTCATTAGCTCTGGACACAACTTTTCTTCTTGATTTAATTTTTATTTCCTCGTCTTTGTTACCGATCAGATTGCAAGATCTCCTTTCACGAATTATTAATTTTCCTCTTAATTTGTAAAATTATATATTCAATTACATATCAAGTTTTTCTTTTATATATCTTTATTACTTTTCTATTTTATTCTTTTTTTTTCAATTTAAATATTAGAACGTGAATCTGAATTACAATAATAGAATATGACAATAAAATTAGTAGATAAAAATGAAAAAAACAATAGGACGAATAATTTTAAAAACGAATAATCTAAATTTTCTAGAATTAACATTAATATTAATTTTATTCCTTGAATTTGCAAAATTGAAAAATTTATAAAATAATTAATTATTTTTAAAAATTCAGGATTCAAACAAATCTTACAAAGTTTTGGATTCGAGAATTTAAAAATTAAATTCGAATTCATCCACCTTTAACTTTTCATTCTTTAATTTTTAACAAACGAAACGATGAATGAATTTTCCATATTGCTTGTATCGTCATTTTATTCATTGACGTGAAATATATTTAGAAAGCTGTGTCCAAAAATAACGAGTTGACACATTAAACCGTGAGAGTTTATGATGCGTGAATCACGATGGAGAATAAACGAACAAAGTGTTGCAGTATAATATAACAGTGACATGGAACTGTTATAAGAATAAAATCGTTTTTAACTTTATCCTCTCTCTTGTACAAATTATCCAAGAATTTTTTCTGATGCAATTTTTTTCACAATATCATTTAATATTTGAATAAAATAATTTTATCTTTTATGTTTTCTTTTATCCATTTTTTCTGGTCAAAATTTTTAAAGAATAATTTCACATTTATCGCATTTATACACGCGTTTTTTTTTATTTTATTTTCGAATTGTAAATAATAATATTATCATCAAAAATGGCCTTTCAAAATTTAATTCGTAATGTTTCGGTGGTGATTTTTTAATTTTTCATAGGTTGTTTCATTTAATTTTACGTAATTTTACGAGTTATGCAAAAATATGAAACGTGAATGAATGAAAACACAAGACGAGCAAGTTTATTTCGAAACAATAAAAATATTTCACGTAAAAATGATATATATATATAATATAACATTATTTTTCAACGAATCGTGAGATATTTGCATCTCGAGTAAAAGAGCTCTTTGCAAACTTTGAATATAATTCCGTTATTTTTTATTCATGAATATAAAATGAAAAGAGATAGATATACGATTTGAAATAGCTACACAATTATCAAAAATAATATTTTTTAAATGGAATTTCGTTTATTTTAAGAATGAATTATTACATCCAATGTTGCAAAAAAAGACTTAATAATAAAGAAACGTGTCCAAATTGGATGACAAACATCAAAAAATTTTTAAAAACTGAGAGTAATATTCTAATCATTGCACGAATTTATTTCCTTACTCCTTTACTTCCACGCAAACAATGGAACGAAACAAAGGAATCGAATCGTGAAATGAAACTTCTCCCTAAATATTTTCGTCCCTTGCGAAAGATAACGAATTAGTTTCGACAGGATAGTGTTGAAGCAGATGTTTAGATAACGTATAACTGGAGAACGAGAAATCGGTCGCGTCTGAAAGGCGAAAGCTGTAAAGTTGGCGTGCTCGAGCGCAGTGAGCTGGATTTAGGTTGGTTGGTCGATGCTCACCGGCTTCTCCGCTTTCGTACGATCGATGCGCTCTCGTCTATCAAGATGCAGGAAGCTTCAACCTCGTGGCATGCCCGATTTAAATGTACACACGCAATTACTCGTCGTTCTATCGAACACGTGGACGAATTTATACGGTTCGAACTTTCAAAAATAATGGAATACGGGATTCGAGGATAGAATGAAAATGATTCTTGTGGCAAGAACGATGAGATTGAAATTGGTCTAATATTTAATCGTTCTTCGCTTCATACAAAAGAATTTCAGAAAAATTAATATATCCTTTGTAAAATAACTGGGATGTCACGTATAATTATCGATCGCAATTATTAATAGCGAAAATTTGATCGGTTTTTATTTATATAATCAATTTGTACCTTAAAGTTTAAAATTTTACTTTTCGTTAATATTTTTAGAAAAGGCGCGCGATTTCATTTGCAATTAACCGTATTCGAATAATTTAATATAAGAATGTTTTTCTAAATTAAATCTCAAAGGCAATTAAAACGCGATGCTGTAACCAGAGACGTCCCTGTTAAGCAAACGTTTTCAAACGTTCTGAAAAATTCACCATGGTGAAATTGGATTCGCGTGTTGTAGCTGGGGAAACGAACTCTTGTCAATTTGTTTAAACTTCTCATCAATAAAACTCGGGGACGTTTTTAATCGTGTTCCACGAGCTTGTGTGAATAAACGGAATCGCGAATTCTCGAATATAAAAATTTTTTAATAGTAATGAAACCATTACGAGTGGGACAAGGAAAATTGTTTTGCAGATCAACTTGTGCTATTGTTCTTGCACGTTGACTTTAATAGATTAATCCCAGATAAGAGGAAATTTTTTTCTATCTTCATTCTATCTTCATTCTATCTTCATTGAACGAACTTTTCAACAGCTTTTATGCGCGAGCATCGCGCAATCCTTTTAATAACTTTTTTGCGTGTAAAGCATTATTTTTTTTTTTTAAATAATTTAAATACTCAAATTTGGAAGCGCGTCATAAAAGCTTAAAAGTATTTAAATATATAATTCCAATATCATTTATTTAAATTATATAATTCGTTTTGCGTTTATAAGGACTTAAAAACCTATGCTACTACTCCACTACGCACTCTAGCATCGATCGGTAACATTACTGTTTTCTTAATTATTCATAAATTCAGATTTTCAATTAACAATGTATTAAATATATTAATGTGGATTAAAATTTCGTAGGATGATAGAAATTGAAAGAGAGAAACGATATCGATTCAATATCGCGAGAAAATGATGGCTCGAATTCGTATGAATTGACGATGCGAATTTAATGGTCGGTATTTTCGATTCAATTACCACGTACTTGGAGTGCATTACAAGGCAGCAGGTGACTGGAACCATTTCGATGCCGACACAAAAACGATTCAATCGTCCAGTTGTCCTCGTAATCGCGATGTTAACGCGTGTGCCATGGGGAAATTTCGCGTGGAGGCACGACGGATACACGGGCGTGAGTTTAAGGAAACAACAGTGTCCCACTTTCGAGTAATACGCGGCCCTCGTTAAACGAGAATTATACGTATTCCGCTTTTGTTTCGCTACGCGCGTGAGCACTCTCAATTGCGCAAACGCTCGTACGCCCTTAATTGTTAATAACTACGTGCCTCATATCATCGAATAGTATTTTTATGCAATATAATTTTACAATTTTTATTATCGTCATCGATGTATTATAAATATTATTTTCAAATTTATTTTCAAAGATCTCTATTTTTCCACGATAAAATTACATTGTCGACGAGAAGCAAAATTCATTTTAGGAACAATATTGAATTCTTATTCGTACTTATTATTTTCTAAAATAATCTTCTTTTAATAAATTTTTCGAGTTGGAATCGCATTTTGCGCGAGTAACGCGATTAAATTTATTCTGAGATTTGGATATTAAAAAATATTTGCACATTTTTCGTTTCATTCAAGGATAATTTCCAATTATCGTGAAGATAAATCCCTCTTTTTTGGATATACTTTGTTGATGCGGTTTCGATCTAACGTAAAACTGTAACGAATTATACACTTTTTGGAGGAGTGTTACGAACAATATTTCTCGAGATTTTATAAAATCGATCTTCTGGTTGCAGATGCCTGGTTTGGACGCGTTGCACATTCGAAACGTGTAACTACTTGGTATTACCGGCAAGATTCTCATTGTTCGATCGGTCGGTGGGGGCAAACGGAGAACAGCGAATTCAATGCGCTTTCGCCATTGTCGAAATGTTATTCCGCGAGATCGAACGTATCTCGATGTTCCAGATGCCTCGTACCTGATCTGGATCTATTAAAGCAAGAGAACACGTTTTAGAAGGACTTGGACACGTTTCGATTTTATGAACGATTAAATTGTAACGAGAAACGAACTGTAGCTGCGAGTTACATCGCGTTTGCTTCATGCCTAATTGGATTTTGGAAGGAACGTTGTAATTTCGTTGTTGCAACGTTAATTGCCGTGATTCTGGCGTAATTATCGAGCGAAGAAGACAGATGTTGGAGATTTTGATATCTCAATCGATGGAAAGATAAAGTAAATTATTGGGTTGATCGGAATGTTGCGTTACTTGCGAATTAGAGTTACTGGATTTACGTGATTCCATCGCAAATAGAGTTTCTTAAGTGGAATGTAAAGTTTCTTCGGAAGAGACTTATCTCGTAAAAGAGATTCTCATTGCTGCAGCTTGTCGTTAGAGAACAATTTACTACACAAACTTTTCTCGCACGAAATGTGGATATTTTCTTAAAAATTAAAGATTGCATCTATCGATCTTTTATTATATTTTAAGAAAATTCACATCGGTTTCTCTTTGGAGCATTTATTTCGTCAATATAATCGAATTCTATGTTGTAAAATTCTCGATTACACAAATTGATTAATTTCACGAAGCTAAAGCGTTTGATTGACAATTAATGTGGAATCGCCAAGTTCGAAATGGATATTCCACGTTTCTGCAAGTCACGAAGTTCAAGGGTTCTATGGCTGGCATGGTTCTTATAGAGTTTGGAAGTGGGTTAAATCGGATATCATGGTTTCGGTGTTACAAAGTTTCTATAGAGTAACGCTTCCAAAGTTCGAGACTCTATCGTTTGAGGATAAACTGAATTGGTTCTTTATAAATAATTTCTCATAGAATTTCTCATAGAATTTGTAATAATTATACTTGTTGTTCCATTTTTCCGTTGAAAAATTTATTGTTACGACGCTTAGACCTAATTCAAAGAGATACGAAGATAATTATTCTTTGCTTCAACGAAGAAAAATATTATTGCGATAATTTCAAATTTATAGTCATCGCTGTATCTCAAAAACAAGTAATTAAATTAAAATAAACCAACCAACGTGTTCTGAGAAAGACGTTTAAATAGATTCATCCACGAGAGCCTAATAACACGAGAGAGAAGTAATAAGTTTCTTTCAACAATTTCTTTCATCTTTCCCCGAAGATTCTCTACAAATAAGATTCTCTCTTTATCGAAACGTGTTTCGCTCGTTAACGAACTTATTAAAACCGCGAATCCGAAAAAAAAAAAAGAAGGAATCCCTTTTCGTTCTAAGACTCGGGGGGATATTACGTTGGCGCGTACTTGGTAAAATCTCGGTTAATAAAATCTTTGATGACTTCTATTCAAATCTTTCGGCCCTCCCAAGCTTAATAAGCTTCGTCTCACTTTTTTTCCCTCGCCTTCTCCTCTCTCTCCCTCTCCCTTCCTCCCCCCTCCGCTCTTTTCACTTTCCTTAAGTAAAAGAAGAAACGGCTACTTTCATCGAGCCTCTATATCGAATCAATCTTCTCGGCGACGAAAGAAGAGAGATCTCGTGACGTGGAAAAGGACTATCCCTTTCCTTTCGACATCGTTTGTCGTGCGATAAATTACATCGGGCGGTGGGAATTAATGCCATTTTTTCCTTGCCATCCGTTTGTTATTAAAGACGCGACTGCCATCCCGGTGAAGAATCGGGTCACGTCGCGATCCTCTTCGCTTGAAATTTTCTATCCGGCGGGAAGAAGAAAGATCGGTCGATCATTCGGAGAAAATGAAAAATCGATCGAATGAGAAATTGCTCTCCGTTTCTCTAATTAATCGTTATTGGGCGTTAAAGGGGAAAATATCGCGGAGACAGATTTATTAGCTGTTTTTTAGCTGTTCTTCTCTCTTTAGTTACATAATTAGTTGCTCTGATGACGAGATATTTTAAGAAACGGATGTTGAACTTGGTAGCTCGCATTCTTCGCGTTTAGAACGATGCGTTAATTTAATAATCGCGAGAGCAATTTGTCAATTAGGATTATTTTGTAGTTATAAATAACACGATATTTTGAGCTCTGGGTAAGTTCGTTCGATGGGAGGATGAAATAAATCTGAAAACGATCGAAGAGAACGATTAGAATTATTAATTTGGTGAGTTACGATATTAAAATGTATTATGTTATGTATATTCTAAGAATTATATTAGGACGAAACTCTGGTTTGGAGAGGAAAAGAATGTAAATTATTATCTGATCGCATTCAACGTATCAAGTTTCGTTCGAACGATGAATTTTAATATAATTGAACGTAGTTATTTTTTATTTATACACAAAAATTCTGTAATTCTACAATTTTCTATCGTTCCGTTGGTAAATAACGACAAACGGGGAAATTCGTGAAATACTCGTGAAAATTGAAAATTGGGATTCCTAGATCCAATGAAATCGCTTTTATCAACGATATTTATGATTTCATCTGAAACGACGTTGAATTCCCATTTAACAACAGAAATAGCAGATATAAATGGAAATTGGTTTTACTACGGCCGTTTTGTTTAAACATTCTCCAACATGTCGTCTATCACGTTTCACGAGGTTGGAATACAATTGAGAATTACGTCCTCGATGCGAGGATTGGTTCTACGCTTTGAATTATTATCTATCCCTTTGTTTCGTTATGAAAAAGAATCGAGTGGTCGTTTTCCTTAAATTGTCAATTGAAAAAGAAAAGATTGAAATTAATCTTTTAGTGTCTACAATTGAAAAATAAAAGATTTGAAAATTTAGATTTTTAAAGAAGATTAAAAATACTTTAAGCGTAAACTTAAATATGGTTAAGAAATTATTTCAAATATTATACGTTATATCTAAAATAAAAATAATATAAGATTAATTAAAATATGTTTCAAAATCGGATACAATCGATATGAATGTATTTAAAATATAAATCTCTGTATTGAAAATGACACACGTACTAATAATATAATATAATAATATATATAGTATATATACGATAATGCGTATGCAAAAACGTCCATATCGAGTAGATCTTAAATCGAACTGTTTCGAGCTAAATCCTTATCCGATAAAGAAACATTGAAAGGTCTTCGCCTAACGGTATATCTTATAACGACCCAATTCTTAAACTCATCGAAACCCCGACTAACGGACTATTTAATTTACAACGTACAAGAAATGGAGCCCCTTTTCCAAGAAGCCCCTATACATGGTGCAAATTCAATCTAACCTTCGTAGATAAGACAGATCATGCAGCTCGATCCACCGCGTTTCTTTAAAATTTTCCATCTCGCGAATACGGCAGCTGGTCTAATTTGGTTGGAAAGTCAGCCTAGATGCAGCCTATCGTTCATTTACCGTCTTCTCCGTCCTTTTATCAATATTTTTCGCGATGATGGAATCGATCATTCACATGCGCGTCCTCTAAAAAACGAGGTCTTTCGCTGGATCCACGAGCGATCCACGAGCCGAATCGATAGCGACGAATGTCGTTACTTCTCCGTTTCTATTCGTCTTTGTCTCTTTATCTACTTTTATCTCGATGACCTTCATTTTTCCGACAAAGTACAAGGAAATGCCTTCGAGAGATTTCAGAGATTTATATCTACGTTTTCCCAGAGCCCTCGTTCGCACGAGCTTGGATTTTGGACGATACCTTCGTCCCCTTTTTCCGTTCACCAACGGAATATAGAGATTTGGAAACGGAGTGATTTATATTTCGTAGGATAATTGATTATTTCCAAGAATAATACAAAGATAAATCTTTTTCTTAATCTAGAAATATCAGAACATTTGTCGGCCTTACAAAGAATTGTTCGAGAAGAACCGCGTTAGAAAGAATAATAATTCGATTAGAATTTAAAAATTAAGAAAACGATTATGATTTTATATTTAGATATTTTCGATATGGGAAAAATTATCGAATATTTATAGAAGTAAAAATTACGAATTTGGAGAATCTTATGCAGTAGTTCAAGTATCGTAAGTAGAATTAAAGATAACTTTTATATTTCAATGGGACGTAGGAATATGATTTATCATTTTGTTCCAAATTTATTATGATCTATAACTTATCGCCAGATTAAGTGAAATCTTCTTTCTAATCTCAATGAATACATTTCAGATCCAGCCTCCTCTAATCTGGTGTTGATCACATCGAAGGGAACATCCCTTGCAATCGCTAAGCGACCCTCCACTTCTGATCGTTTCTCTCGACCACAAGAACCCCTGAGATCGCATGAGTGTTTGGTCACTATCGAGACGTGTAAATTAGCTGGGATATCAGGATTATATCCTAAAAATTCATTTATATAATGCAAAATAACGAGAAATCAAACATTTAAAAATATAATAGTGTTCGTTTTATTTTATTATATTTTTTGATTTCTCATTCTCTATTCTCTTTTTTACAATATTAATAAAATAACTATTTGAATAAAAATTTATTCCAACAATGGAATCCTAGTGAAATTAAGTGGATATTTTAACCAACACGCATTCGACAACTCTCTAAATCAAAATCCAAGCATCCACGATATGATCCTTTCTTCTTAATCATTCACCCTGTTTTAACTCGAAACAACATCGTTGTTTAGAAACGATTGGAACCGTTTCGTCATCCACAGCCGTTCTTTCCGTTAAGTTTGCAGCCGTCGTTTCCAGATATCGAGCGGAATGAGCGAGCGGAGGGCGAGGGTGTTCCTACTGGAACCGCGTTCACTGACCTACCCTACCGCAGCCTGCGAGGGATCAAGCCTCTGCCAACGCCACGCACCCCTTTCCACCCTTCCACTCTCCTTCTTTTTTCCCTCCTTTCCTACCGTTCTCGCCACCTCTCCTTCCCCCCGCGTTCCTAGAACGTTCTTCAGACTCGTCTTTCGCTTCTGCCAGACGCCGCTTTTCAAACGGAAAAACCCCCGCCATTCTTTCGTCTTCCGACTTCTTTGACGCCCTGTTGCTTACCCGAGGAAATGTTCTAATTATTCGAGAAACTCGAGGAATTTTGCTATGGACGATGAGGAATGCTCATCGAGGGATGGGGGAACGCTTGTTTGATGATCATCGTGATGAGTATCAAAACTGTAAGTTTTCTGATCGTTTTTATATTTATTATTATGTTAAAGATCGTTTTTTGAAATATTGGATAAAATGGGATTGGAAAATATGAGGGTGTGATGTAGAATTGAAGAGTGATTATCAATCTTCCCCATTATTCTTAATAAATTAAGTATTTAAAAACAATTTGTCAAATTATTTTTTAATAAATTCTTCATCTTTCTCAAAAGAATCTTTTTCTCAAAAGAATTTTCTAAAACAAATACGTAAGTTTTACCACCAATATTTCGCCATTTTATGTAAGTCGCAAATCAATTTCTAGTTTTCGTCACTAAGTTATCAAAGAATGAATATTAATCTAATCAGACTAGGTTTTATCGCAATAAAAAAACTTTTCCATAATCTTTTCACGCGATTTCAATAACCTGGCACGTTCGCTTTTGAGCCACAGGGTTAGGTGAAATAAAAAGAGCGGAGAGTGAAAGGGTGGTGAGAAGGGTGGGGAAACAAAGGAAGACGAGAAAAGAAATATTTTTCTTGCGGTGTTCGAGATCTCGGCGACGTGACGCGACGGTGTGAGGGACTGAAACGACGACGAAGAAAAAGCGGATGGCAAAGTTCATCCGGCGAATAGGTCAGTGCACCTTGGCTTATATTATTCTACGTGAGGGAAATGGTAAATAGTCCTTGAGACGCTCATCATTGATGCGGATGAATAATTAGAATTACATTACGTTCGTTTCTTTACACGTCTGGATTTTTCCATACGTTGCTTTTCTATTTTTATTATTTTTATGATTTGATCAGTTTCTGACAGCAATTAAAAAATTTACAACCAATTTGAAATAATATATTAGTAATATTACAATTATTTAATATTTCGTTAAAGGAAAAGAATTAAAATATAAATTTAAATAAAAATGGAAGAAATTAGAGTCGTTTTCTAGAAGATTATTAAGAATTACTCTTACGAGTATAAACCTTTCGATTGATTATATATTATTTACAGCAATTTCTTTTATTTTTCGAACAGATTGCGCGTAGAGGAACGATTCACGAAGAATTGAAAGAATTCCATCTAATATTTTCGCGAGCAAACTTTTTCGAATCGTTGCCCAAGATTTCTCGAATCCATTGATTCGGAATATAAAGTGATCGTTTCGAGTCAAATCTCGAAACAGGTAAAAATTTAGACGCGGCATCCCCTCATCGACCATCTTTTTTCCTCCCGCCTTCTTTCCAGAAGCATCACGACCACCAAGGTCTCGCGTATAACTCGTCTTTGTACGAGCCTTTCTGGGTCAATTTCTAAATAGGCTCTCCGACTTGCAAAAATCTAGCATGTTCGTGTAAAAAGATGAACGTGCTTACAATTGTCGCGGAAAGGATGTAATTGTTACAAGATTCATTTCGTTTTAATATAACATTTTCCATTTAACATGGACCACTCGATTAAGATAAGGATAATGATCAATTCATTACAAAGAAATGATAATATAAATACAATATGGTAATGTACGAGAATTATTTATCTTTTTATTTTAATGTAATTTTATTTTAGCGTAGCTTTATCGCAAAATTTATTGTAAAAGTATCACGAAATAGTGATACTTTGTATTGGAAAGTATGTAAAAAGATTAAAATACGAGATGGCAGAGAAAAATATGTATTATAAATCTTCAAAATTGTAAAAAGATTTGTAATTTAATGGAAAATCCGAAGAAAAAATAGGGAAAATAGATTTAAATAAATTTCTATAGATTTGTGTAGATTTTTAGGTAAATGTCTATGTTAGGAAGGAACGAAAGAACGAAATCGATGTTAAAGAATAAAGAAATTAATAATTCTCGTGAAATGATAAATTTTTTTAATCTGATTCGAATTTGTCCAAATTTACAATTAAAAATTAATTATTTTGTTTTTTAATACAATAGCAAGTTCTAAAATATAACTTAATAATAGGTTTTATAATAAAAATAGGGCTTATCGTGAACCTATGTTTGTATCTATGGATGTCTAAATTATTCAATAATTTGATATATTTTTTCAAATCAAAATTATAAGCATGATTTAACAAAGAATATGTTTTCATATTTCAAAAAAAATTAATTGCACGAACCAATGCAATAATAATCTTTCAACAATAATTAAATAATTGAATTTAGAAGTGGTTATTTAACAACGCTACTATTAAGTTGTAACTCAATATCGCAAGAGGATGTAATAAGCTTATACGTTTACAACGTATAATCTTTCTCATTAATTTCGTTCGCTACACGTTGTGCATCTTGTAGATAATTATTTCTATTAACATCATTTATATATGTTGAAAGAGTAGAAATAACCAAAATTGTTGGATCAATGGTAAAAAATAGATTTTTCTTCCAAATGCTGATTTTTGATTATAACCATTGATGGTAATAAATAGAATGTTGTTTCAAATCTATTAAAACTTATTTTGGACTTTTTAGAATCTCGATGATTAATCTCGATGATTTTAGTAAAAAATCGGAAATTAATATTTTTGCATCAACGTAAAATCCAGTGTATCTGAAAGAAATTTGATCATCTGGAACAAGATTCATCAGCAAGTGCATTTTAGCCTGCAAACGAAAAATCTCACTCATCGTCCAAAAACGTGTTCATCTGTCTTCGCATCCTTTGTCATAAGGTTTGCAAATAAACTTTTTTATAAGTATTATATAACTTCATCTATTTAACTTCATCTATTTATTTTCAGGTTATAATTCACAGGTTTTCACAAGTTACAAGACTTGCATTTTATATCCTATGTAATAATATCCGCATTCCTAAAGGCATATATAACTCTTTACATTTTTATATCTTGTATTCATAAGTTATAAAGCATTCCATATAGTGAAAGAAATCTTTCTATTAACATCCATATTTTCATAAACGTACAAACCACAAATTAAATGTGCAAGAGGAAGATTTGCACGACACGATTGGAACCTCATGGTCACGAAATGTCAAATTTTCAATCTCTTGGCAACGTTTCTGTCTGGCTGTTCTCCATCATGGCGATCGTTCGCGCGAAATGCATTTGCTGTCATCGTCCACGTATTTATATATAACGTAGTATTTTCAATTTGTTGCTCGACAACGATACGTCACCGCTTTAAATATTACCAGAGATAAGAACAAGAGATAAGAAGAGAGATAAGAGAATACGTGTGTAATATCGGTCAAAGGTTACAACAATGGCGGAACAAGCACGTGACGACTGCAACATAACCTAACTACGCCCATGTATATCGAATAGAGAGATGAGATTCTAACGATCATTTTTTACACGCGTTTTACACTCGATTTCAACTGCGATAAATCAGCAAAAATGACATTGTCGACTCTCGATCAAAGTGTTGTCCATCTTCGACAGCATTCGAGACGAATTCACGCGACAAACGACGCGTCGTTGGAATAATGTATGCACGGATCGACATTTTTTTTGCAAAAATAATGATGAATGATACGTTTCGTTACACGGCGGATCTCGTAGGCGCGTTTATTTTAAGCGAAACGCATTTAGCGAATGCATCGACGACATCGAGGCAAAATTTTCATCTGTTGGATATATGGGATGGGTTAAAAACGACACTTAGGCTGATGACGTGCCTCGCGCTAAATGCTCTCAGCTGAGAAATTTCATTTTATGCGAGCCGTCAAACCGATACTTTCAGGTTAAAACGAAGATCCAATAAATAGACGTTCATTACGGGGGATTTATGAAATTACGATGGACATCTCGTTACTCAAAATAAGGTGGAGGATATTGAAGGGAAAAAATGTGATTCGAACGGTTAACAGCACGGTGGAAATCTTAAATGAAATCTCTCCTTTGAGGAGTACGAGATAATGGGTTGAAAGGATGAGATTACGATAAGAGATCTCTCGGTGAATTAAAGTAATTTGAAATTGGTCCATATAATCCGTCAGTTCTTAAAATTGACCTCGATGCGTGCCTTTCGCTAGCAATCGCTAAGCAATCAATGCTTATTTTGGCATTTTATACGTGAAAAAGTTTTAAAATAAAAAATTTTATTAATCTTTTAATTTTGATAATAATAGTTATAGATTTATTTCTTGAAATTAAATAATTTAAACGATACGTTATAGGGAAAAAAATATCTTTTGGCTTATATTCAATGCAGATAATATTCAAATGGCATCCACTACGATTTACCAGGCAGCAAATAAATGATCGTTTAGTTTTTGTTTTACAGTATTTTATATTTAAAGAAATTCATTTTTTTTTTCACCATTTTCAAATTTCAATATTATTTTAATTTTTAGAAAAAGCTTATAGTACATTCAATGATACATTCAATGATAATTATCGACATTTATCTTAATATTTTCAAATAATAAGGCATAAAAAAATTATACATCTATTAATAGGTGAAGGTGACCTTAAGAACTTGAAAAAAAAAAGAAAGAAATATAGACGATCTATTATAATCATTTTAAATTTTAACCCTTTCAAGCTTAGTTGGACACAGATTATGCGATTCATTTAATATATAAACTATAAAAATCTCTTAAGAGAGAATCTTCATCGATATTCCTATTTTTATTAGTAGCCATTTAATAACGTTTACGCAAATAAATAATAGATTTTCAAGCAGAAGATCATGGAACCATTTTGGCAATAAACTCGTGTCGATCAATTTTCAGACAACTCGCGATATGTAGAAGCCAGATTCTCCAAATTTTCGAATCAAGGAAACGTCACTCAAACATAGTATTAAATGTTGGTTAAGACAAATGTTGATGCAAAGCAAATTTGATTATGATGAATCGAGATTTGGATACGAAAATATACAAACTCGAGTATTATTGGTCGCATATAAATATAATGGTAATATGACATTTATGAAGAAGAAATATTTTTAGACAATACTACTACAACTTTAGCAACTAATATGAGTTTACAAAGAAAGATGTTCTTCATCCTGAATCCGATTGCGAATGATTTCGAAATCGTAAAAAGCTCGTTGAAAAACAATCCAACTATTACACAGGCCGAGGGCGTTATTTATTTCCATTATAATGATTGGCACCTTGCGAGACGATTCGATTCCCATTGAGATTCGAGATTTCTCCTTGAATGCACCACGAAAAACGACACAATGCATTAAGTAATCTTCGCCTATTTAACAAATGATTTAAATTTTGTGATAAAATTGCTTTGAAAATTCTATTTTTGATCGTACCAATGGTACGAATATGTAGATTAGATTTAGGAGATAAAAATTCTGGTATTTTTTTTTTTTTTAATCTGAAAAACGTGAAACGAAAAAAAAGGAATTGATAATTCTAATTAAAAAAATTAATAATTAAAACATTTGATTATACAGATTTATATTATAATTTATAGTGAGTTCTATTCTTTTTTCTTCTCTTTCTTCTCTTCCTTTTTTTCAGAGCTCACGTATCACGTGATTAATAAATATTTCTATTCTTACAGACGTATTACAAATTTCCATGAATAAACCGACAATAAATCGAATAAACAACAATTTACAAGAAATAATATCTGTTCGTTAAAAAATTAAGCGTCAACATTGTAAGAGAGGGTAATTTTTATATTTATATTTTTCAATATCTACGTGTAACGATCAAAATTATGAGAAAAAATGACGGAAAAATTACACGCAATCCCGAGTAATTTCGACATCAATCGTACGTCATTTTTGGCCGAGCAATAATTGGTACCGGTGGAATGTATTATTACACCGCGATTCGTGGCGAAAGTTGCGGCCTTATCCTTTTTGCGCTCTGCATACCAAAATTATTCTTTTGCTTTTCGAACGATTTCCATTCTATATCAAAAGCGTCCCAATCGTTTCATTTTTCGATCCGAAAAATATTTTCTCAGGCAATTTTTCCTATTGTATTTTCCCTACATGTATATTATTATTTTTTACATGAAAATTTTCAAGAAAGAAAAGAATTAAATTTTATTGTAAAAATATAAAAATACAGTGGAGCGATATGCGACAGAAATAATTTTGATGACGCAAATGATGGAGTGATTTTACAAGTGCGAAAGATTGTTTGTTTTCTGCTTCTTCCAAGCCGCGAGTGTCTACTTAATAAACGCCCGCGAAAAGAACGAGCACTTCGAGATCTAAAAATACGAAAGCTCCAGAACGAGTCGTCGTGGTCCCGAAAACGATATTGCGACAATATTATCGCGAATACATACGTTAAGCTGTGACCTCGTTGAAAAAACAACGAGGAACTTTTCGTTTGTTTGTGAAAAATTTATTGGAAGAAAATTTGAAAAATTCTTAATTTTCACACGAAAATTCACAATTCATCGTTTGAAGATAAATAAACCTCCACAAGGCTATATCAAAGCTATTACAATTGAATAAAATAAAATTAAATTAATTTAAGAAAAAAATATCTTAAAATTTAATATATGTTGAACTTCTTTGGAATATAAGCAAACAACAAAAGCGAGAACGTTTAAAGCGACATGCAGAAAATGTGGGAATTTGTACGATTGACGGCGACAAGGTCGAAGCAAACAACGCCGACGTTGTTCACGGTCCTCGATAAATAACACGGATTCACGATGCAAGACGACGAGAGTATCGGGTTTCAACGAACCAGGAAAGAGCGGGTTTATTGGATAAAAATAAACGAAGATACCGTGGAAGAAATAGATGGGTTAACGCCGCAGAATAGTGACACTATTTTGGATGTTAGAATTAGCAACGATTACGAGCTAATTTATTAATTATTAAAGAGGTTCGATTATTGGAAAGGAATAAATTGGAAAAAAGTTTATTTATTACGTATGGAAATCACGATATATTTAAATCATGATTCGTTGAGAACAATATGATTTATTATGAAATTTATTTTATGGAATTTGACCTCGCATTCTCTCATGACTCTGGTATGCAATCTTTGATCTCAAGGATGACAATAATTCAATTGCTAATGAACAAGAGATATCAATATATTATTAATTGGCTATTTTAACTCTTGAATGCGTATTTTCATAATTGGATATAAAAAATTAAAGAAATTTAAATATAAAAATATAGAAATCGAGAAGAATCGACTCTCAAGAGTATTACATACATTTATTTATGCTATAAATATGAGAAACAAAGATAGAATAGAAACTTACTGATTAGATGGTCAATAATTTACACATTTCACATTGTGTAACGTATAATCTATTGATTTAAATCGCTTGAATCATGATGCATGGCGACAAGTTTCAAATACATGGGGCCTTACGAATCAATATTTGCTCGCTAATTAGATGGTTCACTCACCGTTCTCCACGTTTAACTCCGCCGCGGTTCTATACGACATAGGTCTGCCAAAGTCACTGGCGTCGCTCGGGTGCAGCAACAATTGATGGGACGCCCTGGAATGATGCCTCGAGGTGGACGCCCGATGCAAGTGAACACTATTTAGGACGGTATTGCTCGAGGCACGGCTAAGCGCCTCTTTTTGTCGAACAGCCTCCTTGTAGATCTTGCAGTACATGACAATCATCACGAGACCGGGGATCCAGAAGGAGACCGAGGAACTAATCACAGCGTACGGTGGGTTCACCTCGAACGTGCATATCTGATTCACCGACACATGTGCTCAATACTTTCTCCTTGGAACGATCGAGGAGAATATATTATTTTGTGGTACATTTCTTTTTTCTCCAGAAAGATTTTTATTTTATTTTATTTATTATTTTTAGTTGGATTTAAGAATTATAATATTTTTGGGGGGAGTAATTAATAATTAGTAATTATGAGAGAGATTCAGGCATTTTTTTTGATATTTTAAGAGTCATGTAAAATAGTAGTAAGATAATAATAGCGTTTCTTCAGGTTGCTTCAGGTCGCTTTTGTTTTCTTATATTGGAAATATTTCTTTTATTATTTTTAAAGTTTCTTCCATTTTTCGAGATAAATCTTTTCGCTTTAATATTTGTACATTGTGTTTATTTTTTTTACTGTCATAAAAGTTGTGAAAACAAATTGTGAAACTTTAATAATAATATTTCGCTAATATTTTATCATGCTAGTGTTTTTATTTCATAAATTTAAAAAATTTTAAAAATAATTTCCAACTTTACTTTCGTTAATTTATTAAATAAAATATTTCGATAAACAAGTTTAAATTGAAAATTAAAAGTTTCTTGAACTACGGTATTATTCTCTAAATTGAGATATTTCTGGTTGGAAAAGAAAATTTTTATTCCGAGTTATTTTTTAAAGTGATAAAGTCTACATATTTTATTTTAATCGAAATAATAATACAAAATGATTTATCAACGATATTTAATATTAAAAAAATTTTCTGTTAAAAAGTATTGACGTATATGCCATCTCTCTCATAATTACTCTACGTTGGAAAAGATTTTGAGATAGGTATATTTTTCCTTTGAGATCAATTGAAGATTTTTCAAACAGATAATTTTTTTTATTAAAACCTTCCTCTTCGCTTCTTCTGTTTCCGATGTTCTCTGTTATCTGTCGAGCTTTTCTCTAATTGGATTGAAAATTCTGACGTCAAATTGTAAATATTGGTTATATATAATCACATTTTTCTTAAAACTTTGATTAATTACGATTCGATCTTTAATTTAGTTTTAATTGGATTTTCATAATATTTTAATTTTGACCAAATTTTTTCACTTTACATAATGATTATAAAATTCTCAATAAATTTTATATTTTATCTTCTTCTTTCAACTTTTTGCAATGTTTTAAATTTATTTATATATTCTTTTTTTAATATCCCATGAAACAATTTTTTTTAAAATTAAATCAAGATTTTCATTTTTAATCGAAAATAATTTGAGATTAATCCTTTTCAATATTTACTCGATGTTTTTTTATTTATATTTCATCTACTAGAGTTTTCCTCTCCTAACTTGATCATTATTTCTTAGACGTTTAAAACTTTAATCCAAAGTTCTTCGAGAACTCTTGATTTTTCGATCTCATTAATTTTTTTCTTCCTACATTTTATCCCAACTTGTACAACTTTCGATCCACTTACTTAAATAAATTCAATTTAATTGTTTTATTCTTGTCATTCTATTATTTATGTATAATCTACGATATATCATAAAATATTAATATTTTATTTCGATATGTGTTTTAGAAGAAAGAAAAGAGAGAAAGAAGAGAAGAATTTTGTTTAAATTTTAACGAAACCTCTATTTTTATTTAAAAATAAAATGTAGTTATGGAAAAATATAGGAGAAAGGATCACTATAATGGCAATGGATTTTTAATCAATGGAATCTATAGAAACCATTATAATCGCATAAATTTCGAAAGCACGAAAGAATTATTGTTCGAGGACAGAGAAATATGAAAGTGGAAGTCTCGGCAGAATTTCGATTAACGGAACGTCCATTGTTCGAATCGTTCATTGTACCAGGTGTATTATCGAAACAATATATTTCGTCATGCCATATTGCTCCTTTTCTCGCCAATATTTTTCACTAGATCACGATTAATCGGCAACTTATTTAACTGTGACTTCATTTGTTGGAGAATGAATTCTATGTGCATTTAATAAATGATCTTAATTTATTGTTAATATTACTTTTATATTTACTGTTATCCAATATTGAACGAAAATAAGTGGAAATTTTAAAAATAGATGGAAATAAAATATTTAAATGAATAATGAAATGACGATAAAGAATAAGATTTCGATATTATTGATCGAGGAAGAAATTTTTATCCGTTTTAAAAATCACACAAGAAATAATTGATAAAAAGCAATTGGAAATCAAAAGAAAGGTTTAAGAAGAAATGAATACCGATAAAATTAAAAGAAACGAAAATATAAGATTAAAGGAAGTAAAAAGATTGAAAATGAGAACGAGAAAATTGGAGGTAAAATAAAAGGAATAAACGGTAAGAAAGAAATTAAAGATAAGATAGTAATGTGGATGGAAGAATCAAGATCTATTATTGCAGTGAGAAAATTGAAAATAAAAGAGTAAGAACTAATGAAAGCAGTGAAAACAAAAAAAAAAAAAAAAGAAAACAGTCAATTTAAGGATAAGAATTATAAGCTGAGAAGTTACGAATATACGAGTTAAGTTAAGAAGTAGTTAAAAATAAAGATGAAAGAAAGTATTAATAGGAATAATGTAATACTTAAATAGTTAGAAGTTAGGAGAGCTACACGCAGAAATATAATAAAGAAACTTTAAAAATAGACATTGAAAATACAAAAAAATAAATTGTATGTAAGAAATATTTAAAGAGTTATTTACTTGTTCGAAAAATTTCTAAAAATACATTTATTGCTATATACGTTTTAAATTTATAATATTCCAAATTTCTCGTTATCCTTCTCGAATATCGTAAATATCCAAATCTTTCGTAATCAGAAATCATTAAAGAAGAATCATAAAATTTTTAACGAATAAATTTTTACAATAAAATATAAAAAAATTCATATAGATTGTCTTAAATAAATTAAAATAATAAAATTTCAACGAACGATTATATTTTCAAAAAGTTTCCATGAAAACGTAACTCGCTATGTTGAATTACGTAATAACGCGTGCTCGACTTCGCGGGACACAAAATTAGGAAACGAGTGAAATTCACGTCCGACTTTATTAGCCGAGTAATAAGATTATGCTCGAAACTCGCATAAGAATTTTCACCGTCCTCGAAAAATAATAAATTTACCGTTTCTTTGGTCGTCCTTTTCATTCTTGCTGTTATAATTTTGTTAAATTATAATAATGAAAGAGACTCATGATCGTCCATTGTAACATTGTAGATTAAGAGATGCGAGATACATTCGACAAAATCAAAGTTGTACGTATACAAAGCGATCGAATATTGGATAAGAGATTATAATACAAGGAAATGTGGCTTGGAACATAATAATCGACGAGCACGTTGTTGGAAAGCTTTGTTTGAACAAGAAGCATCGTGTAATAAGATGTTCTGCCTTCTTGTCATGAATACCGAGGAAACATAGCGGTGATTCGGATAGTTTGTTGTTTGCTAAATCAGTTGTGTCTTGTTTCCGCTTTTACCGACAGAGATTGAGATTTCCATTGTTCCGAAGAATCTAAGTAATTTTAATAAATAAATTAATATGGAAATTAGTCTTAAGAACTTTCGTTTTAATCGTCAATTTAGATTACGTTTGAAAAGCATTTAAACGATTCGAACAGATAATGTTTTCTAATTTCAGAAATTTAGAAGCAATTTTATACTGGAATGGCTATTTTTTTTTATCATCTCCAATTTTTCTTCTTCGATCAAAATAGTTGTCAATGTGGAAAAACATTTATTATACGCGATGCTATAATATTTTTATAATATTCAATACGAACGGTATGTATATATTTATTCATATATTTAAAAGAATTACGAGGAAGCTTTCGAAGATAAAAACAAATTTCTATTCAGGTCTTAATTTATTACCACCTTTCTATAACGGTTGAAACGGATCGAATAATTCGAGGGACGAAAAATAAAAGTAACGAAGGTTATGGGCGATCTAGAACAGAAGGAATAAAAGTTGATAACAATGGCATTTTAGTAAGAGAAACGCAACACATGGTCGTAGAATTATCGAAGCTATTAATTCCGAGTTTCCGTTTATAGAAGAATGGGATAAGAGGCAAGACGGCAAATCATCTGTATGCAAATTTCGAAAATTTTCGTTCATCTTCCTCTCGCGCTTCCTTCGCGTTCCCTCGATCCGCGTTTGATTTTTCTCGGATAGAAATCTTGTCTTGCACGGTTCGAGTGTAAATATCCGATGAAATATTCTATTAACAGCAACGACAGTAAATTGAACGCCACTTATCGTCCGTTTCCCCATCTACGAGGTAAACGCGTTCGAATTACAAATTCGAGGGATTATTCTCGACGCAATAAACGTAATGAGATCGAATTTACTTACGTGATTGAAAAAAGAAAAATAAATCGTCGTTCACTTTTCAAACGGAATTCAAATATTCTATACATCATAATATATGTATACAAAATTAGAATACCAGAATTTACGAAGCTTATCGAATGTGTGTTTCACGATCGTTTGAAGTGTTTAACAATTTTTTTGAGAATCTTTTTATCGAGGAATGTTGAACTTTAGTAAAAAAAAAAAAAAAAAGTAATAGTTTTTTAAGTAGCGTAATTTGACCGTCTCGAAATTTTTCATTCGGATATAAATTCTTTATACTTTGAAATTTATATTTTTCAATTTGATGCAATTTTAAATCGTTTCTCTCAAATGCAACTCGTAGTCGGCGTTAAATCGAATCAACGGTTATTTTTACGTTTTAATAACCATGAACTACTTATGTAATCAGCTGTTTCTCATTAATTTGATATGCAGCGTACCGAGAAATCGTCGCAATTTACGAACGCTACGGTTCACAAAGCATCGACACCAATTAGATCTATTCATAAAAATTAAAAAAAAAAAAAAATCGTAACAAAATGCTTCATATAAATAAAAACTTTTTAAGTTACTCGAAGAAAAAATAATTAGGAAGAATATATATACAAATTGTTTGTTATATTATATAATGTTCTTTTCGTTTCTTATTCTTATTTCTACTTAAATAGTATAATTTTTTTTATCATAATTGTCAAAAAGATTTGTGACAAATCGTTAAAATGACGGTGAGGAAAGTATGAAAATGGAATTATAAGAAAAAAATTTGTTCAAATTGGGATTTTCAATCAGTGGTTGAAATTTAGAATCGTCATGCTCTAGAAAACTTCGCTTTAATATTCAGTGGAAAAGCATCCTCGTAGGGAAACTCCCAGTAGTACGTTATCTCGAGCGAATTGTGGCTTTCCATCTTGGGAATATCTCCACGTAAATGCGCTTCCTCTCAGAAGAAACGGCGGAAAGGAAGATGAACAAGAGGAAATAAGTACGATCGTCTAGCATCAAACTAACAAAGCGATAAATCAAATAAAAGAATTCATCGTAAAAATTAATAATCTTGGAGAAAAGATTCTTTTCTTCTTTTTCATCGTTCATTTTCAATATAATCCTCCATTCTATCCAACCAATACCGTATTTCACTTTTCAAAGAGGAAATCTTTCCGAATTCAATCACCATCGGAATTTCAAAAAAAAAAAAAAAAAAAAAAAAAGAAAAAGAACCTCGAGAAAAATCTTCTTCGATCTTCTTTCTCTCCAATTGAAATTGGCACGAACGATGCCACAACTTTCGCAACAAGCAATCCCAAATAAAAATACTTTAACGAGAATTTATTAAACGTACGTAGCCACAAAATAAATGACAAGAGAAGTCGTTCTCCCCGAACAACAATACTCTCTTAAATCGTTCCAACCTCTCTACCTGAGAATCATTGTCCAACTGTTCCAGATGCTCGTCCGTGGCGTACCACCCCATGAAAATGGGAATGAAACTGATGAAAGCTGGGAGCAGCCACGCGCTGGCCAGCATACAGGTGACAGTGAGCCTCTTCATGATCGCTGGATACTCCAACGGCCTGACAATCGCGTAATATCTGTCCACGCTGATGCAGCACAGATGCAGGATCGAGGCTGTGGAGAAATACACGTCCAACGAGCACCACACGTCGCACATGATCCTGCCGAACATCCATCGACCGCTCAGCTCGACGGACGCGTTGAAGGACATGGCGCAGACCGCGACGAGGAAATCGGCGGCCGCCAGGCTGACCACGTAACGATTGGTCGGCACGCGTAGCTTCCGGTGCCTTCTCACGCTCGCGATCACCAAAGCGTTCCCTATAAGCGCGGTAACGATGATACCGATGATCACCACGCCCTTGATACCCGTCCAAACGACGTTGATCGGTTGATAAATGTCCCCAGAAACGGAAAACGCGTCGTGGGCGCTCGAGTTGAGCGACTGCGAGAGGCGGTCGATGCCGGAAGTCGTCGTGGTGAGCCTGCCTATCGATCGGTCCACGTCCTCGTCCGATGGCTCACTGACTTCCATTCCAACACGAACCGCCTGTGACCATGTTACGCGCGCCGGCAAATGGCTCAGGGTGAAGTCTGTTCGAGGTAGTCGGACGCGAACACGGTGTTGGAATTCTCGGGGGTGGAGGACGGGCGTCGGAGAAGAGATGGATTCACTCGCGTATCCACGTGCATTGTGCTCGTCCAAAGTCCAAAGGGTTTAGCCCGGACTTATGGAGATTTCGCGTCCCGTGATCGGCAAATTTTCGAGGAATTCGATCGACCTCGTCGAGAGATTTTTCCTTATCTGGCGGATTTCGAGATTAAAATTGTTGAAAAGATTCTTGCGAAAATTGAGCGTGAAATGCATGCGAAAATGAAATCGTGTCTAGATGGAATTAATAAATGGATGTTATCGGGTTTCGTAAGTTTTTTCTCGTAGTTTCTCGAACGAATAATTGTACAACAAATTGTTCGGATTGGCTGTCAAATCGAAAACCGATCGATTCGTTCGAAAATCGTGCAAAACGTTATCAAAAATGTCGCTTGTACGATTTTAAAAAAAAATCTTCAAATATTCTTCGACCTGAAATTTTTATGCTTTGTTCCCTACGAACGTTCGTTAATTTTTTCTTTCTTTTTTTTTTTTTTTCAAGAGAATTCTACGCAAGAAAAAGGAAGGAAAGAAATGGCTGGAGGCTGTACAATAGACGAATGCGCGTGAGTAAACTTGCCTCGTAAACGTTCCTCCTGTTCAGAGCGACGGGATATAGTTTAACGTTAAAACAAACAGCTGGAGCATCGGGTGAGACAAGTTGTGTGCATATTTAGCTTGCTCGAAAAACGTCTTGCTTTCAGGTATTCCAAGTAAAATGCAAACAGCCAATGACCCGATCTCGCTGTTAGATGTTACGTACTCGTTTCAAGAACTAGAATTATGCTGCAGACGGAGAATTCGTTTCTTTTTTGTGCACATTTGATGCATCGTGTTTAACCTTTGCGAGGAATCGACGCGAAATTAATTTATTCGCTTTTTTTGAAATTTATACGAGTATATTTTTACACAATTAGAACTTTAGATTCTATATGTACTGTAAAAATTATTACCAAAGATACACGTTTGTACTGGTTGGTAAATGGTTTTCATTTACTAAATAACAAGAATTTTCAAGAATTTTATAGTCAACAGATTCTTTATTTACGTATCGTATAGACAAATAAAATTATAGATAAAATTCGCGAAAATATAAATTGATTTAAACGGTTAAATTTCAGTTTTGCTTGGATATACTTTATCAGAAGTGGAGGAGACGAGTCGTGGACAGACAATAACCTAACGCAATAATTGGAACACAGCGCCACCTGTAGTTGCTCAATTACAAACCATACTCCGTTCAAAGTAACTTGTGCTCCTGTCCCAAAATGAATTCCCTCAAGTTCAGCTTATCGCTTACCCCGTTTACCGTAAGTCTAACCGCAAATATTCTATCCCCGAACAATCTAATTTCTCGTCATCCGACGTGTCTGGCACAGTTCATCCGGAACACTGCCACCTCAAACCACCTGCCACGCTATGGAAAAGACAGTTTTCACCTCGCGAAATCCTCCACCACTACCTACATCCAACGACTATAGCGAATAACTTGATAATCCCAGATCCCCAGGTGTCAAACGCAAAATCGGTCTTAGGAAACTTGTCACCTGGAAACGAATGTACCTGTTTATCGTTACGTAACATCGATAAAGTTAAGTTAATTAACCGATCCTCCATTTCTTTATAAGATATTTGCAGTTTTTTACTCGAATATAAAAGAATCAACGATCAATTATAGCGCGCCGCGCTAATCGAGTGTCCATAACTCGATTAATAATAACGCGATAATATCGAGCAAAGATCCAAGGTCTAGATCGCGACACTGTACGAGAGACGCGTGAGAAAGGGACGTTGGAGATGCGAAGCCTCAATGGGCGTAATTAATGGCACCCGAAATGCCGTAGTTCCGGCGGAAACGTGAATAGGCACATGGTCGACGTGGATATCTGGGACTGGCTCGATTTCCTGCGTGTGATGCGTTTGATAGAAACTTGTCGACAATGAACAATGATTGGTGTTTTTTATCTTTCTCTGAAAAACGTTTACCTTGGAAACTGTGAAATCGAATAAATTAAAAGTGTCGTGATTCGACGCGTATAACAGACATGTTATTATATTTGAGGTGAGTACTCTAATTTTATCGATGATGCATATAGAAGATTTTTCTTTTTTAATATCGGTATAATTGCAATAGGATAGTAACGATATTGTTGAAATAAGAAATGATTGTGATATCGATTTGAGCAAGTTATTTGGATACGTTGGAATATCTTAATTATTATTACGAAGAATATTTACTTAGACTGATTAATTGTACAACGTATTACAACAGCGGAAAGAGACAAAGGAAAAGTATACATATTCACAGAAATATATATTTATTAAATATCGATAAAAATTTATTTAACAATAAATAAGGTATAGGTTATTATTATATCATTAATATTACTAATATAATCGAGGAACGCGTGGAATTTATTAAATACGTATGAATTTACAAAATGAATTTTGTACAAAATTTTCCTTCTTCTATCCGCATAGTTAGCTTTTAATTCTATTAAGCTTCTATTAATCTTCTCTAATTTTAACTCTTTCTTGGAAAGGGGTCAGAGTTCTCGTTAAGACTGCTACTTTAAACATGCTAATTGGAATTATTATTACATTAACAGACGCAGTGATTATCTCGCTGATTGTGAACGCGATAAGTATAAATTTCGTTTATTATTGGTTGCAAGTTTTATTCGTTGCATCTCTTGAATTGCAATAATTACTGTACAAAGGGAACTAAACGAATTTCACTGATTTTGTTGGATACATTTTGCATTCTGATCTACGTTTTTATATTTGTATATTACATAAACAATTATTTTTTCATTAAGATTTCTTGTTTGCTTTAAATATACCTTTTTGAAGGTAATAATTAGTAATCAACGCTTTCGCTGAGTTAATGATAGGTATCCAATGATGATAAATTAAAGCGGTAATTACCAATATTTACCAGCTAATTCAATAACTATGTGTAATTTATATGGTTATAATTCAAAAACCAAATTGACATTTGAATTATTATTCACATTGTTGAATTATAAGTTAAAAAAAAAAAAAAAAAAAAAAGAAGAAGAAGAAAAGGAAAACTTTGTATTAATTGTAACTTTCTATTATTAGATAAAAGACTAATAAGTAAATATCAGATTTTTCCATAAGAGATTATTTCTGTTATTCTTGTTAAGACTATTTATAATACTTATATACTGTGAACGTATATACGTGTTAATATATTCGCGACACATCTTTGGAAGGTCGATTCTCCAAGACACAAACATGTCTTCAAAGCAAACACAAATGTATTAATATATTAACACTCTGTACATACGTATACAATGTATAATTTAAAAAAAATTTATGTGTTTGGTTAAATCTTTTCACTTAAAAAAAAAACAGAATCTCTATAAAGCAACAAAATCTTTCGACACGCGATCCAAGATTTATAATTAAAAGTAACTGGGATAGAGGTAATTAAATTAGATAATTTTTAATTCGAATAAAAAAATAAAACGGCTAAAAGCTTCGTTAGCTTTCAATCACGAGTTGTGCAACGTTTTTGATCACATCTACATCTTCTTTTCAAACGTAAGCCTTTTTTTTTTTTTTATCTTGCTCATTACGAAATAAAGAAACGGAGCACTCCGAATCTACTTATTATATCTACTCGTTATATCAATGTCTCGTCAAGCAACTAGTCGTTAGATCGAGACGCTTCATTAACGATTTTTTTCAGTAAAACTACCTCATATTGTATTCGTGATCACGGCTACAATTTAAAAGCTTCCAATTGTCATTGTTAAGCTATTCTAATCTCAGCTCGTTAATTAAAAAAAAAGATAGATTGTTTTCCTTTAAAGTATCGGTTAAATTACGATGGAGTAAAAATTATTCATCACCGTGATGCATCGATTTACGACTTTGCGTTAGTCGCTCTTAAGCTCTTGTCGACCGAATTATAAATGAGATCATCAACCTATCGAGTTCAGGAATTACAAGTAATTTTTCTTTCTTGGACGGATGTTAAATGTTATTTTTCATTGTCTGCAAATATTTATCGTCTTCGCATCTTGACATTTTGGAATTGTCAATAAGATTCTTAAAAAATAATACCTCTCCCTCAATTGTTTAATTAGAATTAGGATTATGATTCAACGTAATAATCTGAAATAATAAACGAAATAAAGAGTACTGGGACGTTATAGTTGACGAAACATAAGAACAAATCAAAGCGAATATAATGCAAAAACAAAAAGAAGAATCGAAGTAGAAAGTAATAACAGACGATTGAGAGGAATTCATTTTGAAAAAGAAAAAGGATAAAAATGAAATAGAAATATCAGAGAAACGTGAATTACGTAGAACGAGATACACCAAAATATCCATGTGTCGCGGAATAAAAATAGAAAACGGAAACGAAATAAAAGATAGATAATGGAATAAGTAAAAAAAAAGCAAAGCAACAATTGAAATACATTTGAGCTTAAAATAAAAGTACACGATAAATGGAATTGAAAATGAAAGGAAGAATTATCGTATGTAATTTAAATAAGAAAAAAATAAATAAATAAATAAAAAAGAGTAAGCAAAATTAATTTTCTACATTCGACATAGAATTTCTCGTTTCAGTTGATGCTAATTCGGTGGAAATTAAGCAAATTCGAAAACAAAAATGGCCTCGATATTGAAAGAAATTCTTTGATCCTCGTGGAAGATCGTTTAAACTTGGACAAGACTTGAACGATCCTTGTAAATTTCAGTTATTGTTGATGAGCATGACGCTCGAAAGCGCTTCGAAATATTGGAATACTGGTTCACATCGACTCTCGAAATCATTAGCAGTTCGTTCGATATCTCTCTCGAAAACCGCGTCTACGATATCAAGTGCTGTTAACGAAGACAATAGGATCATGAAATAAGTAGCGGAGAAAAAGAAAAAAAAAAAAAAATTAATCAATTGTTGGTTCATTCGACGATGAAATTTATTTTCCAATTAAAAAGTGATTTTTAAATTCTTCAAAATCTCAAAGGCATCTTCAATTATTCGTACAAATTATTCATCATGGATCAACAAAGATTTTTAATCGGAAAAATCCTGAACCTCTGAACATCAAAATTCGGTGCGAATCGAAAGACAGGAATATTTATTATACGTATCGATTCTGTTAGTCGAAATATTTCTATTCTCGTTTCCAGAGAATCCTACAATCCGATCAACTGTGATCGATTGCCGCGACACGATGGTAGCTCCATGACGAGTGTCACGGCCGTGCGAGCAACGAGACAAAAACGAAAGGAAAATCCTGGTCGTAATCGGCTCGGTTACGAAGGTTGCTTCTCATAAATCGCGTCCCCGTGTCGAGAAGAGACTCGTCACAGACGTTACGTGATCTCGATGCGAGATCTCTTATAAAAGAAACCAGGGTCAGCCTTTCCCTTTTCATATTGTTATTCGGATAGATCTTGGCCGCTGTTACATTTTTCGACACGAAAAACTTTCGACCAAATACGCCGTCATAGAAGATTATATATACGAGGAATCGCAAAATATTTTTCGAAACGTAAGAAATGTTTGTAACATTTTGCGAGAAATTGCAATTTTCTTAAACGCAGAGTGTGCTCGAACAAAATGTGGAGGTATTAAGAAATTATACGTCACAGGAAAAAAATTAATGTGAGAATAATGATGATTTATGGGAGGAGGACAGTTTTCTCTAGGAATAATTCGCATAAAAGATACAATTTTCGCAAATCGAAAGGATACATCTCGAGTTTGTCGTTTAATTTCGAAACAACACAAAAAGGAAGAGAATTTAATTGTTTGAAGATTTATAAAAATTTTACGAAAATGTAATTCTAATGGTGCTAATAACTACGAAGCTATTTATTTCGAATTGAATTAATAACTTGAATTATACGTAATGTTCTAAAAATTTTGATGAATCGAATTATAATTATTTTCAACTGTGTGTTTTTGCTCGAAAAAAGAATTTTTACAGAATATAATTGCTCTCATCAATATGTATGGAGCTTAACATCGCTTCAGAAACATGGATGTTAACACGAAATGAAACAAGCATCGCGCAAGACGCATTAAAATGCACTTGTGAAAACATCTTTAAAATCTCATTGTTCAATGGTTTCTTTTATTTTCAAAGAAACAAAGTGTCATTTCCGAGACGTTGCAATCTCGTGTCTAAGAAATTATTCCATAGACACATTATTTCGTTACGTAAAATGTAAAAATCGATTGGGAGAATCGTTAACAATCTTTGAAAGATTACGAAAATATAAAAAATCAAATGAGAAGATAAAAAAGTCAAATATAAATTAACTGAGATTGGCAGTCGAAATATTATTATTCTGTATGAAATGTAAATATCTAACAATTATAATTGAAACTTTTAATTATTTTTGTTATTATTATTAATCGTTTCTCTTTCATTTGTAATTATTTTCATAACTTGGAAAAATAATTATAAAACTAAATCGATAGAATCTAATTTATCTTCTTTTCCACATTTCCATACAAATTACAAAAACACACTTCTCATCGATATTTAACGATGTCTAGATCCAAAGAATCAATCTTCACGAGCTATCGATAAGTGTCTTTTCTAATTTCCGTATTTTCTCTACGATGTCTGGTTGATGATACAATCGATTATTTGACTTAATTGGAAAATAGTTAATTTTACTTTACTTAGGAAATTTTTCAAAACTATATAAAAATATTGATTGGAACTTATATATCAACAATTCAAATTTACGTTTTGAACAAAGCAAGTACTCTACTTAAGTCTGGCTTCGTTCGTAAATTCCAATTTCATTTTTTTAACCACCAACTTTTGTGGTTATTTCAGAATAAATTCTTCAAAAGTATTTCATGAATATATTAACACACACACGTACACGTAATATAAATTTACCGATATTGCGCATATCCGATACATCGATTTCCCCATGCTGGAAGACAGTTAACCCTACTGTTGGATTAATCGGCGGATAAGTTAATCGAAAACATATTAGGTGTGTCGGTAACCACTTTGAAACGCGATCGAAACTAGCAACTAGATCAAATCGATGAAGGAAAAACGAATCGAAAGAAGAATGGTCGAGTAAAATTCGAGCAAACGAGCCATATTTCTCGAATCGTTTGTTGCGAAACTCGATGTGGAAACAGGAAGAACGATAAAATGTCCACGCTTTATGGTCACGCTCTAGATAAGAGCAATATTTCTCAAATGAGTGGAAAGTAGTCAAACGAAATGAAAATCTAGAAGATAGTGGATTATACCTTTCTAGAAGATTATTTATAATCATGTATATTACAGTCATCTATTATTATTATTTATGAATTTAATGGTATTCATAAATTATAAAATATGGCGATACAAATAGAAAAATTTCCTTTCTTTTATAGGTGATATTTCCTTGTTAAGAAGTTTGAAATAAAAATAAGGCGATACAACGTATACGTCGAAACACGATAAAATGAGAGTTTATTTTATTCTCCTAAACCTGAAGAGGATATAAATGATGAAGATGGAGCGAATGAAGAGTATACTATATACTCTCAAATAATAAATCAATTTTCGCCTTTTCTCGTCAATCGATAAGACTCAAGTATTGCCACGATATTTGTAACGAAGTTTATAAATTTGAAGACAGTTTTTATCCGATATGAAAAACGAAAAGAAGAGAAAGCTGTACAATTAATTATCGATATTGGATTATATTTCTTATTTAATATTTAATAAGTAATAGTAAATCTATTTCTGCGAATCATAAGTTTTAAAATGAAAGAAAATGATGGATAAAATACTTAAATAAATTTTCAATGTATAAAACAATTAATAGCGGCATGGTTATCGAACGATAACGATAAAGTGAATACAGGAATGAAACTTTCATTCGCGTGTCTTTAGGCAAAGTGAAATATGTGACCAACTAATTCAATGGCGGACAGATAATTTCCTGGTGGAACGTGTCATTCTATTGGAAGCTTACGTATCGAGCAATCAGCCGAGTAAACGTCGATCAATTTCTCAACAAACGCTGTTTACAAGATAAATACGTCGATTGTTCTCTTCGTTTCGATCTCACGATTCATCACGATTTTCGTCTTCTTCTTCATCTCGCGAGTAACATCGAGGATTTCATAAATGTATGAAATCTCTTTCTCTTTCAAAATTCGAAATTATGCGAATATGATCGCTCGATACTTGAAACGTTAAAAATATCGAGACAAAAAAATGGATTGAAGAATATCAAGATATTAATTAATTATGAATATTTAGAAAAATATTCTGCATCCTATAATTTTTGGAAGCTCAAAATATTGAAATTAATCAAGTATAGTGTGATAGCGATGGAGTTAATATTTGAATTTTTTAATAAAAATATCAAAATATGTTCAAAATATCACCACAGAGATGTTTCATTTGTTTTATAAATAAATTTGTAATCAACTAAATAGATTATAAGAAAATATTTGGTAGTTAATGCAATATTCTGAATTATCGTAGGAAATCTCATTAACTTTGCTCGACGTAAAATTGGAGCAACCCGTTGATTTCGGGTTTATCTTGTGTCACGAGAGTAAGTACTGCATTATCAAGATTGAAAAATTGTGATAACTTTGGTGCGAGGAGGATAAGATGACGAGGCAGAAAGAGAAAATAACGGTGACACAAAATAGAGCAAGTTCAAGAGGGATGCATTTACATACTGCAATATTCATAGAGACGACATGGTGGCCGCGATCGAATGCCAACAGTCGGTGGACGTTTGCGTATGCAAATTGTTCGTGACGATGGGTGAATCTAGACGGATAAGCATGGAATTCTATGTGAAAGAACCGCATATTTTCGCCTGTGTGATCTCGATCCAACATCCAGATTCTTCACACTTTTCGAAATCATTCAGATCCCTATGAGATTATTAAATATTTGGAATTTATTTGTTTCTTTTTGCGTAAAAAAAGTTAATAGGAATTCATTGTTATTAGGAAAAAAGAACGTAATTATATAAAAAGAATAAATCAGCAAATGGGTTTGAAAGTTGTTGGATAACGTTGGATAAGATCTGAAATAATATTTCAATGAATTCGAAATATCCAGAAAGAGAATGATAAAAATACATTGGAAACATTTATGTAATCACGATTACATACGATTCTTTCGAAGAATAAACTCGTATCTCTTTAAATAAGAATAGAATAATTGACTCATCGAATGAATCGGATAAACACTTTAATTTTTGCACGAATTAAAATGCTTTTCCAACATGTGAACGATTAATTTTGACTCATCAAATATTCGACGATTCGTGATGTTACAATCAGTTATACTTATATTTATTTAATATTTTGAAAAATTTTTGTTATTTAAACAATACACATAATAAACTTCGAACAGTAATTTCAAAACGATTGAAAATTACGAATGATTAAGAGAGATTAAAAATTGAAACGATTAATTTATTAAATCATTCGTTAAATGAAAAAACTACTAATTTGAACTCGTCAAGAAATGTTTCTCAAATCTAAAAACTGACGATTCGAAAGGACCATCGAAACTATACGTAAAAATCAATTTATAAAGTTTTAATCGAGACCGAAATTATCTTGGGTACACGAAGCAGTCACCTTTAGCCTCGGCAAAAACTAACGACTCTTAATTTCCACAAAGTTCAATTATCTCCCAGCAGCATCGTTCAATTAACCAAATATCGTTCTTCCCTTGGAAACTCCTAAACGCAAACCCAAACTGCTCGTTGACCCCAAACATCATCCGACCAAAAAGCTTTTAACACGGACAACGATCTTAGAGACCTATAAAGGTCTCGGTACGAAGCTCTCGATGCTCGACCGGAACAACAGTTTCCACGATATACAGCATTACATATACAGCAAACAATAATTTTCAATTTTTTGCATCGGCGAATTACAATTAAATCTGTAGACCACATTTTAAAACGGAGATAAAATGAAATTGTAAAAAGTAAAATTTGTCGAAAATTTTTATCCTTTTCTTTGTTATTTAATTAAAAATCTAAATGGAAAAGTGATTCAAGTACAATTTTCGAATAGACAAATAAATTATTAAGAAAAATATTAAGACTTTTAATGATTAAAATAAAAAAATATCGAAGCGCGATAAATTTTTCGATAATCTGAGAAAATTGTCAACTTTGCTTCCGAGACGAAAGGGACGAACCTTGTTTTCAAGTTCAATCTAAAATTTCTATCCAACATGATGAAAGGAATGCTAAGAAGATTCCATTTAAAATTGAAACTCTCGCGATAAGAGTACAATCACTTGGAGTATCCGCTAGCAAAAATACTGATCGAGAGTGATTCGTGACTGTGAAATAAATTCACGGCTTTACACCCGGAAGGCTCGAATCGTAATAACGGTTTCCAAGGCGATTCCGGTGCGAGCGTTCGCTGTTAATGAAACGCACTCGCGGAGTCGGGCCAATAAAAAGGTTAACCATCGAGCGGCACGGATCTATTTTCTCGATAAAGTCTCTTACGTACGCGTGCCAGTTCCTGTCTATCAATGAATCACGTACCAATCCCGCGTCTTTGCACGCGTCCTTGTTCGCGATCAAACAGCGAACTTGCGGAAAAACAATGACCAGTATGCATAATTGTTAAATGTATGCTTAACTGAAAGGAAGCGTGATAGATCGTGGAAAATGCGTTTTTAGGTTTCGAAATAGAAACGAATAGAAACGAAAAATTCATTTTTCATATATGTATATGTAATATTTTAACACGTTAGATGGGGATGAATTTATTAAGTATGGTTCAATTCTCAAGAAAATATAGAAATATGTATTTTTCGCTTATTTTTAATTTGAAATGATTGCAAATTTATTTATTTATTCTATGTTTAAATAAGAAAAAAACTGAAGGACAGATTCTCGATATATGTATCAAGTTCATTAATTAAAAACATCTTTTTCTCGATACATGGTATATCGATTTGCATATCGATCGTATTAATATTTCTGTCTACGACATAAAGTTGTACGAAGAAATTTTATTATGCGTATTAATATAAAGAGAAAAAAAAAGTATGAGATTGGCTGTGAATTTACAAAGAAATAAAAGTTATTTTTTATAAATATTTATCTATTATTTTATGAATTTTTTCTGATGAAGATAAATCGATTTAATATTTTCGTTTGATATTGATATTTATACATCTCAAAAACTATTTTTAATGAATTTTATTTTATATTGCGTTTGATCAACAATTTTTTTTTATATGTTTTATTTTTTTCTTGGTTACTCAACTACTTTACTTGTTTTTGAAAAGCAGAAAAACAAAGTAAAAATTCATAGTTATTCCACCGAAAATTTATATTTTTAACGCATTTTTCACAACATTTGATCTAATTTATCGTATCGATATTTCTTTCTCAATTTGCGTTGTTGTTTTATATTATTTATTCGAATTGAAACTGCGAATAGAAATAGAATAACATTCTATTGTTCATTTTAACTGTTCATTTTGCAAAAAGATTGCATTTACGTTTTTATGTACTCGAAATAAGAAAATAATTATGAAACTAAACAAAAAGAAAATAAGTATCGATCGTTTCTTTTTCCCGCGAAGAACGAAATATTTTCCTTTATATTAAGATGTTAAATCGTAATATCGTTACATTAATAACATACACGAATAAATAATAAAATCATAATAATGTATTAATAATAAATGTTTAAATAATAATATATCACGCTTGACACCAACGCGTGAAAATAATGTATTCTTACTCGTCTCATGATATTGTGTCAATAATTTACATAAAATATAATGTCACGAAACATAATATTCTCGTTGACGTCATAATAGTGTCTAACAATAACAATTAATATATAATATCAGTGACCGTGAATAAAACGTAATCTTATTTAAAAATATTACAATATATATTTTCATCCGTATCATAATTATTTATTCATAATTTATTCACAAATCGATGAATCGAGTATAATATTGAAGAATACTTTAGCAATAATGTTATATTCTATCGATATATTTTCTTCCCCAATATGAAATTTTTCTTGGTTATCGAAAACGAAAAGAAAAAAGAGTAGAGAGAAAGAAGGAAAGAGAGAGATTTTAAAGGTTTTTATTCCGAATTTTTCGAATAAAATTAAAAAGAAGATATAAAATTTTTTTTTAATTATAAAACAACAACACTTATATTTATATTTTCTACGAAACTGATCGATATAGAGTTTAAAATCGCGCATAAGATGAAGACACGTTTCTTTTCAACCGCGTTAATATTGCGTTCCCCACCCGTGTGTTATAGAAAGAGGGTCGATTATCTTGCGTGTTGTTGGTTATTAAGCTCGCAGAACTGTCGGATATGTCTGTATAGAACGCAACATTCTTCATCGAGTTATAACTTTCGCGTTTGCTTAAGCTTCTCGTATAGGGCACGAAATGAACACGTTTCTCGGCTGAATAGCACAAAATGTTATTTTTCCTCGAGTAGCCAAGTTGAAACGACATTTTCGAATGTAATATTAAAAAATCCATTGTTCCTTGGAGAAAAATTCAGCGAGAAATTTTCACGGATGAAAATGAGAAGAGAAGAGAAATAAATTTTCTCTTTTTCGATAATCGAAGGTTTAAAAAAATCTAAGGAGATTCCCTAAAAATTGGAGATTTAATAAAGCATCGAGAGCTGTTTTATCGTTACAACTTCCGATGGATATCGCGCATTCCTCGAGATTTGCTATCAAAGTCGTTCGAATTTCTAAGATTTGCAGAAGAATCAAAAAATTCCCATAGAAATGTTGGAGAGAAATTCGAATTCACAGATACTCGAATACGATCGCACGAGATCCGTGAATTTCTCCAAGAATTTTTCTCCATGAATCGAGCGACAAACGACTGCTTTTATTATCCGCTTGCATCGGCAAAATTTTCTTTTGCTTTATGTCGCGGAAATGCATTGTCTGGTATACGAACCGGTCTATCGTATACGAGATGTTTTCCCATGCGGGAAATATTGTATGCCACGAGCGAAAATGTAATGAAAACGGGAAGAAACACTGCGAAACTGATTATTATTTCCGGAATGGATCCTCCGCCACCGACGATTTCCTTAATTTTACCAGTTCAGCATTACGAATCGTACGAACTAGTTAAAACGCTCATAGTCGAGTAGAAAAATGCGAGAAACGCTGAAATTATACGCCGTAGAGTTTAAAAGTATTTAATAAATATAAATATAGGAAATATAGAATGCAATAGAAAGTTTGTTGCGCGACCAATAATATAACGATCGATAATAATAGTAATAATTGTATTCGAAAGAAACAGATATATTTTTGTAGTTTCATGAAATACTTTTCTTCATTTTCTTTCCATTTCATTTAAATATCTTTGTATTCGATAAATGGAAAGGTATTGTCGCTGTGCGCGACACATTCTTCACTTTTTTGAATTAAAAATAGAATTTAAATCTGTAAAAAGATATTTTAAACAATTTCGAATAGTTTGCTTTTGACAACGTTTTGCGAAACACGTATTTTCGACGCGAAATAGATTAATTTGGATCAATGTCGTTGAAAGAGAGAGAGAGAAAAAAAGATAGGAGCTCGAGCAACGCAAGCGCTGTGTTGATAAAAATAATTTCAAACATTTTTACCGCTTTATCCACTTTTTATAAACTCTTGGTCATAAAAATTTCATTTTCTTGGTGAAAAATTTGCCCCTTGAGAGAAAGAAGAAGTTTTCCCCATTTATGATTTCATTTTCATAATTATGTAATGATTTTTTGGTTTAAATTCGCGAATTTTATCTCTTCGCTACACTGCCAATTGAGACATATCAAAATTTAACGCTAGAAAATTGTGCAGCAAGAGTAGAGATCATATTGTTGTTACCAGCGATATAGAGTTCTATATTTGTACACTTTCCATCGATAACATTAATTACGATAATTTCATTTCTTTTGGTAGAAAATTTTCGTTAAAATTTCGTAGACAAACTCGTAATTGTCACGAGCGATTAATGTAAAATTTTAAACCGAGATATCGGAATTACCTCCAATAAACTCAAAATTGCATCGAGCTTTGAAAATTTTCTACACTGCCCGCATTTTATATTTTTCACTCTCGAAACTTCCGCTCAATTCACACTAATTCCCCAAACATCGTTCCTCTCTCAAACATTCTTCTCACTGCTCAAACTTCGAAACTGTAACTCCCATTGGAAAATCGAAATATAGAAATCGTAGAATCGAGAATTTCTTTCATGAAAACTATTTTTTTCAACACGTTTTAAACCACTTTGAAAAACTATTTACGAGCTGTTCTCGAGACACCTTCCTCACAAACCGCCGAAACCATCGTTTCGATCGAATACGAATTTTTACTTTTTATCGAGCACACACTCGCGCGAAATAGCGGTGAAACGAATCGAAGAAACGATTTCGAGCAGTGGAAACGACACTCGAGGCGAATTTCCAACAGGCACGAGATCCACGCGACTTTAGCCGGCAAAGTAACGACTCGGACCGTTCATGTTTCACGGACGACGCCGGTAGACTGAGCGTCGCGACGTGCACAGGCGCCGGACCTCTCTCGTGCTCGCGACGTCTTTCTCTGTTGCGGCGTGCCATTCTCTCTCTCTCTCTCTCTCTCTCTCTTCCACTCTCTTCTCTTTTTCCCTCTTTTTCTAACTACCACGCTCCGTCTATTCACGAGTGTGTCGTTACGAGCTCTCCTTTAAGTTTCTTTTAAGACCCCTGAATCCTTTTTGAATCATGGACATTTTTTGCTGGTACGTCGTTATTATTATCTGTTATCTGTTGCTTGATGATATCCTTGCTATTGGATACGTGAAAATGATATATCTAGGTAAGGTATTTAAAAACATCGAATATCTAGAATATGAAAATATCTCTCTTTTTTTAAAACAAAATTTTTCTTATTAGTGTTCAGTTTTCTTAGAGAATTTTCTATTTGTTATCTATAAATTGAATCGTTAAGTAATACGTAAGAAATGTAGGAAAGTATGTATTTCAAGACAAAATATTTTTCAAGGAAAGAACACTTTATGCATATACAAAATTTAAATACATTGAAAATCATTTTGTTCGGAATTGCAAATCGATATAAATAAAATATACTAATCCCAGTAAAAGCATATAAGCTTTGCGTAATTGTGTAATTAATTCCTGTCCTGAATAATTTAATGCTAGCAAATAATATGACGGTGATTAATGTGAATCGATCGATCAAGCTTTTATTGATTCCAACATCGAGTTCAAAGAAAATGCCTCATCGATGACATAGATTCCAATATGCAATAACGTTGCCACTTGAAGTTAGATGATTCTAAACAATTTTCATTTTAGAGATTCATAAACAAATCGATGAAAGAGCTGATTACAATAACGAAATATCGATAGTTAGTGTTTTCATTAAATAAAGCTTTGTTCGTAATAATAATATAGTCTTTTGTTTCGGTAGCTAATATTATGCTAAAACCTATATTATATTTTATATTTAATATTATATTATATTATATATTATTATATCAACATACATGATTATTCAATTATAAATAAAACTATATAATAATGGGAATATAAGTGGGAAAAGGAAAAAGATAAAAGAAAATTATTTATTCCCACGCATTTTTTTTATAAAAATATACCGACATTATAAAAAGTTGGCTAACATAAATAAAATATAAATAGGCACAATTCAGCCTTGACACAAATTAATTAATTCTATAATAAATCTATAAGCAGATTTATTTAATACAAATTTCCCTTTATATCCAATAAACGAATAGAAAAGTTAAAAAAAAAAAAAAAACTATTAGTTCATTTTTGACCAACATTGGCCAGACGGATAAATTATCGTCGTCTCAACGATTTTAAGACGATAGTTCTCCATTTATCAGAGTATATCCTCCCCTTTCGTACCTCGTATTTTCCACGAGAGTTCGGATTGTTGTTGTTACTTTTCGACGACGACGTTCGCCGTACGACAATCATTTCCTTGACGACCAAAGGGAATAAGAACGTATCAAGAAACCGATCGCGTCTACCCATGGGAGTAACGTACCATTTAGACGTCGAAAATTCTGTCTCGTTCCCCGGCTTACGCGACACGTGGTCTCGACGTTTTATTACTCGTGCCGTAAACCGGGTATCGACCTCGTCCACCTATCTATTGCGAGTTTACTTTTAAGGGTTGTTAACGTTTGGAGAAGATTTTTCGATGAAACGTTTAATTGTTATATTGGATAATGTTTAATTAATGTTTAATTGTTATATTGGATAGAATCTGTAAAATAATTTGACGATATAAAATTGGACGGGAATAGATTGTTTTATGATGAATAATGTGATGTGTAACGTAAGTGTTATTTCATAAAAGATACAAGAATAGTAAGTAATAGTTGAAAAATACAGAAATGATTGTTTCTATGGAAGAATTGTACAATAAACGTAATATGGATTAATATATTCGGGGAATATCTTTGGAGAGTTGATTATAGAGGCCAAAACGAACACGAAAGTTGATATACTTGGTTGAGCTTTATTTATTAAGTTATTTAAGTAAGTAATTTAAGTTTGAGTTGGATGAAGCGATAATGGAGACAGAGGGAGACAGCTGACGAAGATAGAAGATCTTTCTTATAAATTTTGTTTTATAATTATAAAAGAAAACTTACGAAACGTAATAAAAAAAAATCACAGAATTTTAATTAAATCACGAAGAAAAAATGCACATCGCGTGCACTTATCCATCTTAATAATTGCATCGCAAAAATCTAAGATGATGTCAAGATTTAATTTTTTGATGATAATTCAAAGATGAAACGATTTATATTTTTCTATTATTTGGATACAATTATTTTAACGAGATTTGAAGATATGATAAGAAAATTGAGAGATTAAGGAACGATAACAAATTTATACGTATTTAATACAATTGAAAGATTTGGTTTAATTTGGTTGTGTGTTTAAATAAAGATTAACATAATCGAACAAAAGTAAGCAGCAATTAATAAAATGCTCTTAACGTAAGAGGATTAACGTTCGTGTGAATGAAATAGTTCGTACTTACGTATCTGAAATCATTTATGAGCATAGTATATTACTGTTTGGAAATACTATTTATCTCTCGACTAAAGAAATATTCTTCGTTTAAATCCAATTCAATGAATTCATGCAGAACAAATATTTCGTAACAAATATTTTTTAATTCGTCTATTTATATATAATAATATATAATTCTAAAACAGAAAATAACTTGATTCTTCTCTTTTCAGAAGCGTAGATATAATAAATATTTGAAATGCTCGCATAAATTTTCTAGTTATACATGATAATAGTTTTTATGAATAATACTTTATATATAAATAAAATGAAAAATTAATAGCAAATAGAATAATACATAAAATAATAAAATGTACCAATTGTATTAAGATTTTTGTAATCGTTTATTAAAAATAGAAATGCAAAACAAAATTTAAAATATTTCAAATATTTATTCCAAGAATGTTTTGCATATAATATATTTTAAAACAGAATAGAAATGGAATAGAGATACAGAGTTGAGGTACAGAGTTGCAAGAAATCACACTAGCATTTCATAAACGTTTTAATGAGAAAATAGTGCATATGGTGCAAACGATTGACCTAGTTTTTAACAGAATGGATATTTATTGAAATTTTGTATGTTTTCCTTAACCTAGTGAAGTGTCCTTCTGGAAGAAAGATCTGAATCTGAAATGATTAGTCGATAAATTTATTAATTTGATCAAGATATTTAATAAGTATCCTTTATAACAAAATATCGAATGAAATTTATTAAAACGAATACATTGAAGAAGATTCGTCATAGTTTAATAAAATTTATTCGTAATTATACAATATAAAAATGAAGATAAAACAAAAATGAAGATATATAAGAAATATTTTTAAAAGAACAAATACGTGTTTTTAAGTTGTTTAAAAAGAAACATTGATATTTCACTCGAACTAATAATGTATCGATAGCAAACAAATCATAATCTTTAATCAAAGTGAAACGAATCAATCGAATGTCAGACACTTATAATTTTTACCTTTCATCCTTACTTCTTAGAATGCAATAAAGAAATAATTCTATGGACAGAGGGGTATTTGAAGACAAACGTATTTTTATGATTTTGACAAATAATAGCAAAGAACATTGTTGAAAAGATTACGAGTGATCGGGCCTTGAGAGAATTCCAAGTTCCTCTTAATCTGTACTTGGATCGCATTGTAGCGAGACAAGCTGGCGGCTCTGTATCGATGCCTGTGAGCATTTTAAAGATTTTGCTGGCAGAATTTAATCAAATCGATGAAATGGAAATAATAAAATGAGCATTCTTTTAAAGTAATTCTTTTTAATAAAGAATAAATATTTCGTTGATTTTTACATGTTTTAATTAGTTTTAATTTTTAGGTTTTTAGTTTAATTGTGCAGGTTATGAATAACATTTATTTACATCTAATTATATTAATTTAGATAAGATTTTGTTCAGTTACGAAAAATATTTAGAAAACAATAAATAAATTAGATATATTGCAATACATTTTCTAAATTATACAGGATACGTGGAAACATTGATATAGTTAAAATCTAAGAAAAACTAATACAAACAATAATGATATTATTACAGTCCATAAAATAGTTTTTCAAATAGAATTGTTGTATGTCATAACAGACATGTGATATCAACAGACATGTATGCGATCGAATTCTGCAATATTCATGAAATTGACCGAGAAAAAGTCTTTCAGATTGGTTACTTGTTGAAAGAATTTTAGATCGAGTCTATTCGAATAGCGAATCGCAATTGAATCGATCGAGAGACTCTTCTAAATGTATTATATTCTTAGAAGAAGAACTTTGTTCAAGAGATATAACTGCTATATTAGACCTATATTACACGATAAGTCCGAGAATCTCTTATTTTGCGAGTTGATTAGAAAAGTTTTGTAGATATTTTATCAGAAATGAAGTGTTTGCCAATCATATGTAATATCTAGCAAATCGTAGCAAATAAATAGTTAAGAAAAAGTGATTGAAGATATTTTTTATTTTAAATAATGTTAAAGTAAATAGATTAAAAAAGAAAAGAATATTTGGAAACATTCATCGAAGAATATAACAAAATTTAATCTACTATTTCAATTGTCTAATTTCCAAAATCTTCTTATTGATAATCAATAATATTCATCAAGTGATATAACTCAACTTCAACGGAGTTACTAAACTTTATTTCCTTTCGCAAAAATCTTCTCCCTCTACCAAAGGGAAGAAAAAAAAAAAGTTACTTAGGTGTGAAAATTCGATAGAAGACAATAAAAAATTGGATAAAAGTTGTAACTCTCGGCCTGAAATCAACTGGAAGAAAAAAAAGTTGGAAACCTTTTCTTCTCAAGTTAGAAGTTCGCTCAAGTAGTACAAGTTGCCTTCAGGTTGTCCAATGCATCGGAAGTGTCGTAATTCTCGGCGGGATCAACCGGGAGGAAAAGTCTTGGAGATGCACTGCTTGCACGGGTGGAAACTTTTTCTTATGTAGTATAACCCGATTCTGTAATAGACCACACACCCGGCTCCAACTTCAGAATAGAAGAAGTTTTTAATTGCAGCCATTGTTCGCCACGATGTTTCTACCGGTAACAAGTTTCTCAGTCTATGGACCAACTTTCTATCTTCTCTTTCGCTTTTTATTTCGTTCGAGCAGAAATTGGAAAGTGGAATTGAAACAGGAATTTTCTATCTTGTTTTTTTTTTTTTTTTTTTTTTTTTTAACCACTTCAATTTTAAATATTCGTTATTTAAACTCGTAAGAACCGTTGTTCTTTAAAAGCCTTCGATGTATTTTTCTTCTTCTTTTAATTTCGACTTTAAAAACGTGAAATATGTTAAATTAAATGGTCGTGATTTTTGGCCAAAGATTGTGGAACAGTCGAAATCGATCAAAAACTTGAATAGCTTCGATCCTTCTTTTCCATCTTTCATATATCTTTTCAATAATTATATCGAATAAATAAAAATTACACGATTTCTGACAAAGTTACAATGTCAAAACCTGTTATGATATAATGATGATTATATGCAATAAAACTTATTGCTCGACGGCAAGTCATCACAAACACTTCGTTCAATCACGAAAAATCATAACACGTGGTCAATCGGACGTGGTTAATGATTTCTTCCAGACAAAAGCGTGAAAGTGGAGCATCATTCGCGACTACCGAACACGAGATAACGATGCCACTTTTACGGAGACAATGAATGCAAGACAAGATCCGCGAAGGTATCCTTGATTAATGGCCACGATAACACTGACAATGAGAACGATCGATTCGAATTGTCTGCGCGTGCAACTGGAACGAGTTCAACCTCTGAGGAGATCAAACGAACCAGATTATTCCGTTTGAGAATTAAAAAAAAAAAGAATTAAAGGCACCGCTCGAAGAAAGCCTCATCGCGACTCTTGTGAAATGGAAACTGAATTGTATCCGAGATAAGGCGTTTATTACGAGAATTTCAAGAAATTTAGCGGTAATGTACCAAGTTCAAGATAATGAATGAAATGTATGCTATTTTGAGAACTCGAATACTTTAACGAAGATTGTAATATTGTGATACTATTGCAATTTACGGAGGAATATCATCACATTTCTTGTATCATATTTATCGTCGAAGAGGAATATTTATTAATACGACAAATGTTGTGACGTACAAGTGTTATTGTGCATTATAAAATTTACATAAACAAACGTAATTTACATAAAAACGTGTAATGCACGTGATATGCAAAAAGATAAAAGAATTTCTGCAATTTTGATATGA
Organism: Apis laboriosa; assembly: GCF_014066325.1. Taxonomy (NCBI): domain Eukaryota; kingdom Metazoa; phylum Arthropoda; class Insecta; order Hymenoptera; family Apidae; genus Apis; species Apis laboriosa. Next base: position 69,234 of record NW_025222413.1, read on the forward strand.
TATTTGATAATTTAATAGTATAACTATTAAAAAATGCATATTTACAGAAGATGATAATACATTTGTGGATTGTGGTGTTGGTTGGAACTTATTTATTAAGTTATAAACAATTCAAGTTTGCGTTAGATGAAACGAGATAGAGTGAAGTGACAGAGTCATCTTCTTCAATGCAAACTTAAATTGCTTATAACTTAATAAATAAGTCTGAACCAACTAGAATAGAGATACTCTCCAGAGATGTCCTACGAATATATTAACCTGTACGTATATTAATATATTTGTTAATATATAAAATTATATATAAAATAATATAAAAAAAAAAGAATAAGCCAAAAAATTTCTAATTCAATTTATTTTTTAATATCGTATAATAATAATAATAATTATTATTATAATTTCCAGGGATCGTTTTTCATTCAGATAATCCACACGACTTATATTACGAACACGGCTTGAAAAGCAATGCTGGATCAGGTCAAGAGAAAGTGTGCGATCGAACTCGGTCAAGTTGATATTTTTCGAAATGAAAAAGGGTGGTTTGGAAGTATAATTGGAAATGAGACACGTCAGATAAAGTGGTTTACTATATCGATGGACATCCGATCCTCGTTTATTAATTTTCTTGAAATTTTTTTTAGGTATTATCAATCTTTAATATGATTGGAAATCTTGACAAACTAGTAAGTTTGTACAAGTTGAAAAAGTATAAGAATATGAAGTAAATTTTAAACTTTAATAGATATTTGTTTGAAAATCTCTGAAGAGACAGAAGAATATGAAGTGACGTCAAGATATTTGTAAAAAATTAATATTACAATATAATGTGTTATAACATTACGGATGAATACGAGATTTTTAAACATAAAAATAAAAGGAAACAAAAATTCCAAAAGAATGGTGAATAAATTCTCAATAACGTCAAATTATATTACGTCATGATTTTACTATTTTCTAAACATTTTCAAAAATTCATATTCAATAAGCATATGAATATTTAAACGTTCATGTGTAAATAAATAAATTATAAAATACGAAAATGTTCACTCGATTTTAAAAATTTTAAAATTTGAACTCGTAAAACTTAAAAAAAAAAATTGTACAGATATTTATATTTGAATTAACATTCTCAATAATAAATCAATCAACGATAAAAAATAAATAAAATAATAATATTGCAACGAGCAAATTCTCAACAATTACAACAAAAAAGATATTTAAATTGACATTGAAATATAAAAGTTGAATAAAAAAAATTTACAAATCTTCTAATATATTTTATTAACATAATTATAGTGCTTCAAGAAATTTGCAGAAAAACATTAAATATTCTTTCCAAAATTCAACAAGCATATTTTTCATTACCATCGTATTTAAACTATGAATTCATATCCATTTTCACTAACTTTCGTAAGTTGCTCTCTCAGAATCATTTCAAATTAATTTCCTTTATCGCGTTGAGAGTGATATATTTTATATTTTTAAATAATCAATGCAGTATCTTCTTACGAGAAATTCTTCTTTCCAGATCTTTAAATAGAATTTTAAATAGAAGATTTTGAAAAATGGATTTACACCCTATTATTCATCATGTATCTATCAAAATATCAAGAGCAAATTCTTTTCGCGAAGGTCATCACTGATTATCACTTTTTCCTGATATTCATCGCTCCTCGATCATCCATCTATCCTTGTACTTACTGTGTCAAGTTCATCTGTATGCCAATCGATAAGTCGCGAACTCTCTTATCTCGTTTTCATCCTTTTAACACTTTATTCCTGATAATCTTTGTATCTTTTATTCTATTTTCTTTTAAGCTCTTTCGTTTTTTAACTAAAAAATAGATGAAGGATCCGAGGAAAGATACTTTATCTTCAAGTATATAATACATGTTTTAATAGTTGAAAAGATTTTTAATAGATAATGAATAGTGGTTGAAAAAAAAATAAAAAAATGAAAAAAAAAAAAAAGGAAATTTCTCAACGTATACAACTTTTAATTGGAGGAAAATTGGTAGATGCATTAGAAAGTTTTAGAATTGTTCTATTATATTCAAGTTAGGTTCGTTAAAAGTTAGAAAATAGATTAAAGTGAATATTTTGGTTGTTTCGATTTGCCACCATGGTCATTAATAATAAGTTTTCGAATTAATGATTAAAAAATACTAATGCAAATGATTGAATAATAATTGATATCTTTTCTTTTATTTTTTTCATCTTAAAAAATATCCAAAGGGGATGAAAATTATGAAGCGGGATATGAAAAGCATCGCAATAAAAAAGAAGAAGCTCGAACGAAAAATAATTGTTTGAGTTATTAAAGAAGTGCAAATGCTTAGAATATGATTTTTTAAAACTGGAAAAAATGAAAAATACAAAACATTTAGAGATAAAATTTCTTTGTGAATACTTAAACCATGCAGATTTTTAATCTCTATCACTGTAATAAATGTATCTTCTCGTAAAAGAGACGAAAAAAGGCAATTAAAAGTTAAAATTAATCCTGTCAAAGAAGCTTCAACACGCGCATTCGACCACTCAACATTCAACTTAAGTACGTAAATCTCTTTCTATTTCCATGAATTTTTTCCGCTACTCAAAAAATATCTTTCACAAATAATTTTATTCTTTCTTTATAAGTTTGTTAGAATTAATAATCTGTTTAAGAATATATTCTTATGTAGAGTGTTAATATATTCATAGAATACCTTTGAAGGATCTATTCTATAGACCGAAACAAATAAAAATTGCATTATTGTTGCACTCTGTTTTCGTCTCGCTTCATCTAAAGCGAATTTAAATTCCTTCTATCTCGATAAATAAAAATCAATTATTTTTAATCTCTAAAATCTCCAACGGTATTTTATAAATAATTAATACTCTGTATAATTTTACCAATCAGATATTAATTTAAATTTTATATAATCCTTTGTACGTGAAATAATAATATTATTATCGTTAAATAATTTTATTTAAAAACTGTAGATTATCGTACCAACAAAAAATATTTTAAACGTCGTAATTTATCTTGCCTCGCTAATTTATTAAACTCAAAGTTAATGCAACAATAATTAAAAAGTTTTTTTATCAAATTATTTTGAGGATTATTTAAAAAAAGATTATAAAATTGTGAATATATTTAAATTGAACGTCAACGAGGTATATTATAAAATCAAAAAAATTCTGCATAATCCTCGAAGCAACGCCTGTCAGGAACGTCATAAATAACGAGCATGTTTCCATAAATAATCGAGCAGACAGAAAGTAAGAAATGTAGCGGTCCCAATATCGCATCAGTCTCGCGAAAATGCAGTTTTCCAGTTATAAAATGCACATGTTCTCACTACACGCAATGGATAATATATACATATATTCTCGTAGAAATATCCATAGAAATTTATTTTATTTATGGCCACGTCCATTGTACTTGTTGTTACAGAACTTTATCGAATATTTCGCACGAATGGATTTCCGTGAATTTCTGTTACGATCCAGAAATCTGCCTACATAATAACGTGAATTTCACGATCGTGAAAAAGTGTTGTGATCGAATGATGGTGGATTAAGATGAACACGTCACGTATAAAGTTTCGAAAGTGGAATAATATTCTCGTTTAGATTTTCTTTAATCTCGGTTAAGGGTGTTTTCGTTGACGATAAGTCGTTTGACGTAGATCAACGCTGATGAACACTCGAATGGTTCGATGAATATTGCCAATATAACACAAGGTATAGGAAGATAAATCTAATTGTTGTAAGAGTTGAACCTTTGAGTACCTTTGGTATCTATTACGTATTTATAGATAACGTGCTGCATTTATACTGCTTAAATAAGCACACGACTACACGATTTGGATTAAATATACATAGATTAAAATAGATATGCTAAATTCGTAAGGAAATCGAAATAAAATAAGCGATGTAGATGATATTTCGAAATTAAAAATTTAGTAAAATTTTTCGGCAATACTAGACGCTTTTAAAAATTAAAATTTTAAAGCAGAGGATTTTTGTATTTTTTATCAGAAAGCAAAAGATCGAGAAGACAGAAATATATTTTAGGTCGACAAAATTGGATGACAGGATAAAACCAGCTGGCTGAATGGTGATTCCTTTCACTCCTTTCATATGAAGCAACAGCTTATCGTCATCGTATCTACAATTCTAATGTAAAAGGTATTGCATTTGCTTTGGGTAAGTTTGATGTTTAAATTTATCGATTAATTATTATTTCACTTCAATTTTTATTATTATTATTATTATTATTATTAACCCTCTCGTTTATTTGATGAAGAAATTCTCATAATGTCCAATTGTTCGTTTTATCGCGATTTAAAAAATGAAATAAAAATTAAATTTAAATTATTCCAAATTACACGAGAAAATTGCACATTCCTCCATTTCATATTTGCAACATTTATCTTACTTTTGTTAAACATAAATTTTTTTTAAAACCATTCTTCGTAACAAAAACGGAAGTACAATATAAATTTACATATGTATATTAATAATGAAAAATCTGCTTTTATTTTTAACTCTTTCAAAGTGGAAACACGTCCGTTTAATTATTTTACTCTACTCCCGATAAAATAAAAATTTTTCATCAAAAATAAATGTGCAAAAATAAATGTTTCGATAATTACACACATTCATTCTACAATTTCTTCTTTGAAACAGGAAAGATAACGATGATTCTTACTAATTAATTGTAACTTTAAAGAGTTTCATTTGATCCTTAGTTTTTCATAATTTCATTCGTTTTAAAGATTTTTCTTTTATTTTCACTTTTATGAAGAAAACCAAAATAAATAAAAGTGGAGTATCGTTATAAATTGATTAATTAATAAATATAAAATTAAATCGAACGAGTGTTCTAAAATTATTTAATTTCATTAAATTTGATATGATACGTTGTTCCATTTATACTTCTATTTATCTGTGATATAATACGAAACATCGTATGACTCGAGAGACAAACTCTGATATTTGTGAGGCAACGTATCTTCACTATACAGGTATACAAAAAGATACATATTAATATATTCATAAATGAATCGATTCTAGAGAGGTCAAAGTAAACACAAAAGTTTTACATGCAAAAGTGTCGATCGAGGTTTATTTATTAAGTTTTAAGCAATTTAAATTTTTGTTAGACTAAGCGAAATTGAACGAATAGATAGAAAGAGACAGCTCTGATTTATAGGTAAAATAATTTTTATTTCTAAGACAGTTAACAGTTAAATTTCCCGATTAAAGCAATTTAAACAACAATTAAATATCTCATCGTTTCTCCATTATTTGCAATTTAAACGAAATTTCACTTTCAAGATAGAATAAAGATGCTTATATATTTATAAAAAGAAAAAAAGAGAAGCTCAATACCTGCAACATTTAATCCCTTTTATTTTCCATCATCAATTCATTCAAAATACAAATTCAGTTTCACGAGACAAGGATACCCGTTTATGATCGCTGCTTTGACGAAACAATCAGGTATTAGAGGGCTTTTGGGCGCAAATAATGTGTACAGAGAATCGTGTATGCGTGGTGATCACTGGATAATGATGATCCGATAAATTGCGCTAATATTCCTCTCGATTGATAGACTCCAGATCACAATACGCTTCAAACCGGGCGAAATTATGCTCGATACACGATTCACTGATCTCTGTCTTCGAACGGATGAACGAAAGTTAATCACGTACAGATGATCGATCACTCGAAACTCCACGATTCATGCCAGATTCATAAAACATGGAGTAGCTGTCGAAAATTTCCGGACAGTTCGATAGTTCTCTCATCGTTCTAATTTCGTAAAAATTGATTTTGCAATTGATCGTGAAACGGTTGGAAGAAATCAATAATTATCCAATATTATCGATAATCTTGTTTAGATATTTAAGATTAAATATTTCGAGATTGAGCAATAGATCCAGCGATTTTCATCGTCAATCATTGTTAATTCTTTATGGCAATATTATATATATTGTTATGAAAAGGATTTGTATCTGACGAGTTTGATAATTTCTTTTTCTTCAAATATCGTAGCTGCGTTTTTGTTCCAATCTTCAATCTTATTCCATGAAATATCTAAAGCTAGATAGAAGTTTTACTTATATTTTATCTATTATTATTATTATTATATATTATATTAGGACTAGAATGATTTCCTTTTTCTTTCTTCCTTTCTTTTATAAAAAAAATTTTATTATTAAATTTAAATTCAAAGTTTAACAGATGTCAATTATACAAATACTATGTACGAAATTAAAAATTATTTATCAACGAAATTTATTCGTTTGTTTATACGAATATCGATAATTTATAAATAATTTAATCTTAATAATTATGTACCCTAGATAGATAATATTATGGATTTAACTTTGATGGATCAATTCGTACTAGAATTGACAATGTATCCTTCTATTACTCGTCCAATCGAATCTTGTTTGATCGAATCATTGAAACGCGTAATTAGAAACCAATCGATGAACGACAGAATCAACGTTCAGAACTAATACGCCAGAACTGCTCATTAACTACAATGTGATCTTGTAATTCCCTAGATCGACAACGAGGATAAAAATACCATTCAAACTGAAGGAACGAAGAATTTTTAATCTATTTTTTTTTTTTCGATTTCAATAATTTACGCGATGATCAAACTATCTTACTCGAATACGAACATCCATAGGGTAAAGAGATTTTGTCTCCAAATATAATTTTATCGTATGCAGTTTATTCGTAGAACAATTTCATCTTGCAATTTACTTTACAATTTACTTTACAATTTACTTGCGATGGACATTCGTCTATTTCCACATTTCATGCTATGCAAGGAGATTTTGTTTTTGAATCGAATTGTCAATTTAGGATTCAATGTGGGCGATTCTCGTTAATTCTGCAATCGAAAGTTTGTGCAAAGGTTATTTCTTTAAATGATAGTTTGTTTGTGTTAACTAGCTATACACGATGTTTATACGCTCATGGAATTTTTGGAGGATCGATTCTATAGGTTAAGCAAACATTTTTGATATACAAAATGTCCATCTTTCAAAAATATTATTCGAGATATAGGATCGAAATCAATTTAAAAAAATCAGTGGCTTGATTCACGAAGAAATACGTAAAATCTCGAAAATATTTCTCGAAAAATATAAATATAAGACTTATTAATTATGAATTAAACCAATTTGCTCTTCATTTAACAGGATCATCAAATCCTTTAGGATCAAATTATAACAATTATAAAATTACATTTCATCCATACTTTTCTATTAAAGATTTATTAGGATTTTATCTAATTTTATTAATTTTTATATTAATTAATCTTCAATATCCATACTATTTAGGTGATCCAGATAACTTTAAAATTGCAAATCCCATAAATACTCCAACTCACATTAAACCTGAATGATATTTTTTATTTGCATATTCAATTTTACGAGCAATCCCAAATAAATTAGGAGGAGTAATTGGATTAGTAATATCAATCCTAATTTTATATATCACTATTCTTTATAAAAATAATTTAATAAATAATAAATTCAATCTATTAAATAAAATTTATTATTGATTTTTTTTTAATAATTTTATTATATTAACATGATTAGGAAAACAATTAATTGAATATCCATTTACAAATATTAATATAATTTTTACAACAACCTATTTTTTATATTTTTTCTTAATATTTTATTCAAGAAAAATATGAGATAAAATAATTTGAAATTCATATAAATAATTTTTTTAAATTTTAAAGTTAATGAACTTGACTTATTAATTATGAATTAAACAAAACCAATTAAAGTAAAAATCGTGTACAACAAAATATAAGTCCTTTTACATAGAGTTCCGTTGTCTTCTACTTAAGCGATAATCGAAACAATTAGTTAAATACATATATGTAAGAAGGTGGCCTCCCTAAACCTTTAATTAAACATCGAAACCCTAATAATAGACGCGACGTTACGTTATTCATCGTGCCGTTTGGCTAATTTTGGCCAACTTCCGCTCAATCGATGATATACCCTACTCTGGAGTAGATTGTAACTATGCACGATTTGCAATCGTGTTGAGAATTTCTAATTATAAACTTGCAAGGTTGTGCACACCGTTTTCGATTCCTTTCGTGTTTCATGCGAGCTAATTTGTTTAAACTCTCTTACCTCTTTCGTCCCCATATTTTTGATACTCGTTGATTGAGCTGTTTAAAATTATATTTAAATATTTGCATATTTTTATATTTTTCTTTAATATATCGCAATTATTATCGTTTAATAATTTCAATGTTCAATCATGTTCAGCAGGAATTCTGTTTCAATGATTTGCAATTATGTAGTTTTCTTAAGAACGAGTTGATATTATCGTAACTTGATGTTAACGATGCTGGTATTTTTATTCACGTTATAGGTCATTGATCACCAATATGGATTTATGTATAAAGCTCAGATCAATAAGTCACTCATATGATTATATAAAAATATCGACAAATATTTGAATATACATCTTTTATCTTGGGAAATTTAATTAATCTGAAAAACTTGATTTTAATTAAAGCATGGAGTATTATTTTTTCTTTTAAATGCAATCATACTTTGAAATCTTAATATTTTAAAATCTTTGTGAAACAACTTTATCTGAGAATATTTCAGCAACATAACAGGGAATTAAGATTTGACATTTTACATATTTGTTCTTTGTATCGTAAGATTAAAAATGTACAATTAAAAACACGAGAAAAACATTCGAAACTTCGAAGAATTCGAAATAATAATAACGTTATAATTTGTATCATAATGTTTCTGTTTCACTTTCATTTAAATACTATTCAAATAAACACAGGATTATTATTAATTAAAACTTTTGAATATTTATTCCGAATACTAGATAGGATTCGATATTATTATGAATATTCAAATGAAACGCTCTCGTTGTGGCATTGTTTTTCGTTTTTTCCAAAGCTTATTTATCACTTCTTTAAGACCAATAAATTAAACATTGCAAATTAAACATTTCAAATATTTAAAATAAATTACTGTAAAGAAACTCTAACAAGATGATTGCAATCGAAGGAACTCGCCTATGATATTTATTATACGATACGCCCAATATTTCCTCTAATCAGAATACAAGACTCATCTATTTATTACTTCGTTAAAAAATATAATATAATATAATATAATATGTACATGTATTACTTTTTATCGTATCTCATCAAATTATATTCATAAAACTTAAATTATCAATCTCAATATCATTCACAATTCTCGACATGCTAAATCTTCCGCTAATGATCACAAACTTTATTCTTCCTTGGTAGCTTCATACATTAACATTATTTTCATCGATAAACTTCTGCTCGCGAATAGTATCGTCCTTATTAGCATGTAATTAAATATGGATCAAGAACACGTTTCCACCACGACCGACTGATATAGAAACAAAAACATCGTGATACAGAAAGGAGATATCGTGCCCGCTTCATCCCAAACAAACGAAACTTCTCTCAGAAATCAATCCTTGACGAATTCAATAACGAGAGGGTGGCCTCGTGGTTTAGGCCGATTGCCGCAAATGCATGCCTACAGATTTATCATTTTCGTTCGGGACATTTCGCTTTCTCCCACTATCGATTCGTTAAGCGGCTCGTAAGGAAGAGCAAAGCAACCTTAAAGGCGCACGCTCAATGCCGCTAACCTATTTACCTATGTAGGAAAGAGCACGGCTGACTCATTCCTCATCGATCGGTGTGCACGTGTATTTTGAAAGAGGCCGGGATTCTTTTCGAATTTTTCCTTTTTTTTTTTTTTTTTTTTTTTCTTTTTCCATTAACGATGATTTTCGCCATTCGTGAAAAAGTCCGTGGGATTCCTTCAGAATTTTTCTTTATCTTTGCGTTAAATTATTTAACAACGTTTGACATTCGTGAATAATAGAATTTTTTTTTAATTCTAGTTAATTCCTTGGATTATTAATGATGATTTTGGAGATTCCTGTTATTCGTGAAAAAAAGAGGCAATGTTCATCCATTTTGACAAGAGGTAAATGTAGATTGATTGCACTTTCGCGATAAGCACGAAGAGCATTTACTAAATTTGAAGATTTAACATTTCAATCATATTGATAAAAAAAAAAAACTCGCAATATTTTTCAGGATAGAGACGGAAAGAAATATAGAAGAATCAAATCGAAATAGAAAACTTTGTTTTCTGACAAATTATCCGCGAACAAGTACCTCGCATGAAAATTTGAAGTATACGTAATAAAAGAATGAAGACCTATCTTTCGAGCATTCAGTTGGAATACTATCATTTTATTACAATACTACAAACAAACGATAGAAAAAGAGCTTTGAAGACTCGTTTTTCACTTATCAAATAAAATGAATTTATATAGAAAGAGATTTATATATCGAGAAACAAATCTATAAAAATATAATTTAATATAGGGAAATATTTAAATTTTAAAATTTTGTTAAACTTAAGTAATGCAAAAAATTCAAAGTCTAGTATTTCGAATTTCTTTTTCAATTTTAACTTCAAAAAATGTATTCCATAGAGAAAAAAAAAGAGAGAGAGGGAGAAAAAAAGAAATTACATTTGACGCAATATTTCTGAATTGTAATTCCACGTAAAAATTTTTCTTATTGAAAAATATTGGAAGCCTACGATATTTGCAAACTACAATTTTTAACGAAAAAAGAAAGAAAAAAGAAAAAAACGAGAGTTGCAATTTTTCTGAAAAAATGAATCTGAAACGCGAAATTGTAAAAATCGATTTACCGTGACGATTTTGAATTTTCGTTTTTGATTTTTTTTTTTTTTCACGTTACAGAATTCTCGATATTCCACGTTTACCATCGATATAAATCTTGTTATTGGAAATGGCTGATAGTTGATATCCTAGTTAACACGGAATCCGCAAATGGAAGACCACAGTGACCGTGTATCGCGAACTAATTCGAACTGATCAACTGAGATTCCAAGTTGATTGCGGTCATCGGGAATCTAAATTTGATTGCTCCAAGTCCTCGTACACAAACATTTCAACGATCTAAACTATTCTTGGTAAAAATAATTTGACTTATCGACGACAAAACTTTCGTATTGATATGATTTTTCTTTATGTAGGTTCAACTTAGATTTCATTTATCGCAATTATAGAATTTCGCCCAATTAAAAATTGCAAGAGTGTGCGAGTTATCATATTCGAATTCTGCGAAGAAAGAACGTATTAAGCAATTATTTGGGGTGCTCGGATATCTGCTCAGACGTGAACCTACGTATCTTTCTATTCTTACGAATGTTCAATATTATTATTCATTACCGTTCTCTAACTTTCCTCTTTTACAGGTCGGAATAGAGTGAAAATAAACGGGTCACGAAACATGATTACCGACGGTATGAACTTCAAATATATTACAGAGAACTCGTCTGCGAATAATAAACAGTTCGAACATCATTTCACGTGTTTTTGTTGATCTTAACGAATTTAATACTCCGTCTGTGTGTACACGTTTATGCTGTATAATAGTTAGAGCTATATACGCGAACTCTAATGCGGATACGATATTTTTGTTGCTCGCAGATAGCTTTATCCAGTGTAGACACAGCATTACGGATCAAGATTATATACGTGTTAAGAAAACATTAGATTCTTTAAAAAAAAAAAATAAATAAAAGAGCAGCTATAGCTACGCGCTATCTATAATGCGAATACGATACTTTTGTTATTTGCAAACAGCTCGTGAATAGCTCTATCCGGTATAGACACATCATTACCGATCGAGATAGCGTATACGATGTATAAAGAGGAAATAAGATTTTTCTAGAAAGAAAATATTACGTTTTATATATATATATACTTTTTAAAACGTTTCCCCGTAAAGTCGCACAATTGTCGTAGAAAATATCTAAACAAAGTTTCACGATAACACGAAAGGAAAGTTAAAATAATCGAACTACTGCGCACAAGTACTTTTCCCCTATTTCAAAGTTGGAAAGAAAAATAAATACTCGCACTTTGCTCGTGAAGCTACAAAGAAAAGTAGAAAGTGAAAGAACATTCTCGAAAGAAAATATGTGGAGGGAAATTGGAAGGAAGGCGTAACGAAGGGGCGCGGATAGCCGGTGGATCGCGAAAATAGGTATAGATGGTGGCTGATAACCGGGTATCGCGATGAAAGCAAAATAGAAAAGTTATTTGTTCGGGTTCTAGTGTTGGTATGGGTGAAAGAAAACCACCACCACCCTCTCCTCTCAAACTCTCTTTCTATGCGACGCGAGCTTTGCGCCACTGCGGAATATATATCCTATTCCAGCTGTCCTATCCTCCCCATTCTCCGCCTCTCTGCCTCGCCTCTCTATCTTTCTTTGATTCGCTATTGAACGAAGAATTTCCTCGCACAATGACGGTAAGAATCTTTGCTTTGTTAAAGGAGAATGCCACGGTAATGAACCTGTTTTCATCGAGATAATATTGAACGTTAAAGGCAAATTTACATTTTTCCATTTTTGCACACGATTCATCGATAGTGATCGCGAAAGACGAAAAGTACAGCTCGATGATTGAATTTCGTAATGAATATGGAAAGAAGTTATTATCATATAGAAGGTTAGTAGTATTTAAAATTACGTAATCTAAAATGATAAAATTTTTTTATTTATACATTTTATTTATATTTACAGAAAAATAATTGTACGAGTTGATACGAGTGTTTATTATCGACTCATTATTAATAATGATTATTTAAATTTATCGATATTCAATGTTCGTCGATCTTGTTTGAAAATCACGAATCACGAATCACGAAATGATATTAAAGCGTGTCATCGGAAAAGCGCGTTACAGATGCAAAACGCGCAATCACGATGCTTGCTTGTTAAACACCGAAGATGTCAATATTTGTGAGGAGGATTGGCGAATCGAGCAACGCACTTAGTGCACAGTCATAATTTCATTGTACGTGTATTACTAGAATTGCATTATAGATACGTTACACGGAATATACAGACAACGTATTAGAGTTCCGTCACGTAATTACAGATACTAAGCAGATTGTGACACGAAGAGTACCGGATGTTGACTGCGCGCCATGTTGTTCCGTATGACTCGTATTCCTGGTAAACTTGTCCATCAAAATGACTGGTGGATAATGACGAGATAACCTTATTACTAGATACTGAGAGATAATCGTTTTATTCGTTGATAATTGAAAGATATTAATACAACTTATATTAATTATATTAATCATGATGATCGTGTATCGATTAATATGATTTGAATCGTAATGTTAGATGTGGAATTCGAAATATCGAATTTATCATAATTAAGAATCAAGGTGTTACAGTAATATAATTATTGTATATATATATATTTAAAATCGTGATACAAGATTTTTCGTGCAAAAGTAAATCGAAAATGTAGGATGAAAATTTTTGATACGATTTTTGAAATAATCGATTATGAAGTTTTACACTCTATAACGAAAGTTGATTGAATTTGTTTCTTAGAATTATTCTGTTTGCATTATTTATAAATAATTGTATCTCTTAATACATTTATATCATTTATTGTGTTTTCATATCTCTTCTCTTTTATTACTTTTGTCTACGTTGTATCATATTTTCATTCCTGTACTTTCTATCTTTTTATTATATCATTTCTTTTTTCCTTTGCTCTTTTTCTCTTTCTTTCCTTCATTTAATCTTTTTGCGTTGTCCTCCCTTTGTTTCCCCTTTCGAGATCTTTTCTTTTTAATTTCTCTCTTTCTTCTCTTCCGTTTATAACATTATGAATATCATGATTTACTTCTTAAGAGCAATCGTCATCCTTGTATCACGATCTTTTTTTAAATTGATTCATAATTCATCATTCTTTAGAGATATATAACATTACGTAACTTAGAGTATATTCTTCTCCAAGTTCTATTCTATTCATTTCCAATTAAGCATTAGTTTCTCGAATGTAGACAGGAAACAGGATATCATTCGAAAATTCTGAGTAGCGAGGGTTCAAGGTTAAAGTCATTCCTTCCATCGTGAATTTCACGGTTCTGAACACGCTTGGCAGCTGCATACGGATGAAACCGTAATAACAATAAATAATCGCTGCAAATTCGCAAGCATTGGGTGGCGTCTCCAATTTGCATTGATGCCATTTGTCATCGAAATAACAAACGATTTTTTGTATAAAGGGATTATTTTTCTGGTAACGATCTTCCTGTCGCCCTAAAAATATAGAGAATGGAAGAACATCATTATTCCGTTATATGATGTTACATGTAAAATGTGAATTTCCTTTTTAAGATTACGAAACGTTGAAGAGTATCTTTACAATTTTTTTTTTTTTTAGGATTGTATATTTTTAAAACGATTTACAATACGAAAGCATTGCAATATTTATTAATAATTTATTTCGATATTCTTTACCAGGTATCTGAATCATTTTACGTGTACAGTATTCTATACAATTCAAGAATTAAAGAAAGGAAAAGAATTTTGAGTAATTTTGTAATATTTCTTGATCGCAATGGCTATTTTTAATTTTAATTTAAGTTAATTTATTTTCTTGTTTAAATTAGGAATAAAGAAAGTGATTATGTAGAAAATAGAATAAAATACGGTATTTAATTTTGCCAAAATGAATTTTGGTAATTTAAATTTTATTAATTCTTACACGGAGATTGAAAAATTCAATGTTATAATATCAACATCAGAAAGAAATTTCTCCATTCCTCCCCATTATTGTTCCATCTCTTCAATAATCGATTTTCTAATTCTGAAATAAGCGAAATGAACAAATGTTTGAGTTACTAATAACATTATATAGTAATTGAAAGGGAGAAATTGATTTCTCCATTCCCCATTATCACATACATCTGCTATATTTTTACCATCGATTTTTTAATTGTAGAATAATCGAAAGAGAACATACAATAATAAAATAAACAAAAATATTAAAATATATCAATTCCCTCGAGAAAAAATAATCTAATACAAGCTTGAAAAAACTGATAATACTAATTCTTTTGCCTCCATTCGTATTCTTTGTTTTAGTTGCTCAAAACATTGATTCGACTACGTATATCAAGATCATTTTTTCTATTATACGATCACTTTCTTTATTCCTAATTTAAACAAGAAGAAAATAAAATATTCAAATACGGGTTTGATCAAATACTCTTTGATCAAGAACAATAAGAGAATTTCGCATTTCCTCCATTAGAATCGGAGAGCTCGCTCGCTAAGAACACGAAAGAGTCGATAAAGTCTGCAGGCAATTTCAACCTTTCTTCGAAAACTTTTCCATTTTCTCCTTTCACTTTACATATTGGTTTTCTTTCTAGATCTCGCCAGACCAGATTCCCAACCGTGAAAATTATTACGAAATTTCTTTCGAAATATTCAGGAAACACGTACTTATACACGCCTTTCTCGCGAAAGACCTTTCAATCTTTTGGATTATACGTGGTGATGGCACGACGTGATGGTGGAACGAATAAACACGAAAACGAATATAACTTGGATCTAATCCAGTGGATAGAGTCGGTATCGCTCGTGAATGAGATCCCCACCGTGATGAATGTCGGTTAATTCATCGAAACGTGTTGTCCAGTCAGTGGAGATTATTTGCTGACCCGTTTCGCCGATTCAAAATTGCCGCGGTGTTTATTCGTGGTTGGAGGTGATATTGATCGTGACAAGTGAAAAAAAAATTTGATATAAACCCATTTTACATTGTATTTGATTTTATGGGACAAAATTTAGCAAGAAATACAATTGTACGAACAAATGGTGCCTATAATTCGACGACTTCTAACAGTCGAAAAAAATTCTTTTTTACGATCATATTTATGCTTGTATTCGAAACGTTAGAAAATTACAATGGCAATAACGCAATAGCAATGGTTAATAGAATAAAACATTATTTCATGGATAAACATATGTGATGAAATAATTCGAAGGAAAATCATTTACATAAAATGCAGGCAGTTCGATTAACGATTAATGGAAAATTGTTAAAATATATATATATATATATATAAGAATCGCATTGAAAATCGGATTCGACGAAAACACGATTCCGCGAGATATTGACTATAGATGACACGTGCAGTATCAAGTAGGGGAGGAGAGTAGAAAGAGGACAAAGGAAAGAGGGAAAAGAGGGGCTGGATCAAGTTCAGCAGAAAACCTAGAACTCTAAAGAGGATATCTGACTATCGAGGAACCGAATTGTGTAATAAGGCCATTGGCATCGGTCCAAAGTCCACGGTCTCGTGGCTGTGCCAGAGCCACGAGCTCCAGAATCCAGTGTAGGTGGATCAACGGCGGAGAGAACTCTAGGTCGAGATGAACGTGTTCGAAATTAGGTCATACGCGAGCACCCGTTGCGGCCCAACAATTAATGCGCCAACGTTCAAATAGTTCTTGCAAAGGTTGTGCAACGCGTACACGAGGCAACGATCGAGGGGATGTATGGATTTTCCAATTGTATCCCTGTCAACCACGTGAAAATTTTACGTGACGGAATGTAAGATTAGGGGATTGAGTTGTTTTGTTTGGAGTGTATCGAATACAATGAAAGAAATTTCTTTTTTTTTTTTTTACTAGCAATCAAGATATAAATTCTATTCAGTCGATTTGTTGATTTGGATAATATTGTCTAGTTACGACATGTAGCGATAAGATTTTATTAACGATTTTTCTTGGTTTTTTTTTAATTATTTTATTAATTAGGTCTATCGACAAAAGGAATGGATCATAAAACAATGATATTCTTGGCAAAAAGTTTCTTAGTTAAATTCGTTGAAAATCTTGTGACATTTTCATGTTCGCGTGTTGGCATTGAAGTTATTAACTGCATGTCTAACTTAGATTTTTTCCAGTATTTTCTGTTTGCTAAAAAAGAAAAAAAGAAAAGGTTAATTTATTTATTTATTTTTATATATTTGTTTTTTATCAGATCAATTTAATATTTTCACCTTCTTACATTTATGCTATGTTTAGAGATTTTTAAGTAATATAATGGAAGACTTAATTTTGATTTGGAAACTATTGAATGTTTTCGATATATATTAAATTAGAAAAATTCATTCATCCCATTTTTTAAAATTTTTTATCCTATGAATTCTGAAATCTAGAAGAATATAACAAAATATACATTTGACGAAAAAGTTCAAGTTAAATAATGAATCGTTACATGATTTTTAATAATTTCAAAGAAAAGCAGGCCGCTTAACGTGTTGCGAACTTTCGTTCTTTAATATCACGTTAAAAAGAAAGTGACAAATCTGCCCGAGCAAATCATTAAAGAAATTCTACATTTCGTGCATTTTAATGAGGGTTCACCTCGACAACAGACCCTTAGTGGCGCGAAGTGGAGGAAACGGGATTATTTTAAATTTCAAACTTAGCTGCAAAGCACTTACCCACTTTTCGCTTTCCTTCGCGGTTTAAGACAGTCTTTCTGCCCTTTATTATTGCCTATATAATATTTTATTCTAAAAAGATATAAAAAAGATTGTCGTTTGCACGCTTTATCCACCTTGTTGCCCTATATTTCCCACAATAATCCAAATAATAATAATATGCAAGCGAATAATTTAGGAAAAGAAGGATAAAGAAAAGTGCAAAGAAAAAAAAATAAAAAGTCTTAGAATTCAAGAAGTTTAAATGTTTTAATATCTGTTTCTAGTGGAGACTAATTTAGTTTTATTTTTAGACTGACCCTGAATGGCGACATCCCACGAAAGGGCTGTTTTCCAATTACACGTGTAACTGTCTGTTATTTATGCGTCACCGCAATCTGCCAGGTCGAAAGCTGCTCGTTATTCCGAAAGATTGTAACGATGATCAAGATCAAACGATGGGCGTTCACGAAATCATGCAAAATGCATTCACCTTCGCCATTTTCCACATATCCTTTCACTTTCGTCTCACTATCCATTTCATCCTATAATTTTTCTTATAGATAATATTATCTTACGATCGATGATTTTCCCAAGATTTTAAATTGTTTATCATTAATCAAAAAAAATTTTTCAATGTTAAATTTAAAAAGTTTTTGTCATTTATCGTCATTTTTGTAATCCAACAGATACTTTTTAGAGGAGGTGAAAAAAAAAAAAAAAAAATTCAAGAGTTTCCATACCTCATAAAATTTCAAGTTTGAAGATCTAAAAATCAAATTTATCCATTTTCGTTCAATGATCATCTAATTTCGCTTGTTATTTCTTTAACCACGAAGTAATCAATAAACTGTTCTCGTCGTCAATTTTCCCCGATGAATGTCCGCACGATACGATTAATCGAGCACGTCGAATGGCCGAATGAAACACGACAGGCTATGCGAAGCACGACATTCTCTCGCGCGACCGTGAGCAAGTGAATTCGAAGGGTGAAAGGGGGAGAAGTGTTGGATGGCACGAGATATAGACCGGTTTTATGGAAAGCAGAGCGTGCGGGATCACGAGGTTATAGTCGGATCTTTAGTTTTCAGTAACGAGAAAGAGAAATTTCTGTGGAAGGGAGAGTTGGAGCGCGAAAGAATTAGAAAAGAAAATTTTACGATCCTTCTAAGGAAGAAACACTCGTGCAAGTTAGAAGCGAATTTTTATAATTTCATTGATGAATTTTCATGGAAAATGGGGAATAAGGAACAGGAGTTGTTGAAAAGTTATGAATCTTTCTTGAAAATATAAATTATCAAGGAAATGAAAAAAAATGAAATTATTATTGAGAGGAAAATTAAAATTTTTCTTTTTTAAATTATCGAAGAATTGAGATTTATCGAGTTTAAATGTGAAAAAAAAGGTATTATGTGTACAATATAAATATCCAATATGTACAATAAAATATATGACGGAATATTTTCAGCAGAGGATCTCCTTCAGAAAAATACTGTTTCTTAGAATCGTCACATTACTCGTTCAATGATCCTTTTTAACCCCAAAGCACTTTACATAAATTTACCGAACGAAATATCGTATCCCCTTCTTCGTTCTCTATCAACAAAAAATCCACGGAATAAATAACGTTTACTACGAGTCATAACCACGAACATCATTTTATCAAGCGTTTCCCTTCGAAATGCTTTCATAGGGTGGAAGAACGTTTTGCAATCCTCGTGTATACACTGTATAACACTGTATAAAATCGTTAGAGAGGAGAGACTGCATCACTTTTCGGTTACCAATTTAGTTTAAATTTTAAAACCACACTAGATTTCGTCGTTTAATTTGCATAAATATTCCATTACAGAGTTAGATATTCAATATTTTTCGAGATACTCGCGAATAACTTTCTTCTATCCTTTCGTTTTACTAACATCCTAATATACATTCGTTTGAAAAATATGAAAACTTTCAAGGTTGTCTATCGACATGTTTGTTCCATTGTCTGATCATGAATATTTACGAAAATGAAATCTGCTTCGTGATTAAATTCTGAAAATATATCTTTTATTTCGTACGTTATGTATAATACATACGTTTTAATGATAAATCAAAGAATGAAAAAATAATTCTTAAAACGAGATTCTCCCTTCCTATTTTTTAGACAATTAGACGGGAATGTTTTGATTGATCGAAGTTATGGTATCGAATTTTCCTTTAATCGACGTTTCGATAATCGATCGTTCTATTAATAAAAGGTTCTAATTGAGATTCTACTTTACTGAATTCCAATGATCAACCCTCCAGTTACAAGCGACAAATCGCAATATATTTTGTTAATTTCTACGATTATCGTGTCGCCTCGAATTTCTCAAGTATTTGAACGATGTCGAACCATGTTTCTTCCAAATTGAATTGTTGTATTTGAATATATGAAATTGTTTCATCGACTGTATCTTTTACAAATATTGGAATTTCTCGTAACAAATGCGTAATATACTATGGAATAATGCTTCTGATAAAAGATAAACTCTTGCTAAAGACGTATATGCGAATAATAACGATAACAGAGATACAGATATAACAAGATTAGTAACACGATATTTTATCTCTCAATTGAATTTTAATTCGATCAAAAAAGGGCGATACGAAAGATATTTCGTATGCTGTTCAAAAAGAAAATAAAAAAAGAACTTGCTGCGAAAATTGTATTGTATCTATATATGAAGCCATATTTCGTGATATATCATACTGAAAAATAGTTTTAATTTTCCTTTCATATATCAGTCATATTGAACGTGATATTTGTCTTTTCTGCAAGAATAAATAAGAATAAAAATAAAGATATTTCTTTTGACGATATTTAATTTTGAAATCTTGTATATTAAATATACACGTTTAAATATTTTTTTATAACTTGGAAAAATCGCATGATTAAAGGATTAAGTCCGTCATTTTCGCATCAAATCTAATAAATGATATAGAAATAAGAACAAAAATTACCTATATATTCTATTTTAAATAATATAGATTATTTTATGTTCTCTGTATATTTTTCTCGGATAATTAAAATTATCACGTAATCCTTGGAAATCTCAGTAATGCTTTAATTACGAGTTTTAATTTCATCGTCGCAAATAAATAAATCACAAATATTCCGAAAATTATTAATCGTATGAGACGTCGAGTATGAAAAATATGTATATGAAAAAAGAGGTATACGAAAAGAAATAGGAAAAAAAGTGTATAATGAGAAAGAAAAAAAAAAAAAAATTGAAATTACGATCACGTTTGGCGTGAATGATTGGTAGAAGAGCGAAGTCCGTAAAACGACGAGGAGGTTACGGTCTTTATGAGCGTTTTACAATCGCTTTTCGAGCCTGCACGAATATCCTGACCTCTATTCCACCCATTCCAACCCCTCTTGTTCGTCGATATCGGGCAGAGAAACGACTGGTCCCGATTCGATTCGAAATGGTATCTGGCTGACATTCGCGTAGGCCACCACCGTTTATAACTTATAGCTATATCCAAGAGAGAGAGAGAGAGAGAGAGAGAGAGAGAGAGAGAGAGAGAGAGAGAGAGAGTTGTATCCAAACCAGAATAAGAAGAATGATCTTTTTGAAAGTTGAAAAATCGCGTCGAGGATCCGTCCTGTCGTTTAATGGTCTACCTCAAGGAATTTTGGCCGGATACTTGACTGAAACTCACGAGCATACTTGAATCCATTCGTTGAATCTTTTGATCATTCGATGTGTTGAGTGGAAAAGGAAAGTAAAGGATGATGGGAGATCTTAATTTTGATAAGAGGTGTTTCTTTGCGAGACTTTGAATAATAATGGAGATAAAATTATCGATTAGTGCTACTTTAAATCAATATCTCTTACTTAGTGATATTGTTATAAATGAATTCTGTTTTAAATCTGATGTAATTTAACAGCAAAATACTAATTAATTTGAAGAAAGGAAGAAAAGAATTATAACGATCGATAAAACGAAATATTTCGTTCTTGAATTTCTCATTTTTTTAATTGCTTTTATCTTGTACGTAATTGAGAATATAATTAAAAAATTGGGGGAAAAATATGGTTCGTCTAGTATACGTGAATAAATTTGAAATTAAAAGTTAAAATTTATAGAGTAAATATAAATGCAAGAATCGATTGAATTATAGGATTTAATAGTAATTCGAATTAAAGGATGAGAATGAGAAACGATGACGTATTAAAAAAGATTTACACCGAGATTGATGGGCGAGCGTTATTGTAACGTCTTCTTTTGGATTTTTTCCCCAAGGCTGTGCGTAGGAGGGAGAAATGCAAAAGAGGAGGTCAAGGATTTCATACGTATTATCGAGGGATTCGTTCCAGAAAAAACAAGTGCACGACTATGTATTGGTATCCCTTTTATTTCTATTAATTTCCCACCACTGATTTTGTAACAAGTGTTTCCAACTATCACATCGTTATCTTGAGACTTGACATTTATTAATTTCATTTTTCTTTGTTCATTTTCTGTAAATAACGTAATATTTATTTTTATAAACTTATTTATCTTTTTTTTTTATAATTTCTCTAATAATACGTTTTTTTCAATCATTTTTGTCTCTTTTTTTTTTTTATAAATTAAACTCTTTGTACAGGTTTGTTAATTCTCGTTTGATGTATTTTTTATTTAACAAATTTCCATATATGAAAATTTAGTTATTTGATTTTTTGGTATTGAAAAGTGTTATCCTTTTCGCAGTTTTTGATTTATCATGATTGATTATCTTTTAATAAAACTCGAAACGACCAATATTTATATAACGAGAACAATGTTTATTTTTTTTATATTTATAGCCATAAAACTAAAAAGTTTGTTATGGAATAAATTGAATATACATATGCATATATAGAGTAGCTCACGAAAGTGTTGGACACTAGGAAATTCGGCTAATCCGAAAATCCTGATTTTAATGAAAATTTATAAAATATCCACTTTCAGTATGTAAATCCACTTTCAAAATTTCAGCATTCTTTCATATTTTGAATAGGAATTTTTATATAGGAATATTTCTTACAACAAGAATATTTTCATTCGTACAATTATACGTATATTTTCATTCGTACAATTATACGTATATTTTCATTCGTACAATTGCATATCGTAAAATTACACTGATTCCACTTCACTCGTTAATTATCCTTTTCACTTCTTTTTCACATTTTATACGTACCATCTCCAAAATCTTAATTATTTCCCTTTCAGATTATCCTATATAAAGAAAGAAATTCACGTAATTTCAGAGATCTTCTAAAAATATTTTAATCTCAATTCTTTATTTTCTTCGGTGCGAAGAAAAGATAATAGAAAGATAACTTAAAGAAAAACCAATTAGAGTTCTTTTTTAATTTATCTTCTTATTACATAAATTTTTCGTCTAAAATCGTAGAAATTTGCGCGAATAAAGATTACTTTGTATCATCTTTATATTCAAATATCATGTTTTTACATTCAGATAAGTATTCTTCCATGCAATAAATTATGACATTTAAACTAGATATTGTTCAAAAATCTTCTGGAAAAATGTGAAAAAATTACTTATCATAGGAGGTTTTATTTTTCATTTCTTCTATATTGAATAATAATTCATTCAGAATTTTAAATAATTTTTATTAAAATTCCTCTTTCATTTTCTTTGTTTCAATGAAAATTTTGTATTCTCTCGATATTTGATTCCTCCACTTATCTGGAATAATTCTTTACGTAAAAGAGTAAGTAACGATTAATCATTATTCATTTTCATTAAAATTATTGTTCATTAAAACAATAACTAATAATACAAACAATAATAAAACAAATATTAATTCTTTTTCTTATAAAATGCCGTATATATAACTCAAAAATAAGAAAAATTAAGAAAAAAAAAGTTAATACGATAAATATGGATCGAATCTCATCCATTAGTTATTATTACTTGGCAACGGCCTGGCATGCTTTCGACCAATTTTTGGCATACGAGATGACATTTATCTTTTTCAAATACTATATAATATATCAAACCTTTTAACCAAATATGTTTTTCTCTGTTATATATCCTTCGTAATAAATCAAACTTCAACATTGTATAAAATTTGTTTCGAGAGATACATAAATAGTATCGAAATTATTGTTTTCGAGAAAATATATATATCAAAAATAATCTATTTATGAAAATACCAATCGTAATCAGAATGATAAAGTGTCCCTGCACTAACGAAATAAATTATATAAAAACTAAAATAAAATATGTCATTTTATAAATTGATTGCTTTTACGATTCGACCACATTTCACTTGTCAAACGATTCAAGATTAATCAAACTTACCGATGATTTACGTTTCACATTTCTACGTGTCACTTCTAAATCACGAACCACATTTTTATACGTCATTTCTAATTCAAGAACCATTCTCTTTTCGATTCTTCTCAATCTCATTTCTGAAGTGATTCGACATAAACCAAACTTGCCACGATTCAGGCTTCGCGTTTCAACGTGTCGTTTCCAACTCAAGAAATCGCATCATCCTCTCGATTGTTCCCCCCTTCCGAAATGATTCGACATAAACCAAACTTATCGCGATTCGGCCAAGCTTCACGGTTATCCATCCGAGAAAATGGGGACGAGGGGGCAGATGGGATCTCGAGAAAGCGTATCAGAGCGTTTTCGAGGACCGAGATGCACTCGAGAGTCGGGGATCTTTGGCCGTGAACGTGGAACGACAAATACCGGCGGCTCGATCCAAGGACGGTCGAGGTTTCGAGCAAAAGGTGGCGGGAAAGCTTCCAACCGTGTGCACGGTTAACGTAGACGAAGCCTTTTCACTTACCAGATTATGGAATATCGATATTTTCGACCCGTGACCCAATTGCGTTCCACGCCACCAGGAAAAGTGGAAGAAAAATAAAAGGGGGATGAATTAAGGATTAATGCGATCGCGATTTGACTCGTGAATAATGCTTTGGTGTTTCTATCAATTCAACGATGCGTTGATTGTTCCTATGTAAGAGATACTGAGTCGTGTTTGGGTGAGTGTTAATTTTAATTCTTTTTTTTTTTTTTTCAAAGAAAAAAACATTGGATATTGAATTCTTCTTCTTCGGGTTGAGAATTTTTTCAAGACAATGTTGATACAATTAATCGATTAATCGATTAATTAATTGAATTTCTTTTATTTAATATTTTTATCTGTATAATAAACTATATTATAGTCTTCACGACAATCAATTTTAGTAATCAAAAAATTACTCTTCTGCTAGAAATCTCGTTAATCAAATACTTGCTGAAAAGGGGAAAAAGTAAAAGAGAAAATTTAACGTTATGGATCGTTCACAGTAGTGCTCCACAAAAAATTTCAATTCCCTTTGGTTTCATATCTATTTTCCCCAGAAGCAATATATCGAGCTCTCGTCCGACCGAGACACGTACAACTGACACACCGTGTTCGAAAACAAGGAAAAGTGTCGGTGCGGCCGATTTAAATCGCGTTTATCGTGGGCCACAGGCGTTTCGCACGCGCGATAAACTACAACGCGTGTCGAGTCGGCCACCGATATCGATATATTTAAGTTGGATCACGCGTGGCAAAAGCACCACTGATACGCGACCAAAATTCATATCGATGCTTTTTTTCGATAAGAGAACGCTGCCACATGCGTTTCGAATCCGACGTGTATCGTATTGTGCACACGTAACATCTCGACGTCGAACGATTTCGTTCCATTGCCGCGCGTTGCAACGGGGGTGAATCGTGAAAAAATGTTGATATATTCCTCCCCTTTGCTTTTTCTCCTTTATTTCTTTTTCCTTTTCTTTTCATCCTTTTTTCTTTCCACCATTTGCCCGGTTAAATCGCGCTAGCGTTATTGAGAAATGGAATTTTGAATCAAACCGATATTGATCCCGATGCATCTCGTAATTTGAAAGAAGATTAGCGAAGTTTAATTAGAATTTAATCAATGGATGGTTTGCATTGATGATTGAAACGATCGGGATAAAAATTAACGAGACGAACGAGATTGATGTTATGATGCATTTTTATATGAAATGGAGATACGAGTGGATCTCTTTCAAATGGATCTTTCGAACCAGTTGAGATCATCGTTATTTATAGCTATGTATATGTTGTTTGCGAATCAAGAGGATTAATTTTCGTCATCATTCATTGACGATGATGTCGTTTCATTAAAATTAAAAAATCGGTATCAAGGTTTTATTGAAATTGTTACATTACACCGGAAGAAATACACATATAAATATCTAATAAGAACAAATAAACATTAAAGATATTATTACAAATCATTTGGTATTATCGCAATAAAGATATTAAGAAAACTATCAAAAGCAATAAATATTAAATTTGATTTCAGTGAAGTTCGATATTAAGAATGAGTAAGAAGTCGCATTAATCCAAAGACAGGAGGATAAATTTCATTAAGGAGAATTGTTCAAACTTTCTTTTCAAGGGGGTGGCTAATTCTCACGGGCGTACATTTTCTTCGAAATCCAATATTGGATACGAATTTTCCCTCATCATAACCTCGTAAATCGCTCAAAACGGATCGGATATCAGGTAATCGGAGTCGGAATCTTAAAATTTTGCACCATCTACAATCTTGATATTGTTTCAGACTGAATTATTATCGAAGGATTATTATCGTACCCTTGACACGAGATTCGCCATCTGGCAAAAGAAAGGATGAATCCGTTCTATATGTGTTTGTGTTTCCCTAGTTTCGAAAGTAATAACGATAAATTTTGAACTGTCGGTATTTTGCGAGATGATTGCCAGAATAACGACTATGTCTACGTACAAAGCTAAGACCAGCGAGTAAATTTTTACAACTTGGCTGATCGTCTTGCCAAACACTCTGCAATCGATTGAACTTGACACTGGGGGAAAGTTTTATAGGCAATCAGTTGGACATCGTTAGGTGTGACAAGAATTGACTTTCATGTTTGTCAATTTTGATCAGGGAACGATCGTTGAGTGGAGGGATTTAAATGATAATATCAGCGAAATTATTGGTATTTTATATTATCATATTGTAATGATATATATAATTAATATATATAATTAATATATATAAAAATATTTTTGTAAATTAGGTTAAGAATGCATTGGCTTGGTTTTTGCGTGGTTCTCGTCTTGAACATTGATTTCTTTTCTGAATTTAATAATTGTTGGATTATAGATATTTGTGCAAAAATAAATAAGGTGAATACTTTTAGATAATTACTTTTTTTGAAATTATATTAAGTATTCGTTTGTGCGATTATAATAAAAAGTAATAAAAAATAATAATAATAATAATAGGAAATAATATTGGAATGATATTGGATAAAATGTATAAATCGCCACATCAAATAATAAAAAATAAAATGAATAATAGAACGATAGAATAACAAGAATAAAATAATAAAATTATTAAAATTATTTAAAGAAATGAAATTTGTATTATACGAGTTATTTCAAAACTGAAAATCGATAATTTCCTCATAAAATCTAATAATTTATTTGTTATTTCGCAATAATTTTATGAGAGAAGAATGTTTGAACTTGTCGCTTACATTGATGTATCATCATTTATGTGATTAAAATCATAGCGAGACACTTTGTCAACAAGAGCATATTACTTAGTTTGCTCTTAGAAAAATCTATAATAAATTTCGTCTACAAGATTCGTTTCTACTTAAAAACAAATTCAAATAATAAAAAACTTTTCACGTTTAACAATATTTTTTTATAAATATTACAATGAAGATCATAACATCTATATTATATCTTCTAGACTTTTCTTTAGGTTTAACACCATTCTTTGTGAGATTAAGAATGAAAAAGGTATGTAAAAAAAGAAGTTAAGGGAGCACGTAGTAGAAGTACTACGAGAAGAAAGAACTGTTAGTAGATTACGTTATAAATCAGGGAACGCCAGATAATAATTCGCTACCATAAAACGACAAATTGGTAGTAAAAATAACGCGTTGCGGTAAATGCAATTTATAGCGATTCTAAATGCAGCTGAAAGCAGTAAATGTGCAATAAAAATACGATTATTACACGTTTTAACTGATAGTGAAAAGTGACAAGAAAAAAAAAACATTTAAATCGTTATCTAATATTCTGATATTTTTCTTTAACATGGAAGTTTGATCTCCAAGCTTAATCGTGAAAAGAAATCCTTAAAAGGTATAAAAATACTTTCACCTTTTCCTTTTTTTTCTCTTTTTATTAAAATTATTTATCGTAAAACGGCAGAAGTTGCTTCAAATTTTTTTTATCTTTACGATTTTTATTATAGATCGAATAAATGTTTAACACGTTGCACGTTAGAAATTTAGAATTACTTATCGTTCTTTACGGTTCTTGAACTGTAATCTTGGTAATATATTAAAAATATCATCAAGATCGGAGATATGTAACATTACAAACAAATATAATTTTGTAGTAATTGTAAATAGTAGTAATAATAGTAGTAAATAACAAAAGATATATCACGTTATACTGGTCCAAATTTATAATCCAATAACGTGATTAAATTTATCAGATTATTGTTATTATACTGATCAAGAAAGAAAAGAAAGAGTAACACGTGATCGAACGAATATCACAAAAGAAACAAAAGTCTAATGAGACTTAAAGGAAGAAACTTGGGGATGATAACGAAGAGGAGTAATGATGCATGAAAATTGTCGGTCTATCGTGGACGATTAATCATGGTGATTGACCGCGGATGAAACCTCTGCAATCGGCGATATTTTGATTTTCAATCTTTTCCGTAACATCGACCGGCTCGATGAAGAGGAGAGATGTCGGTCAATAACGAAAGATGGCACGACCTATGGGTGGAAAATTGGAAATCCATTATTAACCGCATCCTACGTCGACAGGCTATTTGCCGTAAAAACAATAAAACGGATGGATCCTTTCGGTTGAAAAATGGCCGACCTCGTAACTTTGGTACGTGTTATTTGAAAGAAGTTTACATGAAAAGATATTCCCAACCTTATCGAATAACCTTTGCTTTTCTTCGCGTTCTTTCGATTTATGAATCCAAATTCTTTGAACGCTCGTTTTTTATTCTTGTAAAAATAAGTTCTTTTTTCCAAAATTTTTTTTATAGAATATAGAAAAATAGTAAATATATAATAAAGAATTTTCTTCTTACATTTCTAATTCTATATCGAGTAGCATTTTGAATTAGAATAGATTAATGCGATCGATTAATCGGTTTAAATCGACATCTAAAAGGAAATAATATTTACTTTTATTTTGCTCTCTAATCTTTCGAAAGTAATTTTCCTTCTACAATTCGAGAATAAAAGAAAAAGTCGTAAAAGTTAAAATCAGATTTAAAAGATTTATATTTCGTGTTAAAATTACATATTATATTTTCAAATTTACCATTAAATTTTTATATTTATATTTATATTGGAAATAAAAAACGTGTTTAATTAAGTATCTCTATCATTGAAAACATTCGCTGCTAAAAAGATTAAATATTGAATATACGTATATTTGAACGTATATTTTAAACGTATTTTCATTTTCACTTGAAATATACGATAAAAAATATATATATTTAAAATTGTATATTATCTTCTGTTGTTATACCTATATAGTTATAAATAGTATACATAATTATAAAAAAATCCAATAAAAATTCAATTTTTTTTGTTCTCTGTAGACAACAAAATTTAAAATAACATCAAACACATAGAACACCGATGTTCTCGTTAAGTTAAATGAAATTGCTTAAATGAAATGAAACAAAAATGAGATGGGGAAGCGAAATATATATAGAATTTTCGTTTCGATGAACCACAAAAAAATTCAAACTTCGAATATGAAATATTCACCATTCTGCTCGAACATAACATAACATTTTAACAAATAAAAAAAAGAAAAAAAAAAGAAAAACGAAAATTCACTATGAAAAAAAAAAATATATATTGTTCCACGTAATACAATCCATGGAATTATTCGAAAAATGCGGGCAACCGGATATGGAATACTTTGAAAAAGTCAACTTTCATGCTCTAACAGAGATAAAACGTTTGTTCGATTTGCAATATCGAATATATAGAGATATACAGATATTGAGAGAACGAATTCAAGGATCAATTACAGCCACGGATAGGAATACGTAGTAGAAAATAATGCACCAAGGATTGAAAAATCAATTTTATTCACAATATAGAAGCCTGTTTTCTCGATCATTTCGCACGACTTCCATTGAAAGAACGCTTTTCACTCTTCGCAATCCTACATATAGTAGGACTTGTAGACCTCGTGTCTGTAAATTATGTGCAATATGGATGTGAGGTAGAAGTGAATGTAGATTTCTGCATGTCCTTCAACTCATTCCCTTTCATTTAATTGAAAAAAAAAAAAAAAAAAAAAAAGAAAAGAAAGAGAGAACTACACGTGATCGTTGAAGAATTTATTATACAATGATGAGAAAATAAGGAATCTTTAATATTTTATTTTGCATATATTATTATTATAAATATTTTATCTTCATATCTTCATTTGATTACGATTTACAAATAATATTTGAAAATTCTAATTTATTATCAATTTTTTTATTTTTTATTTCAGATTTTTTTATTATTATTTTGTAGCTCATTTGAATGAGAACTTTACGATTACAAAAAGACAATGTGTGAATCCTGCAATATATATATATAAAATATATATAAAACATTTATAAACATTATGACTTCCGCTTTTCCGATTTTCGAAAAACTATAAAACTTTTTTGCATAACTATTTCGTGTTACGCATGAACGTACGTGTCACGCAAAATTGTCTGACGACCGCAAAAGCGTCCAATTTTTCTGCATCGTGGCATTTGACATGTGAAAAAAGTCGCCACATGTTACAAGTTAGTTATTTTGCGTCGTCGAATCTATAGTTCGATGCTTTTCTCTTAAAATTGACGGATATCTTCAAATCGAGAAAACTGCAACGTAAATAAATGAACGAATGATAATAATAAATACACGTATGGAGATAAAATAACAGTCGACAATATTTTTCGATCGATTTCTATTTAAGAAGAAGATAAAATTGTATATTTAAAAGACAAAACTCTATATTTTCCGTTGCGGAAATATTACATACATATATTTGAGTAAATGATTTATAATTTCAATGGAACGAAAAGGAAAATTAACTTGTTGAATATATATAGAAATATATTTGATACGGCGCGATGATTCATTGACTCGTACTACTATTACGTTTTATGTTACGCGACATTAATGATTATGAATGAATTTAAATTTCTCAAAATTAATCAATTCTTATTTTCCGATTGTTAAATATTTTTAATTAAATTTTCTTAGTTTGTTTATTAAATATTCAAAATCTAAATTTTTCTTAATTTCAAATTAAGATATATAATCATTTTTTAGAATATCCCGTATACTATAAATTTAATACCAATATTATTTTGTTTGATTGCACTTGTCGATTTATAAATATCCACAAATATCGTTCAATGCAATCAATTTATAAAATGCTATTTATAGAATAAAATATATTTTTTTAAAAAGTGAAAAAATAAAACAAATGAAAGAGAAACTTATTAATCATTATTATCGTTGAAAATAAATAATTTTTTTAACAATACAGATTTGTCGCCATTTTATAATTCTCTCGCTACCTTATTATCTAAAAAAAAATGTCCATCTTCTTTTTACGTAATCTAAGAGATTCTGGGAAAATTATTCGAGACAATTGAAAATGAGAATTTTCAGTAGAACAGTTGACGATATCCAATCCAATTTCGATCTCTAATTCCATTTACCGTATTCAACAGCTACCATCGATAAAAATTAACAATCTTCGCAATCTCCGTGATTAAAAGCGGGTCGAAAATTTTCCGGAAACTTTACCCGCACGCGTTTCATCGGTATTCGCGAAAATTTATTTCACAGTGGAACGTGACTACCATTGGGCCGGCGCGTCATAAATTTGAAACCAGGTTACGATTAGAAAGACGTATGTTATCGAGAAACAATCTTCTAGAGTGCCCTATCTTCATCTTTCTCGTTCGTTCCACGCTTCTAGTCATCGCATATGATTCTTGCATCCGTACAATCGATCGACGAAGCGATGTAATCTCGATTGCCCTCGACTGATGAGACTCGTCCTCCGTGTCCAAGTTTCTCGTTCAGGGTTGCTTTTGAACGATGACCCACGTAGACACTGGCTCTCGTTTTCTTTTCACATGTTGAGAAATATATACAGGCGCATATACGAAGAAAAAGTATCGCGCGTGACATGATCCGAGTTGAAGAGGATATACCTCGAATGGAAATATCTCTGATTTTTATCGTTTTTACGATACGATATGTCCGTTTGTCATTTTCAAGTGTCGAAACGATACATATCTGTCAGATGGTGAATGAAAGTGTTATTTGATGTTATTTAATACAGATGAAGAAGTTTAAGAAAGGAGTGATAGAATGATCGAGTGGATTTTATGACAGTGGATATGAAAATAAAAAGTTTATTTTATTATTCTTGTTTCTTTAAAAATTGATTTTTTTTTTCTTTAAATTGATTTTTCTTCGAGATATACGAATAGTATGCAGTTTAAAAATATTGGAAGAACAATTTCGCGAAAACTTTTTAAGTACTCTCAAGTGTGTAAAAAATTTCTTTTTCATCTACTAAAATGCAAAAATTTCGTTCAACGATTTACTCAAGATTTACTGCGTGTTATATTTTTTTTAATTTTTCTTTTAAATGTCGATATACTTAAATTTAATACTTAAATTTAATACAGATATCTTCAATTTATATTTTTAATACTTTTTCATCTCGACAAATCACAATCATCACCGATTCTTCCCGCGTAAATCATCCATAATGTTGTTAGATTTCTACGAAACCTTGCAACGTACGTAGTATCTTGATTCGTATATCTTCCTAGAAGGTTTGAACGAAGTCATAGTATTCGAAGGATACCGGTGATCAGTTCCCCATTCAAGAACTATATTTCGAGTTCATTTCTGGTATTCGAAACGAGCAACACGTCCAAAAGAAGAAATTTCAAAAAAGGATACACCCAAAATGCAATTGGTTCGTTGGTGATAAAATTCCAAAGACTTTGAAATTTGTACTCCACAAGGACGGCTTTGATGGAAATATCGATCTTGTTTTTTTTTTTTTTTTTTTATGAAACTCAATCAGCTTTCCTTTTGAAATAATAAACACGAGTGTAGTTTCGACTGTGCGCTAAAATCATGAATTAATTATTGAAGTATGGATTTGCAAATTGCGAGGGATGTTATTAATAAAGGAAAACATTGTGTAACGATTCCCTTTGTAAGGAAGAATAACGATGCACGATCCATTTAACGGCTTTTGTTCGATCTTAATGCATATTCCAGTAAATGTATGATCGATTCAATGTGAACGATGGTAATTGTAATTCTTGAATACCTTAAATCCCTCGCCGAGATTCCAGTTTTATATGATTGAAATCGAAACAAATTAATTGTTATGTAAATCTGTTTAGATAAGATAGTTTATAGTTTGTGCGATTTAGGAGATAGTATTATTATTTTTTTTTATCATTATTTGAAGTAAAACAAAAATGAAGAAGAACACAATTGTGTTGAAGGCTTTGTTGTAAGACGTAATGAAAATTAAATATATTATTTTGATTGCAATTAAATACTCAATGAATAATATATTACATTGATTGCAATTAAATACTCAATGAATAATCAATGAAGCAGGATATATTACATGCAAAAGTAAGTAAATAAAAAAATATAGAATAAGATTTTTCTTTCTCAAGGGATTCTTTTCGAGATGAATTTGAAAATTCACCTAGTGCGTCCGGTAAATTTTTGACTATTCTACTTAATTAAAGAATTAATTAAATTCACGCGTATTCTCTACATTTTCGAATTTATAAATTAAATTTGATTTTCTCAATAACGAAACCTCTAACGTAATATCGTTATTTTTGAACTATAGAATCTCTCTGACCCCGTTTGTACGAATGAATTACTGGCCCACTCTGTAGCACACAGGTTGAAGCATCTAAAACAGGTCACCTGAATAAATCGTTTGTTTTTTATAATAGAGAAAAAATTCTAAACCAAATATGCTTGGTTTCAAAGGGCGTGTAATCTAATCTCGATAATTCGCAGATAAATTCGTAGAAGAAAGGTAAAAGTCAATTCAGATTTTTTAAACGAAACAATCGTACATCTTTTATTTTTATTTCCAAAAAACATTTAAATATAATAATAAATGACCATTATTATTCTCATTTTTACTTTTGAATTTAAAGATCGATGCAACCGCAACAACAATCGTGAAATACCTATGAGAATCGTCAAACGTGGAAATCGATCGATCAACTTTAATCGCATCAGGGATTCGACGACGAGCCCGATTGTTCCTCCAATTTCGGTCCATTCAAACGGAACGATACTCGAAGATACAGATTCGATCGATAGGTCGATTACGTGACACGCGAACAACTTCATGCGAAACGCCTTTAAGACCGTTCAGCATCGTGACACGTAAAGGAAATTACTTTTCTTTCGTTTCATCAGATACAATCGAAGCAATAATGCTGATCTTTTCAATTAGATCTTGAATTTTTAAACGAAGATTCTCTCGAATCTTTCTCGAAGTAATGGCTTCGTTTAAGGAAAATTTTATTTATATAATGTACATCTTTAGATGTGAGTATATTAGATTAGAGTATTAATTTTAATTTTTGTGAATAATGTGACATTGAGTACTGATTACAATAATATATTGTAAG
The DNA here is from genome assembly GCF_014066325.1 of Apis laboriosa. Lineage (NCBI taxonomy): Eukaryota > Metazoa > Arthropoda > Insecta > Hymenoptera > Apidae > Apis > Apis laboriosa. The sequence continues at coordinate 103,453 of NW_025222413.1, forward strand.
TATTTGAATACTTTTTTTGTTCTCATTGTTACTAAACATGTTATTTTTACAATAATTCGTATATACATGATTGTATATCGTATGCAAATCTTACGTTTCTCTACTTGTACTCTTTGCACGCACACAGGAAAAAAAACTTGATCATTCTGTATTCGAGTTTTCATTTCTTTTATTTAATTCAAACATATTAACGTTTAAAATTTGTATCATTTACAGTCAATGTGAAGAAACTATATAAAAACATATTTTCATAATTGAAACAACACGATATTTGGTACACCTGTATCCTGTTTAATATCTTTAGTATTATGAAAGTTAATTAAATCAGTAAGAGAAGTAAAGAAGTAGAAACTTTAAAATAAGATTTTAAGAAACTTCTTTAATTGCATCAGAAATTTCCAAGAAATATTTATGTGCCAACGTGCTATAAAATAATGATTAAAATTATCAAGTGTTCAATATGTGGCATGGAGGATCTAGTTTCTCGTTGAAATGAAGGTCGATTATATAGAGACGTTAATTTCATCCTTTTTTTTTTTTTTTTNTTTTTTTTTTACGAAACTTACTGAAACGGTGATATTAACTCGAGTTTTTTTTTTTCAGTACGAAAACGCGGTACTGAAAAGGGGAATAAAAGCAAAGCAGTGACTTTTTCCAACGTGCAGAAGTTTCCAGAGGAGATTAACTCGGTTTTAACCCTGAGCGATTAAATCTAGATCACTGATTTTTCATAAAAATGGATCAAATTGTCAGCAAATATTATATTGGCCTCCTTGATACACGTTTCTTTGAACTTTCGCTTTAATTGAGAATAATAATTGTCACGAATAAAGTGAGTAATTTTGGTAATTTTCTAAACATTTTATTTCAAATATTTTAATCCGAGAAAAATTCGATGATGCAACTATTAATTTTAATCTTAAAACTATTGATTTAATCTTCAATTGTCTTCATTTAGGTGAATTCACGTTGAATTCCCAAACGAGCAATTCATTCCTCATTTCCAATTCCAAAACATTAACAAGCTTGAAATTCGATTGTTTCAATCGTGTCGATGTGGTGGTGTTTTGTCCAAGCAAACGTTCCTTGAAAATGAATTACAATACGTCTCTGTACTGCATTTAACTAATTTGCTGGAGTTCATTGTAAATCGGTTAATCGATTGATTAACCGCGAATTTCTACACAAAAGCAACTACTTTATCTTACAGCTCTATTTTCGAATGCAACCATTTTATCACGTCGACTAGTGTTTATCATCATATCCTTAAAAGAATATTTCCAAGTATTTACTTCGCGAAAAAATATTCAGAATACAGAAATAAGAAGAAAGATATTTTTCAATTATTGCTTTTGAGTTTTCATAAGTGTAGTTTCCATATTGAGTAAAAATGGATGTTACTAATACATTGTAATTAATACTTTTTTATAGAGTTAGCATGATTGAACATTTCTCAATAAAACAAATTTCTCGTCTATTTTTAAAACGTAAATTTATATTTCAATGATTCTTAAAAATTCTATAATTTTAAAATTCGATATTAATTTGAACTGGAACTTTGAAAATGGAAAAGAAAAAAAACTTATTTGACTAAAAAAGTTTTGAACAATTGAATTTCCATTTTTAACGATTCCTGATCTCTAAATAATTCGATTAAAAAATATATCTCCGTGTGACAACGAAATATTTGATTATTTACTCGTATCTACAGTGTTCATTATTTATGAATCGCACATATATATCGCACGATAGCGCCAAAGAGTCTGGAGGTCGAGCTAAGCCGATCGAACTTGCTTGGAAACGTGTAAAAGTGGCTGAAACCGATCTTTTCCGATCGAGCCGAATTCAATCGACTTCCATTCTAACGTATCCCACTGTGCCACTTAATCAAGTTAAACAAAGTCAGAAAATGTTCGATTCGATTAAGTTAAGCGATTGTTATGGCGAACTATTTTCGAATCTCGATTCGTTTCTTGAATCAAATTTCCATTATTTTTTTTTTTTTTTTCAGGTCAGGTTCGATTCATTTATTAAGAGTATGATGGTCAAGGTGAATTATTCGGCGATTCTATTTCATTTAGTCTGATGTATTTCCCTTTCAATTTGCTTTTAACCGATGAAAATTGATCACGTATGGACGGATTGGATGGAAAGATGGTTTTTACGTTAATTAAAAAAATATTTTTAATTTGATTATTGAATAGTAAGGAGTAAATTTAACGAATTGAATTTTATTTCTGAATTTAATTATTGTAGAAAAGAATATTGGAGTAAGGAGTAATTACGTGGGTTTTCTTGAATTTAAAAAATTAGAAAGTTATAAATCTAATCATTAACAGTAGAGGTTGAAGGAATTTTATTTAAAATCTTTTTGATTATATTTTTCGTTTCACTTTGATATCTTATCTTATTTAATTATTTTTCTTAAATACTTTATTACTTAATAATCTTGTTCAAAACTAAAAATAAAATTTAAAGTTAAAAATCACAAATTTATAGCATAATTATATCGTGTATAGAAAATTTAAATATAAATAATCAATTGTATTACGTTCAAGGTTAAAATAATTAATAAATTTCGTTTAAAATATCAATGATTGGAAATTAATTAAATCAATAATTAATTAAACCTTTGAATTAATAAATAATTAATAATCGCGTTTGATCGTATTTTGGAATAAGTTAAATCTCCATCATTTTTTCTCTCGATTCAATTTTTCCAACTCACATTTCCCGAATTCATCTTTGATCGGGATACGAAAAATTTCCAATTCGAATCATTATCCTCTCGATATCGTGCAAGTATACCACTAACTCAAGAAGAGCTTAAGGTCGAGCTCGCTCGAACCGACGTTGCATGCTTGTAAAAAACGACTATTAAGATACGAATCTTCAAGTCGATGGCAAAAGTGGTGGCAAGGTCCAAAGTCGTATATGTATTCGTGATGTATTCGTGAGCTTGCGCGTTCGCGCTTTTCATCTAATAAATAGCGATGGAACTAAACGTATCGTGAGTAGAGTATTTGAACATTGTCAGACCAGATTCGGATACTTTATATTTTATCTAAAAAAAAAAAGATTTTTTTTAAATAGATATGAAAAATATTATAGATTCGAATCGTATATGAATACTTGTAAATAAAATTGAATAGGATGAAAGATCGAATAATTTCTAAAAATTCATTTAAAATTAATTATCTTTGAAAGTAAATTATTTTAATTCTCATGCATGATCTAGTTTTACATTAAAGCGTCTCAAAATAGTATTATTTTGCTTGTAAATGTGATATATTTTTGTTTTTAATGAGGATATATTGAAAATTATAAAATATTATTTTAATAGAATTGGAAAGACTGCATTATGAGAATTTTATGAAAAAAAAAATTTGACCAATAGCGAAATATTTATAAGTAGATTTTCGAAATTTACAACTATTCATTTTGAGATTCGAAGAGATTCATAAAAATGAATCTTTTGCGTGGGATTTGGTTGGATTTACGAGTACATGTTAAAGTTAATCCCATCGCTACTAATAAGCTTCTCTCGTTTTCCTCTTCAGCGTAATCTCAGACTAAACCTTTGAGATTAAAATTCTCTCGAGGAACCGCTGTTATTTCTATTTGCCAATTTTTAACATTTATTTATTCTGATGTAATCACATTATCATACTCTATATAAGATAATAAAATAATCCACTTTCTTTTTTTTTAGGAAAAAGTTATATGATTTAAAAACAAATTTTTCGCGACAATATTCTGATGAGAAAAACAGAAATCATTTTCTTTCAATAAATAAAAAGTTAAATTAGATGCAACATTAAATTTTAACTGTATATTATTATACAAAATTAACTCAAGAATGCTATCAATTTTAAGTCGAAAATTATTAAAATATTATAAAATAGTATCATAATACCAAATAAATTAAAATATGTTAATTTAAAAATTCTTTTTCTCATATCTGTATAAATATTTATAACAATATATTTCCATGTTTTTGAAAAAAAAAGAGTAGAAATTCGTAATATAAATAAAATATAAATGTAAATAAAAATTATAATTAAGATTAGAATTTTATTAACTTTTTATGTAAATCTATATCGTAACCTTAATACATTATAAATTCAATATAGATTGACGCGTAAAACCGATAAAAGGTCACTTTTATATCGATTAAAAATATTTCCACGTGTTTTCAAGATTTTAATCGGATTAAAGTATCCTGAATAGAAGCAACGTTTAATTCACTTACGGAACATCTTGTTAATAACTTATTTACCAATGTCCAATTCAGTTATCGGAGAAAACTGCTTCATTCTAACGATAACAATAATAGTATTGCGGCACGAAGAAACCAGAAAGTCAATAAAGGGAATGATACCGATTTCATGCTTTCTTACGAACCATGTTCGATCAGAATTTTCGACTTCTTGAATTTTCTCTGGAGAATTCTGATTTTAAAATTCGATTTTATTGGTATTGGATCGAACGAACTAATTCTTTACCGATTGGTTATTTTTATCGCGAATATGTTTGGAAAGAATATGAGGAAAATGAGAAAATGGAAATATAAGGTAATATGAGAGAATTGTAATGGAATGGAAAGAATTTATTGTCTTTTCGAAGGTAAGACTCGAATTAATCTTGTATGATCTTATCTCAAACGTTACTCACCAAATTGATTTTCAACAACTGATATGATCGAATGATTGATAGACCAGTTATAAAGTTTCTTCTATTTATATGTTCAAACTTCATCGTCACACATAAAATTGATTCAATATCTGTTATTTTATTATTTTATATTATTTTATAAGAAATGCAAAATACGAATATTATTAAAAAGATATTAGAAGCTTCTTTTTTAAATTTGCTCATTTTAACGATTAAAATAGAAATAGAATAAATAAAAAAATTAAAATTGTTGATATTAATCTTTTTTTCATAATCGTATAATTTGACGCTTCAAATTCAATGACCCAATTTCCTGGAAATTTATTCTCATTAATTAAATTATTGAAAATGAGCAAATCTCCAGAAAGATTCCAGGAAAATTCCTTAATTTCGAATCAAAACTTGATTGCAATAGTATTGATTATATTCCATCGTTGTTTGCAAGCAATCAATATTACCGATTTAAAGGGAGTGATTAGTGCAAATATTGAAAGTATCGAATGATTCCGAGGATGAGAACGAGAATCGAATCAAGAATCAAGAGGATTGAAATCACGTACGCATCTGTGATAAAACGCAATCGTTCGATTCTTTTACCCGTTGTACGTGATATGAAGAAAATTTTCAATTCAGCCACGTACGAATTCGAATTTTAAACAATTTTTTAATAAACGTCGCTGAAAAGATTTGAATTAGAGATTTTTATAATGAAAATTCTATATTTGAAGATTTTTAATTTTTTGAAACGACAAAACGTCTAATATTTATAATCAGGAAAACATCGAAGTAACGATAATTTTTCTTCTTCTTCTTCTTCCTTCTAATCACGTGCAATTATTATAATAATCGGAAAATATACATATAAAAATTGTCACACAATGTGATAAGCATATAAAAATAGATCGTTATAAATAGATATTGGTGCGTGATTGCACGAATTTGACATGAGTGCAACAGTGTTGCAACAGGAATTGCAGTGGAGGAGAGGATGTATCTCCGTCGAATATCGATCGTCCTACTTGTCAATTCGAGTATAAAGCGATATACATACATATTTGAAAACATTCCACCGTAAATTTCGTGAGCGTCCTCTAATGGCCTACGTTAATCCTATTTGTTATGCAACCAATAGGGATAGAAGTTGTAGGGGTAGAGTCTGATCTTGATCGCTTAGAAAAGTACGATCTGATATCGAAATTCGATCGACATCGAAATGAGAAGATTGAAGTATCGAAAAATGTGGTATCGTTTATATATATTATAAAGATAATCTTATAAAAATAATATTTTTGGCTTTCAACATTCGCACTTATTTACCAAGTTGAGCAATTATTCAAATAACAATGTTGTACCTCAACGCTATTTTATAATAATATGTACGCAACATTTCTAATTATATATAATTGTGATAAAATTATGAATTACATTAATTGCGTTACTAATGACATATAAAGCTTCACAAATAATATTATTAACATATTTTAACATGAAATTATAGTAATAATATAGATAATAGAGTTAATCTAAATATTGTTATAAAGTTTCTCATAGATGAGGAAAGATAAGAATATATCGTCTAATCATCTACGAAATACATTGTTTAAAATGCATGATAAATTGAACGTGTAATTATACCATTCATTCAATTCGTCGTGGCTACATTTGTTTCTTGAAAAATTATCAAAATTTTCTTTAATTTCTCCTCAAAATTAATAAAAAAAGAAATTGCGATTGACGACAATATAAAAGTAGTATATCATCGTGCAAAAATCGTATCCGAGAATTTTCAATAGCGACAAATTCGAATCTTTGACACATTGAAACTATGGATAAAATTTTTATTAAGTTATTTTTTATATTTTTTTTATTTTTTTATACTTTATTATTTCATAACATACAATTTTAACATAAAATACAATTAATAAATTGAATTCGATTGTACAAATAATCAAAATATTGATGATTCATTTCTTTGAATAACAAATTAAAAGACAAAACAAAGAAATGTTGTTCTTTCACTGCATATAATAAATGACATATATTATATTTTATTAAACCTTTTTTTAATTAGTGAAATGGATGAGAATTGAACAAGTCTTGAAAAATGATCTAGATGAGAACAGTCTCTCGAGCAAGATTTCATTGGAACAATGACAATCACATAGAAATAACCAATTTGTTGTTAAAACGTATGAATAATCCAGCAATGCCACTCTCTCGAGGCGAATCATAATTTATCAACGTCCGCCACCAAGAGCTTTGTTAATTGTTGCGGAAATCCGTATCTGTGTCCATTTTCTTTGTTATAATTTCAACGTTCAAGAATTAGAAGGATTGTTTAAAATTTTGCTTCTCCAAACACAATGATTCGTTCTTCATTTTCCATAAAATTAATAAATAAATTTGTTCTAGTTTCTATTATTTCGAATTGTTTTCATTTAAATGTGTTCACTTCAAATTATTTAACGAATATAGATCAAGCTTATCTTTTCCATATATTATATTCGCTTTAAAGTTACAAATTTAATTTAATTTCACATCGTTATTAAGATAAATGAAATGACATTATTTAAATTAAGAGGAAAATTCTGCGAAATTGTATTTTCAAATTTTTATACATCATTCAAGAAATATAAAAAAAGGAAAGAAAAAAATACTTTCAGTTTACTACATAGACTAATATGGTAATTTAATGGTGAAATTAATATCCATATAAAACATATATATAGTTCCTCGGTAACAAATATAAAAATTTTATTATCTTTGAATATTAATTTAATTAAAATTCATCGATTATTTTATGTTTGATAGAAAATTTAGACACACGTTCATAACACGAATGAAACAAGATAAAAATAAAAACGTAAAAATAAAACAATCTCTTGTAAAATTGCAATTCCTTCGAATGAATTTTTACAAACTCTTCAGAATTAACTTTGAAACACTAATTGCTGCTCTCGTGTAAGAATATAACGAGCCACTTTTCTTTGTCGTCGTGCAGTCTGGAAATTTCCTTGTTTATGTAACCGAAAACAACTTCTCAGCGATAAAACTGCGCTAGCAATGTTCCAAGAATAAAAATACGTCGGTAACTGTCACCCTGACCTTCCACGGCCACCCACCCCTCCGTTTTCGATCTGCTAACCACCATTCACCTCGAATACCGACGATGATGCGGATCGTGCTAGGTCAAGGTCATTGGTCGAGACACAGGAAATCTTATGGCTGATCTATGCGATCCGTTACTACTGACGCCCTCCGGTTGGGATTAGCGATGGCTTCGAGTCGCTCTAGATCAAATCTAGTTTGCATGATCGACAGATTTCTTCTTAAACGTTCTTACGAAAATTTAAATTATTTAAATTATTTAAATGTAAATTATTTCATTTTATTCATTTATCATAGCTTATTTTTATTTTCTTTGATTTAATCATCTTTGTTATAAGTTTAAAATACAAAATTTAAAAATGGTTGAAAATTTAAATTAAACTATATGAAATTCTATAGAAACTTAAAAACAAAGATATTGAAACATGGAGTAAAGATAGTTTATCGTTTTGAATAAATCCTTACAATCTTTAATATCTTTAATATCTTTTTGAAAATTTCAAATCCATTGTCATCACACGTATTATTTTGTATTATTTTGAGCTAAACTTTAATTCAAGTAATAATGTGCGATAACAAAATATTTTCCATTAACTTAATTTTGTTAAACTGATTCATATGTCCAACGATAAAATTCAACAAGAAAAGAATTCGAAAGTCGTTCAAAGATTTTTGAAAAAAATTGAAAATTGAACTATCCTTATTTTCTATCTTCAATCTCTCCATTACTATAATTTTCAGTCTTTACCAGAGTAAAATTGCAGCGATGACAGGATACGTTTGAGGGTCAAGGTCGGCTGACCGACGAGTCCTCTACGCGCCGGGGAAAGAGGAGGGTGACTTGCAGTCGATTCGTAATTTCGTTGCAACTGCAGTTGAACAGGCGCGCTCGTAAATTTCCGACACGTACCGTGGTGTTACATATTAATGACGGGTCATTAAAGACGATATAGAATCGAGCAAATCTCTGTTTATTGTTTGTCATATTAACCACTTCCTCCTTTTTCGTCACGTTCGAAATGCGTCACAATGACGTTTCATTCGTTTTTTCGATTTACGAAACTCATATCAATCAACTTTGTTTGGTCAAATTTATCGTGAAATATCATAAAATCCAAACAATTTAAGTACTTGATTATTTAAAATTCAAGTTAAATTTATAGTTTTCGAAATGATATTCGAAAAGTTAAGTTTTTTAAAAAAGAAGTCAATTATCACATTAGAAAAGAATAATATAAAATACTTTGGGTTAAAATAATACTAAGATAATTTTAAATTCAATTTCCAACTAATTTTAAAATTCATTAGTTTTTTAAATTAGATGCAAATTTCTATTTACTCTTATCGAATTGAATTTTACTTGATGTCTGGCGTAGAATAATATTCCAAAATTATTGCTACAGAGATTATCCATTTGATAGTTTGTGACTTAAAAAGTATTATTTTCAGTGAAATCTGCAACTATTCCACCAAGAACTTTGTAAACTCATATGTTTCGATTGTGTAATCGATAATACATATCTATATTTGTTCTTGAGTATCTTCTATTTCGAGTATAGTATATTAGAATTTTTAACAAACATAAAACATTCTATTGATTTAAAAAAATCATTAGAATAATCGAACAAAATATTTATAAACAAATAGGTAAAATTTTTCCAAGAAAAAATAGAGAATGATATATAATATAGCAAGTAACGATTCAAACCATTCACCGATATTTTGCAAATCCATTTGACGATCTCATACTCTTTTTATATTAATATCTTTTTTTCGATTGACTGACCTTTCAACACCCACGTTTGATCACAGTGTATATTCACACTATGCATTCACGTCGCTCCATTGTACCGTTCTTGTTTAGAATTCGACTCTCACTTTCCGGTTTGAACAAAGACAAAGCATTCGTTTTATCGTTTGCAAACAATATTCATACGTACGATACATCTATATTTTGGATGATTTCCGACTTTCATAGGCTTGCTGTTAGCTTAAGTGAAAACTTTTGATGCATTGATGCACAATTGATCAAAACTTTAAATTATCAATTAATATTTAACAGTACAAAATTAAAATTAGCTATTCTTTATAATCAAATAATTTTTTTATTTATGTTTGATTTGTTGAATTAAAAATTATCATTGTTAAATATTTAGATTATTATGTAGGAATAGGAATGCATCTCAATGATTTTAATGATATTATCAATCAACTTATTAAAAATAATAATAAAATATAGTTTGGTTTAAAATCTATTCTCTGTATTAACTATTATTCTTTAAAAGGAACAAATTTTATTTTCATGAAACGAAACTTCACTAATAATAAACGATGAAAATATATTCTTCTCGAAATTCGTATTATTATAATGGAAGGGACAAAATCATATGTTTGCGAGAATATTTGTTCTCAGAATGCTGCATTGTACAGACAAATCCTATCTATGTCGAATTTTTTTAACGTTTTAACAATCCTCGAAATCAATCAGTTTTTTCATTCGTTTATAATCGTTAGAATGAATGGATTATCATGATCCAACATGCGAACGAAAATAGCTGAAAACCACGATTTTATCAGGAAACCGCAAAATCCCATTTAATCGGTTCAATCGTTTTAACCGCTTTCAATCGGCGCCCTTAATTGTAAACCGCAATGACTGTCGATCAAAATACAATTGTAAACTTCAACATTCACGTATTTTTCATTGATTTCGAAAACTCGTATTTATCGGAAATTCGTTATTTTTATCCTCGTTACATCGAAACAGATTGCAGAATAACAAAGATATATAAATATATACTTTTATAGCAACGGAATAATTTTATATCAAGACTTCTTAATCTCATGAGGAGTTATATATATATTATTAGTAAAATAATCAACGATTGATCAGAAAAATGTGCATTCGAATGTTTTCATTTTCTCAAAAATGAGGCTTTGAAGAAAATATTATATTCTACATTTTTTATTTATTTTTGCATGTAGATCTATCTTCCATACATTATCTATTCATATCCAGTTGGGAATAAGCTAGGTGCATGTGTATTTGATTGAAATTTTGCTGAAAAATGAAGCTCTTTCTACTGTTATTTTGTTTTTCCATTTTCTTCTTATTTTGAATCGTTTTATTTTCGTGATCTTATTTATACTATGAATATTTTGTAAATAATAGTAAAACATTGATCAATAAAAACAAACATTGAATAAATCATTTGTTATCGTTCGTTATATGCTTTATTTATTTTTGTAAAAAGTTGAATCATCAATCAAAAGCTCTTACATAGAATTATATAAATTTAATTTAAAATTTAAAAATTATAATTGAAGCGTAATATAAATATATCTTCTAACTTATTATTAGGAGGAAATTATTTAAATTAAAAAAAACTTTTAACGATTCATGCCTGATATTTCTTTTTCTCAAAGAAAAAACGAAGAACATCGGCGAAATTTCTTGTTTGACGTGTTTCCAACTCGATTACACAAGAAATAATCCTTCTTCCACTGGTTAATCGTCTTACGAATCGCGTGTCATCGCGGTCTTCCGCCTTGTTCCTCAGTGTCCGCTAATACTCGCTTCCCCGATTGCTATTTTCTCCAACGATGCCCTTGCATCGTCATTGCAATTTTAGAAAAAGGAGAAAAGAAGCGGTGAATGCTCCTGCAAAATCCTCTTATCTCGTTAAACTATATATTGTATAATACCGTGCACAGACTCGTGCCGAAAATGCCGAGGAAAATACAATTTCCTGTCGTCTCTGCGACTTCTCCAGATTTTAAAGTATTTCGCGTTAACGTTGTTCGTCAACCGGAAATCATGCTCTTTTGGAAATTTCTTCCAATATTCAACCATCTCGTGGAAATTTCTTATATTACGTCTTTTTTTTTTTTTTTTTTATTTTTCAATTGAATTCTATTGAAATTCTTAGCGAAACTTGATTGCACGAGATACTTTTATTTGCGACTTGTAATCTACGTGATTTACACGGTTAGAAAGTTCAGTTACTTTATTTTATATAATTTTCTCTATATTGATCTACTTTATTTTTTAATTTTGTATAAAGTATTTTGCTTTTTAAATAAATCGATCGTATCGAAATTTATGATATTCAATGTTCAGAGAGAGATCCAACAATGATGTAGTAAGATACATGTGTATAATAGTAAGATTAGGATAACCATTACCTATCTAGATCGTCCCTAGATGGGATACGTCATCCATAAATTTCCTGTGTCCCATTCACAAATGGAAATTTATTATGTTTATAACAATATTAGAAATTTATCAATTATTGTTATGGAAGAATATTACTTTATATTATTATTATTTCTTATCAAAACATTAATCTTTGTTAAAATTATAACATGATTTAACAATATGAATTTCATTTTTAAAGAATGTAAAAGGATAAGAAAAAGTGAAAATAATTCAATGAAAATTTATAAATTTGTAAGAAATCTTTCATTAAATAGATATTATTACATCACGTGCTTAATTAATCCTTTAATAAAAATTCTTCGAAATCAGGTGAGAAATTGCAATTTTTGTAATCAATTTTAATTAACACTCGTTTTCATTATCGATACTTCGGATATTTCCAAATATTTCGATCATTGACGACCGCTGATTTAAAAAATTAAAAATTAATCATGATCGTTCGATCGATGTTTTAGCTTGAAACTTGGCCCAATTGAAATGAATAGCACTCAATGATTGAGAATTATTTTGAAAAATATAAAATGAATTGTATAAAATTGTGTAAATATAAACGTAAAATGAAAATTTCATATTTCATAATTATTTTGGAAAACATGGATTAGATATTTGTAACATTTGTAACATTTCGAAACGTTAAATTATTTATTTTTCATAATGTAAAGTTGAAAGAAATTATTATAATATTTTATATAATATAATTCTGCATTTACATAATTCATTTTAAGTTTAACGCGTTATAAATCTTCCTTTTTTAAAATTCTTAAAAGTCATTTGTTTTCCAAATGAATGCTTTTTAAAGGTCTTTATTTTAACTTTGAATATTTCATCCTATTAAATATTCTATGAAAACTAGAACAATGGTTACCTTCGTGCTATGGAAACTCGTCTAAAACTTTCTAACAATAAAACAAGTTAAGGAAAAGACAATCAATATATCCTTATTCTATAACCTAAAAATTATCAAAATTTATTTTTCACACCTTCAATTAAATATTAATTTTTATTATTTTTAACGCACGTTTCTTCATCTAAATGAAGTTTATTACTTTCGAAAACACGGATATATCTCAACGTTGGGCAATGAAAAGAGAAAATGAAACAGATTTCCTGAATGAGACGTCAGAAAATGACTTTGAAACGACAGAGGATGCACCGTTCTAACAATAAAACAGGAACTGGAGACAACGCTAAAACGTTTTACGTGTAATCGTGCAAACTCACCGGTTTCGGCAGCCGCTTGAAGCAGCATCTGCTGATGATGGTGTTGCCTGGTCGAGGACCTGTGATGGTGCACGCTGTTCAGCACGATGTTGCTCGACGTCCTGCTGAGCGCCTTCCTTTGTCTGACCGCCTCCTTGTAGATCTTACAGTACATCACTATCATCACCAAGCCAGGTATCCAAAAGGAGATGCACGAACTGATCACAGCGTATGGCCGGTTCACCACGAAAGAGCAAACCTGCAACGACGGGGATACGCTATAACATCCTGCGCATCAGTCTCTGCAATTTATCTTCCGATCGATACGAGATTTACATCGAATACAAAGCGTTGCTTTAAGATAGTAATGTTCAGGGTAAAAACACCTGAGACTTCGATGGTGGAATTACAAAGATCCTAAAAAGGGAATATCCATCATCCATGTGTTTTTCGATATTGGTATGTATAGTATGTATGTATTTACGTAAAATGTTTATTTAAATTTTTATGGCAAAAGTTGTATATGTTTTGTTTTAAGGAGCGTGGGTCGTGTTATTGCTGGAAGCTATGTAAGTGATTATATAAGTAAATGAGATTATTGATTTATTGTGTATAAAGGGTGTGTAAAGGGTACTTGGATTAAGTATATGTAAAGTGGTTTAATTAGAATTATGTCAAAATTTTGATAGTTAAGAGAACATATTAGATGTCTAATCTTAATAGAAATCTCATTCTATTGATATACCTCTCAAATTGAGAATATATTTTATATATAGTTTTTTAAACGAAAATTTCTTTTAAACGATGTATCTAGAAAAAATAAAATTTCTCTGTTTGATAGAATAATTTCCGTTATATAATCTAGGTATATTAAAAAATATATGACAGTAATAAATTTGTTACAACGCATGAAGGTTAATGGCATAGAAAATTGTTCGATCGAGTTCCAATTTTCATCAAGGCTTAAGCAAAATTTTTAATTCAATTTTCTTCGTAATGGTAATCTTGTCGTGTATGCGGAATTTATATTAAATCTGCGACATAATGAGATGAAACCTTTCCCCGCGCTTACGTAAACTTCATTTTGAAACATAAATCCACGTAATAATAAACCTAGTCAAGTGCTTGTGCTGCAAGTCAACGTTAATTAAAAGAAACGCGTCGCTTTTCAATTTTAATTAGGCAAACAACGAAATCAATCATACATTTACTTATTTTATTAAAAATTCCAATAATATATTTTTAGAAAAAAATAAATATGTTTCGATTAAAACATTTGACTTACGTAATTACTCAATAAAATAATCGTTCGATTATTTTCTCGAATTATTTTCAATTTTTATCTATATTGGAACTTCTGTAAAATTATTATCCAATGATGAATCTTTTCGTTGAAAGAAATCTACGAGTGCGAAGATTTTGATTTAAAAATTCAACATTCGTTAAAAAAATTGACGAAAAACTGCAATTGAATACGCATAATTATAGCTTTCGTCCAATAGTACTTCAGCTGCAAATGGAGCATCGACTCTTCGATTTCACTTTATTTTTACTACAATCGAGTTCAAATTGGATTTGTCTAGCCAACTGATGAAACAGATACGAACACTTGACGTTTTTATCACGAGCAAAAAACATACGGGAATCGTTCCATTAGATTAATGAATAATTTTACTTATGTAATATAATTCAAGCAAATAAGAATTGATTATTAATATTATAAATTTAATTTTTTAGGATCATAACTCGTCGAATTTATAATGGGACCTACACGATGGTGTTCGGCCACTATGCATAACCAAATTAGCCAATCAAGGAAACAATAGTGCAAGTTACGTGGACCAAGTGAAGGACGTGATTGGTCGATTTGCCTATATATAACGCACGCGTATGCAAATTGAGGAAAAGCCTTGCACAAATCCTCTTATCCCGGAGGAATTATTGTCAGTATTCATAATTTGGTATGCAAGTCGGAACGCTTATTAAGCAGACACGTTACAGGTATCCAGTCGACCGAAAGTCACGTTGTATAATGCATATGAAAGATTCTCCGACGAAATGTGTCACTTTGACGTGTAATTATTACGCGATATCATCTTTGGACATCGTAAACTCCGAATACATTAAGAAACAGAGCGCACTTTGTGCGTTTGGATCATGATTAATGGCCATTTTCTATACTTCGTGATATTTTTACAATATTAAATAAATACTAATCATCGAGAGAGAAATATATAAAATTACAATGAATCAATGAATATTCGATCGAAAGTAAAATTTCAACTCGCCTATATATACGTGATCTAAATACAATCCAAATATCAAACTCACCTCCGGATTCTTCACCATGTAATCCAAATGTTCCTGCGTGGTGTACCAACCCATGAATATCGGTATGAAGCTGATCAAAGCTGGCAAAATCCACGCACTGCCCAACATACATCCCACAGTTCCCTGTCTCATGATCACCGTGTACTCGAGAGGGCTGACAATGGCGTAATACCTATCCACGCTGATGCAGCACAGGTGAAGAATGGAGGCGGTGGAAAAGTATACGTCCAACGAGTTCCACACGTCGCACATGAACCGGCCGAACAACCATTTACCGCCCGACAACTCGGCCGAGGCGTTGAACGTCATCGCGCACATAGCCACCAGGAGATCCGCGGCTGCAAGGCTCACCACGTAGCAATTGGTCACCACTCTCAATCTTCTGTGCCTCCTCACGCTGGCGATCACAAGAGCGTTGCCCAGCACCGCCGTCGTGATTATGCTTCCCATCACGATACCTTTGATCACCACCACGAACACGTTCACGTTCTCCGGTAGATTCTCGACCGTGGGGTTCTCAACTGGAACCGAGGTGACGTTGTTCGCAGCGGTGCTCGACGGGGTGCTCGTGTTGCTGGAAGACGTAGGGGTGGGATCCACTCGGCTGGGCAGACTCGTCGTCATCGCTGCCATTACGTTCAACATGATGAACCGTTGATGCTCCACTCGAGCAGTTTCACTCGATCATGGCTGTGGAACGCGCCTGATCGTTTACGATCATCGCCGTCACACTTTGCTTTCCTTATTTTGGGATAAGTTTGGTAAGTTTGGTAAGTTGATTCGAATTCGATGGCAGGTAAAATTTTATCGAGCCTCTTATGAGAGATGATCGATCGGATCGTTTATTAGAATCTGTTTTTAGATCGATAAATACGTAATCGATGATGATATTGATTCAACTGTTGGAGATATTGTTTCAGATGTTGTGTGGAAGGTAGGTGTAATCGTTGGGAATTCCTTGAATGGAATCTTCTTTGAGGAATGGTTGTCTCGACGCGTTTGCCCGAATGAATGAGGATTCCCCTCAATGATGTATTCGTGGCGATTGACCATGATCGTTGAATGTCCATTGTTGAATGTTTAATGTATTTTGTTGTGCAATTTCTTTGATTGAGGAGGATTCGTGTAATGTCAGTAGAAAATGTCCTTCCAAGTTGATTCATTAAGGGGAAACATTGTTTTTATTCGAGTTGTACGTTTGATTTCACTGGAGAACACTCTGTAAAATTAGAGTCCAATCTCTGGGATGTTGTTCGACTCGTGTTCCAGAACGATGTCTGTTTATCGAGTTAAACGATGGCTATCGAAAGCATTAGCCTAATTCCTCGTGCCTCTGCCTCGAAACGTAGTTCCTGCAATTCAGAAATACGAGAATAAATACGTGCAATTGGTAAATTATCGAAGAATTCTTTACAAAAATTTTGAATAATTTAATTTATCGTTAATAATTAAGGTAAATAAGATACATATAAATTCATATAGAATTATTCTATCGAGTTTTTCCCATATATTTTCTCTAATATTAAAATCTAATTATGCTAATATTAAAATCTAATTATGCTAATTTAAATCTAAAATTGATATATTTTTAGTAATAACGATCGATCACATAAAAGAGATAATATTTTATCCCACTCTAAAATCTTTCTACCTCTATACCTCAGGAAGTTTTCAACAATTCCAAATATATCTTTAGAAACTTTAGATTCTTTTTACCATTTCTTCTCTCTCGTGTCTAAATACGAGTACCAACGGGTATAAAAATTCTATCGTTTCCACGATGCAACGGGTGGAAGACCGCAACAAATGTTTCACTCAACACAGTGACAAGTTCATCCTTTGCGGACTTCCGTTACAAATTGCATCGATGACGGATCACCCTATCTCCGGGGAAACGATGGTAAGAAAAAGTTTGCCATCCGGTCTGGCCGTAGTTTCCAGTTAAAAAGTGATTGCACCGAGATGGGGCTATTTGCGAAGAAGATTGCAAGAGGGCCGATGGAATTACGCAGCGCGACGATGAAATACTTTTCCGCATCGTTGTGGGACGAGGAGGCGAATACAATGAAAGGGGCGAATTCCGGCTTGCTGTTCACCAGACCTTTAATTACAACCGATGTCGCCATAGTTGGCTCAACACTCGTGGAACCGTGTTAAAATGGAGAACGGTTTAATAACATATTCGAATAATTATTTAACATGGTGGGATTAGAAAGAATTCGTTCATTTTCTTTTTATTTAAAAAAAATATTAATTTTATCGATATAATTCGTAATCAATTTTGTGATCAGTCATTTGTTTAATTAACGTTTAATTAATAGTTGTGAAATAGTCATTGATCGGTCAATAATCATTTTGTCCGATGTTCTTGGTGATTATTCGACTATTGTAGATTCATATAGAATTTTGATTTGAATCGAATGTTTTCATTTTCGCTGTTTTTAAAATGAGAAAAATATTCATTATTTGTAAAACGTATAACGAGAAGATGTGCTTTTTTTGCGCAATTGTACAATTATTTTTGCAAAGCAAGAAATGCGATACAAACAGGAGAAAAGATTTTTAGTGTGAATAAAAAAATGTTGTAAAGATGATTTCGTGATGAAGATTTTAATATTACCAATGACAAATGTTCTAGAGAAGATGAGTGAAAATAATCTGTGTTCGTATCAAATGAAAGATTGCTGAAATTTTATTAATATCAAAGTTCAACTGAGAAAAAAAATATGATTTTTTTTAAAATTCCAGTATTGTCTGTGAAAAAGTATTCATCTTATAACAAATCAAGGATATTTCGCGATATTCGTACGAGATAAATTTTCATTAAATACATGCACGAATGTAAAAAGCAAGAAAATATATGAGCCAAGTTCAAATCCATGATTCTTCGCCAAAAAATCATTTACTTCCTCCGTTCTCTTATTCTTCGTTATCATCTATACCTATCTCGTACTATATAAATATCCTTCTACAATAAAAGATATTAAAAGTTTTCCCTTTTCCTATAGAACTTCGAATTTTATCCGTAGAATTTTCGAATTCTACGGAACATAAATTGAAAACTCTTTCCCTGGACTGAAATAGTTCTCAACATCGAGGAAACGTATACGTAACTGTGGTCAAATTTTTAATCGACATCTTATAAAAGCAAAAATCCAATCTCGTAACCATCGGTAGGAAACGAGATGAAAAGAGATAGGACGTGGAAACCGAGCGGAACAAATCGCCCACACAGCACGTGGATGCCAGAAAAGGAGACGGAATGTATGTCAATCGATAGACGTTCTTCGAAGTATAAAACTCACAGGATAGATCGTGGAACAATTTTATCGGCGGCCACGTCTCACGTCTATAGCGTCCACGTCTCGATTCGACCTTTC
Organism: Apis laboriosa; assembly: GCF_014066325.1. NCBI lineage: Eukaryota > Metazoa > Arthropoda > Insecta > Hymenoptera > Apidae > Apis > Apis laboriosa. Next base: position 122,365 of record NW_025222413.1, read on the forward strand.
CGCGCTTTGTACTTCCTGTTTATGTTCAACCGTGAACTAATTTCCGCCGGCTGGACAACGAACGCATCCACCGGAATATCCACGAATTTTCTTCTTATCGTTCGTCTCCGTTCCAACAGGATTCGATTAATTTTTCAAAATTTTTTACAGATGTCGGGCGATGGGGAATTTTGCGAAAGAGGAAACATTGTTTTCTATTCGAAATGTTCGAAGCGCGATCCTCCAAGGCCTAGGAATAATGGTCGAATAATGATAAACTAGGCCACGTAAGAAGCAAGCGTTTAGAATTATTATGGTGTTCGAAAGATTGGATAAAATAAGAGAATTGCAAACTCTTTCACGTTTCTTGGACAAGTTCATAATGGAAGGCGTTAATTGTAGAATAGGAATTTACATTCTCGTTAAATCGTGTTAACTTCTAATTGTTCAAGATTAATTGTATTATGGAGAGCAGAATTAGTAAGTAAAATAAATATATACAATTGAAACTTGAGAAGATGAAAATTAAAAGTAGAATATATTTTCAGCAAATTTTGCTTCTCTTGGAATAATACTATAAAATACAGCATGTTTAAATAATTATATTATATATATAATAAATATAATTATATTTAGATAATTATATTTTGATTGTATTAAATTTCTTTAATTAGATTTCTGGAAGAGGAAATAATAAAAATGAAATTATTATATTTGCAAGTTAAATTAAATAAATTCAACATCTAAAGATCCTTAAAATGAATATTTAACATTCTAATTCTCTTGTGGTATATAAGAAATAAAATATTTTCATGGGAAAGTCAAAAGAGAAAGAATTACAATATACATAAATTGTTATTCAATTATAAAATGAATGAAAAATAATTTTCAGTAATATTTCCTGTACAAAAGTGGAGATATTCGAGCGGAAAATACGAATGTTTGAAAAGAAACAAAACTAATAGAAAAGGAAAAATGACAAACGAAATTGAAAAAGAAGAAAAAGCTATGAAAACAAAACAGCCGACATTTCTTCGTTCAAATGCAACGGACGTTCGTACACGAAACCCAAATTTTTCTCTTTCTCTCTCTCTTTTCTTCCTTGGGTAAAAAATAGGTTAGCCGCATTTGGCGAAGTGAACAGAGTGTTAATTAACAGGGTCGCCCTAGCGAAATTCAATTTCAATTTTACAATATTCGAATCCAAGGCAATTTATTTTCACGAACGAGACGAAAACAGCATTTTATTCTGTTTTCTTTGTCTCAAGATAGATGAAACTGCATCGTTCCATTCTTCTTTTCGCATAATTACGATCGTACGATTAAAATCCTGAGAAAAAAGAAAGATAGGGATGTTCTATGTGATATAATTATATCATATACACATAAACACAACATTAAGTTTTTCGACTTAATCGCACGAGTCATTAGCTTGACACTTGATGCGAATACATTTACATGCATGAATAGAAATAAAAAATAGAAGGTCCAACAAATGATAATTTCCAGAGATGACTGCAAATTATATATTGAAAATATAAAGTGACGTTGGATTATCCAATTTTCTTATTAATCTAAGAACGAAACTATCAATATTTTCAAACTATCGATATTGGACTGAGTCTTTAAAGAGATTGCAAAAAGAATTTGAAAATGCAGAATCACTATCAATTTTAATTAGAAAAAATATATTTTTATTTATAAATGGCTAATTCAGAAGTAATTCTCCAGAATTCTATTCCGAAGATCCATTTAATTTTCGTGTTAAAATGTATATAATTAATTATTAACTTTCGAAAAGCTAAATAACTCATCTTGGTAAAATTAATCAGGTTAACTTCTGCCTGACTTCAGTTTCCAAGATATAATGCAAAACGCTATGTATTTAATAACACTTTAATAACATTATGTATATTTAATATTATGCAAATTTCATAATCGTTTCTACGCGTAAAATGTCATCCTTCGTATCCAAGGTGTATTTAAAAAGTAATAAGAATGATCCTGCTTCTAAACATCGCAGATAATATTTCACAGTTTAAAATATATATTTCCAATCTACTTTCGATATCAATTTCAATTCGATTCGGATAATACAAACGATTTATCAACGAATTTTATAAGAGAGCTACTATTGTGTCATTGATACTTGTTGTTAGATAAGTAGTAAAACTTACGTAACAAGATAAGAAAATTAGTTGAATCATTTTCCAATTAAACAAATAAAACAAATACAAAGTCAAGAACAATCTCATCGATTATCCTTATAACAGGATAATCTTGCGTTTGAATAAACACGATTCTTCCGTGTTTCGGTGCAACATCAAGCGGAAATAGCGTGCGAAAAAAGATTTGTGGACGAAAATTCACAATCGAATGCGAATAACCATGATCAATTAGCATGACAACTAGTGTTCAATCGATGTGGGAGAGCGTAGCGCCTCCCAGCTACGCGATGGACCAGAACAATTACTAATTGGACTAGAGTTGATCTCTGGTGGCCAATATCTCCTCCGATTATATCCGGAAAATAATCGGAATTCGATTATCATCTACATAGCCGAATAATTTGGCTATTGTAATTATTGAGATTTTAGCGTAAAGATAATCGATATTGAATTGAGTTCTTGATAATTTTTTTTTTTTTTAACATGTACAATAACATGTCAATCATTTGTTCGTGAAAGCTCAATATGAATTATCTTGAAACATATAAGAGCGTTTTATTTATAAGTCTTCTAAATCTTGTTGCAGTACACGGAATGCAAAGAATTAAGCATTTACAAGATTTTATATATTCATTGGACACGTTTGAAGGATTAATATTCTGGAAATGAAATGAATATATAATAAAATATCGATTGAGACTTATTTATTAATGATTAATATTAATATTAATATTAATATTAAATAGTAAATAATTGAAGTTTGTATTAGATGAAACGAGGTGGGAATAAAATGAAACAATTCTATCTGTTATACTATCCTCGGTATCTCGCTTCGTAATAAAATATAACGTATAAAATAACAGTGAAAAATAATAAAAACGTGAGAGGATGAAACATATTAAATGACTTATATAATAATCAAATACAACAAAATTATTAAATCACGTATAATGGTATTAACTATTCTGAAAATAATTTAAAAGAAGATACTTTCTTTATCCAATTGTAACGTATCTGACAACAGATGTTTCATTTTCCTTATATCCTCTTTTTTTTTCTTTCTTTCCTTCTTGTATTATATTATATCCTCTTTATAAGTTTTATATGTATATTAAAATCTATAACAAGGTATGATTTAACACTTGGATACAATTTTTAATATATATTATATATTATTGTTTTTCAATTTACTAAATACTAAGTAATAATAAAAATTCTAAACAGTAATAAAGATACTTTTCAACAGTGATAAAGAAAAGAAAAAATTTTCCTCTTTAACTTAATAACGTTCATTTCAATGTTAATGAAAAGCTATTTTCATTTCAGAAAAGTTGAATAATGTTTTTTAGCGATAATAATGGTTTTTATTATTCATCGTGTATAAATATGGAGAAAAATCGAGAAACAATTACACTTAACCTCGAAACCTATAATAGTTAAAGACCATTACCAATGGAAAATCTTGAGACAATGAGCGTTACAAATACATATGTACTTAAGTACATTCTCGATGCAATGGAAGATCTTTGGATGGAAAATAATTTAATCTCTATTGCGGAAGATAATATACGAAGAATTGTGCAATATAATTATTTCTTTTAATAAAAAAAAAATTGTTTTCGCATCGTTAAACATTTTATATTTGTTTGATGCTAAAATATATCATTAATATATTTTATTTTTTTTTTAATTTTATTCATTATTTTCCAAATTAAATAACAAGGAAATTACAAGGAAAAACAATTAAAAAAATTATGTTTTATCGTTATATGAATAATGTTTCATTTCGAATATTTTATATTGCTATTTATATTGTTTTTAATGTTTTTAATATTTTCTACCTTAATATCATATAATTTTAGCATAATAATTTCATTTATTTTGTTTTTTTACTTTCTTTGACTATTATTGGAATATCTGAAATTTTAACATTTTTTAAATATTTCTCTTTTAAAAAATCAATTGATGAGTCAGAAGTTAACACATAAATTGCTTCCAACAACAGAGAATATACAAAGCCAGTTCAAATACCATTGTAAAAAGTTAATAATTGCACGATAACGACGAGGAACCAGGAAAAATTTCGTCTACATTTCAATGGAAAATTTGAACGCTTAGCATTTTCAATCGAGCAAAAAAAAATATATATATATATATATATATATATTTATATATTTGTATCATACTTTATATACTTCGAAAATAATAAATGAGCAACAATAATTAATTTATTAAAAAAATCATTAAATACATTATTGAGAAATTCTTTGTTGCTTAAAAAGTAAATGACAAAGTATAAATATTCACGCTGAAATATTTATTGATAATAAATTATCAATAATATTATCAAATTCTGAAAGAGGAAAATTAAATTATCAGAATTTAATTCATTCTTAATAAACATGCCTATAAATTTTACGTACTTTAAAGATAATAAATCGAAATAATGAATATTCAAAGTTTTGAAAAATTGAAAAGATAAAATGTCATAATTTATATATTTATAAACAAGAATCTGAAAGAATCATTAATGAAAAATGTATTAATGTCAAGAAACTATTCATGAAAGAAGAGATTAAAATTTATCTTGTGTATATTTAAATTTATAGAAAGATATTCGTACTAAAATAACGTATTATTAGAAATTTTTTTCTAAATTCAATTCTATATTTAAAAGGTTTCCACAATAATTATTTGTTCATTTATGTTCATTATGTACAAAAAACGTTTTATCAACGTTTTTAAAAAACAAAATTTCTAAAATTCTTGCAGAATATTTCTTAGAATAATTTATAAAATTTAAATTCTCTTCAAAGCATATTATTTTACCTATCTTATAATTTAATTTCATTAAAACCCTAATCTCTCAACCCTCTTAAGAAATTATTATAATTTTAATAAATAATATTTAAAGCAATCTAAAAATAATCACCTTTAGTAAATCGCTTTATTAATCTCTACAAAGAATACGACACAGTGTAGCATTTTTCTACCAATTTTTTATAAAATTACAAATCTTAATACTGCACAAAATAATTCTGAAAACAACCCTTTAACGAAGATCCTACTCACAAACATCATTCACAATCATTGGCACAGAGACATCGAGTCATCACCAACACGAATAAAAATCGTATATACGCGTAGAATCCCTAAATACCTTACAATCGTCACTTAAACTAACCCTGAAAACTCACCCTCTGGCCGATAAACACTGCATTACCTCCGCAGAGAGAAGCATTCACATCGAAACAACCACCTCGTCAACATCACAAAAAGATCTTCAACAAACACGAACAAACAACACCCTCTAAATTCATCCCCTTTCTATTAATACCCCCCTGACACTTTCACCGCGGACATTTCAACCGGAAACTGACCTTCCCGCCGGCGTGTTGAGCTCTGCTCAGCCTTTACCATGCACTCGTGTATCCTTTCCAATTAGAGCAACGAACAAACGAACTCTCGAGCGAGACATCAACCCTTTGTCTCGATATATCTCTTTGTCCTCGACGCATGATGTATACCGAACAATAACGTATTCATCGTGCCGAACCGGCGAATTTGGTTTCAAAAGACGCGTGCATAAACGCGAGGTCATCGGTTCTTCGTACAGGCCACGTTAAAATCCGAAGCGTGGATCGGCAAGGAAAGGGTTGACGGCATATTTTCATTCATCGTTTCGAACATACGCCGTGTAGAAACGCGATCGCGGATCAGAGCCGCGAGGCCGGCCGCTTGTTTCAGCGGGTCAGAGCGCACTGTCCGCTTTGGGAAGACACCGATTGATTTGGCCAACCACCGTGGATGGCGCCACCGACGTCGAAAACAACCCCCTCCGAGCGCCAGGTGCGATGCACCAAGTTTCTGGCGAGAAAGAAGGGCGGCAGCGGCGGAGAGAGGGATGCCACCCTCTTCGCCGCGATAAGCGTCGCACTGGCAAGTGCAAGGTTAATTGGCAGAAGCGACCGGAATGATTTCTCCTTTCCGTGGACTGGATTGGGTGCTGTCGATTTTTCCAGAAATATTCTCTCGCCAATGATTACACAACGTTTTCGTGCAACGTTTGCGCCGATACTTGTGCGTTTTTCACCGTTGAACCTGCGATCAGATTCTTCTGTTATCAATAGTTCTTACGTCGTGCATACTTTGTAGCGTCTCGATCGATGAAAAATCGTTAAACGTCAAAGGTTCGGTAATCGTTTATGTTCGTTGAACGAGAAAGATGTAACGAAAAGTGGATTAAAACTTGAAACTTTTTTTTTCCATTCTTTGATCGACTTTATTTTTTACGATTATTTTTTACGAATTTTTTTTTTTCCATTCTTTGATCGACTTTCGATGATTCTAGAGAGAGATTTTAGAGATTATTGATATTAGAGATAAACCTCTTAAATAAAAAAAGAAGTTTAATTATTTTTTAAAAAATTTTATATTAATTTTTAAAAATTTATTGATTTAAGGCTGAGCTATGCATTACGAATTTTTTTTTTTCCTTTACAGTATTAGAAGCTATAATCATTCATCTCCAAAATAAATCTCGTTAAAAAAACATTATTTTCGACAAAATTACAATTATTTAAATAAATGCTACCTTTTTCTCATTCAATACAAGCTTATAATAAATAAGATCCAATCATTTTTTTAATATCATTTTTTTTGAAATAATAAATAATAATAATTAATTAAATATTCATTATCAAATTGATTATACATTAGATTTAACTTATTACATCGTTAATTAATTTGATTGAAATTCGATTGAAATCAAGAACCGTAATACGTATTTCCTTAATTGAAATCAATTTATTAAATTTCCCTACAGTATGATGAGTATTTATTAGATTATCGCTTTATAGAAAGTAATACTTTTTACTTTTTATTATTGATATACGAGAGGTTGTTGAATATTATATTTCTCTTACATCTAAATTAACATAAAATTCTAATTCTATGAATAGTAAATATGAGGTTCTCTGTTGAAATACATACATTGACTATCCTATTTATTGCAAAGTTTCAAATAATTTAATACAAATATGATGAATTAGAATATAAGTTAATTCTAAATATATTCTAATTCAAATTATAAGTAAATTACGCAAAAATGGTAGCAAGGATTTAATATTACAGACAGATTTACTATTACGGTTTAAAATGAATATGAATATTCTATAAACTTAAACTAGAATTTTGAAAAACTTATTATTATTTTTTTTTTTTAATAAATCGTAATAAATAATAAAAAATAAATAAAAAATAAAATTATCACATTATTGTTACGAATCCTTCAATTTATTAAAATAAATAATAATACAATTTTGTATTCGCCTAAAGAAATTTCATCAATCTCGTAATTAACCAACTCATTTATTCGAAGAAAGACAATTAGAATTAAGTTGGAGAAATGAAATTTTTTCGACGATTATTTGTTCTTTTTTACGAAGAGGATTCATCGTACTCTTAATATCTTTGAATCGTTCCCATAAAATACATCAAAGAACACTTTGAGCATTAATAGATTGAAAAATTAATTAATAATTAATAAAAAAAATTAAATTAATTAAATTTCAAATAAAATTACTTTAAATAATAACTTTAATTAATCAATAATTAATCAAAATAATCGAATAATACAAAGAGCAATAATATAATTTTATTTTTAATTACTTATTATTAACATCATTTCAAAGTCAAAATAGAAAACCAAAGATCTTGAAGAATAACGAATTTCAATTTCTTTGAAACAATTTTAAAAATCCACGAACAGAGAACACGTGTGAAAGGATTAAAAGAAAAAATTATTTTGTTTTTCACTTGCCGTTTCTTTTTGAAAAAGGAAAATCAGTATGATTAATCACTATTTTGTATTACTGACACTTTTCAATTCGTACATGAGATATGAAAAACGAGACATATGAAAAAAAAAAGAATCATCCAATTTATTATCGTTTATAAAATTGTTTTACACTGTTTTTGCTGTTTCATAAACTTCATTTCACAAAATAATAAAAATAAAATAAAAATGTTTCTTTGTGAGAAAGTTTTTTTTATTTCGTAAATATAAAGTATAAATATCTATAATATTTATTATTACAAGAAATCATCCATAATTACACGAATATTTTTTAATTCTATCATGGTAAAATTTCGCCATGAATTTTCTTTAAATAAAAATCGTGTAGTTTGTCACTTATTCTTCCATGGCCTCAAGCTAACTACGAGTTACTTTCGTAGCAAGCTCATCAAACTTTTACCACGATCTCTTCTCTTCTCGCCAGAGAAATGTGTCGTCGCCTGTGGAATTTTCAAAACTTTCTTGTACTTCCTCGACGAAACATGAAAGTTTCAACTTCTCGTGAAAATTTTTTCAAGTATTTTTTTATCTATACTGAAATGAAAAAGCACACATATTAATTTTCTTTCGTTCATGTTATACAATTTTTCAATTTTATAATTTTATCAGTTTAAACAATAATTTTACTTAATTTATCTTCTAAAGACAGTTATTGAAAAATTGAATCTTATTAAAATAAAATATTAAACGTGAAACAATTTTGAGTATTAATTTCTTATCGATATTTTATTATTTTGTTTGACATTATAATACAATTTTTTATTATTTCATCCTCTTGAAAGAAATATTCTGTATAATAATTCTATAAATTTTTTTGTAGATGAATTAGAATTCAGTGACACGCATAATTTATCAATCAGTATCATGCACGATTCGATAAATCGATTTACGAAAGTAAACTATAGCGTATACTAAAATTCATGTTATGAGAAATTGTGCTTGTGCTTCCTATCAAAATGATCGATAATGTTTTCTTGCAAAATATCAGTTTACAATTTTGCAATATTATAAAATCATGATCGATGAATATCCGTTATTTTAATATGTTAAACAAATTTTTAACTTTTCATAAAAATCTTTTATTAAAAATTTTTACTTTCAATCTTAAAATAAAATAAATAAAAAATCTTATAATAATAGTTTGATATGAATATAGAAATATTATATAATTAATTTATAATTTTATATTGAGAAAATGATAAAAATTATTGTGAAAAACAAATGCAAACTTAAAAAAAAAAAAAAAAGATAAACTGAAAGAAAGAAAAAGAACGATTTGTGAATGTATGATAATTTTATAAAATTTAAAAATGAATACGATTTCATAGAAATATAGAAATTTATAATATAATAATTTATAAATAAATATTGAATAATAACATAAATATTTTCTATGAAAATTTTATTATTTAATCAAGAATTAAAGAGAGGATCATAAGCGTTCTGTATAATAATTGCAAACAGGAGTAAGGAAGCATTATGACGTTGTCCGAACAAAAAAGTAGTAATAATCTATTTCACATTTAACAAAGAAGACGTCACGAACACAGAAGACAAAATTCTGCTAAAATAACTCTCAGATTCACAAACAAAGATGACTATAATTTTCAGCTTAAACGTTGCACACCACTAATAATCCCCTTAACAACGGTCAACTAGGACAGAAAACACGAATGCTTTCATAGTTGGGTGTGAAATATGCATCATTAAGGAGGGAAACATTGAAACACAACTCGGAGAAAAGAAATACATCATACCCGTATTTTCATCATTTTTCTAATTTTCTTTGAACGTGTTAACTCTTATTAAAAAAAGAATTATTTTATATAGGATTTGATATATTTTTTCTTGTTAATTAAATTTTTAATCAAGAATTCCTTTGTTGAATTAAAAATAATAAAAGTGAATCGAATATTTTTGGATTAACTGAATATGAACGTAAAGGATAAAATTAAAAAAGAAATATTTCTACAATATATAATGGTTCACAAATGTAAAATTTTACAATAATAGACTTCGTACGAGAATTATTTCTACATCGATCATAAAAATTCAACGAATATAATCATGGATTAAAGTGATGGATATGATATTCTATTAATAATATATCGATAATATTATAAATATAATACAAATATTTTTTTATTGTGCGATTTAATTTTTATTCTAGATGAAGCGATTAAAAATCTCCATCACGTTTTATCTCCATCTAGTAAAATTAAGTGAACGAGTAATTTTTGTACAAACCTTTCTATTTATTTTAATCTTTAAAATCAATCCTTCAAAATATTTTATGAATATGTGAATATCTTCTGTATATATAACTTATTTTAAAAAAAAAATAAACTTATATTATATTAATCTGATTTTCCAGTTCCAGTTTAAAATTAATAAAAAGAAAAAAAAATAATTTCGAATCAATTTTAATATCTTTTAAACATTCATAGAAATTCATTTTCTTAAATCTTTAAAAATATCAGTATTAACGTGTTCCAATATATCCCAGCACGTTTCAAAAATTTTTTTATCATCCCACGCAAAGTCTTTGAAATTCGTTACAAGGTTACATTAATGAAGAGAACGGATGGATCTCCGCGTTAAATAACTACAACCCTCGGAATACGAAAGAAGTTTGATGTAATTTCTACATAAAGTTGATCCGATATGACCGACAATAGTCTTTCTCTTTTCGATTAGCCTCATCATCTTTACTTCGAGTGGAATAAGGGTCACGAATGCATAATCGATGCATCTCCTCACTTGTAACGCTGACCTTGAAAAACACAATATTACTGAACAATCTATAGATCTAGTCTGATTATAAATTTTAATAAAATTTGTTTGTCTTTATTAATATAGTTAATTAATATAGTTAAAATTTTTACATGAAATTTACAATAAAATTTATGTCGCAATTTAGTATTATTAAAATAAAATTCTTGAAATAAATATTTTTTATATATTTGATTATTAAAATATTAAATTCCAACAATTCTATAAAATTTATATAAAAAAATTTTATAAAATATTTTGCTATTTAATATAAGAATAAAGATGTATTTTATTTGAAAATTAAAATAATTTATTAAACATTGAATTTAAAATGCTATATATATTTAAAAAAATGAAAGTATTTTCAATGGGTATACATTATAATCCGCGCAAAAGAAAATATAGAGAGAGACAAGGAGAGCTAATAATAAGATAAAGACAGAGATAGAGTAAAAATATTGAAATCAGCGCCATCTTCAGAGTGCCGCAAATGAAACTCACAAAGAAAGGACGGAAAATGATAAGACAAAGATAGAGATAGATCAAGAATTGGTTACTGGCGCCATCTCTGGTTGCTTTTAGAAAGGTAATTCATTGATGGGATACCGATAGTGCAGGAGAGATGGCGCCAGCGATAAATAAGAACTGATTACCAGCGTGATCTTTGGATGTTTCTAGAAAGATGGTTATTTGAAGAGATATCGATAGTGCACGAGAGATGGCGCTAACGGTCAATTCTTAATCTATCTCTATCTTTGTCTTATTATTTTCCGTCCTTTCTTTGTGAGTTTCATTTGCGACACTCTGAAGATGGCGTTGATTCCACAATTTTTACTTTATCTCTATCCTTTTCCCACTATTTAATTTTTTTATCTATACTTTTTCTTAAAGTCATTTCATAGCAGTAAATCTACTTTTAAATTATCGCGAATATTCTATAACACTTTCTTTGATATGATATATCGTTAGTCACATTATATTCACATACTTCAGAAATAATATAATGTAACCTAAAAAAAGTTTAGATTCAAAATTTTTATGTATATGTTCATATATAAAGGAAGAAAAATTTATCTGGTATATGTATCAGGATTAAATAATTTATAATTTTTTTTTTATTATAATAATGAAATATAGTATAACAAAGGAAATAAATATAGAAATAATAATTTAAAACATTTCTTAGAAACGAAGAAATTTTAATTAATGAGTAAAACATATAAATATTTATATTCCTAAAAGAAAAAATATTTTATTTTTAATACTTTATTTTCAATCTATATATATATATATATATACATATATAAATGTTATTAATATGTTTGCATACAATGAAAATGATGATACAAAAGATGTAAACAATATAGTTAATATTAATATACAACACTTGTTCTAATCATATTACCTACTAAAGTAGTATCTTATACACAGTTATCAACAAATCTCATTGGTGGAACAGTGATCTTATTTACAAAATGAATGTTGTCAACTACGTCATCAGTTCTTTTATAAAAGCTGAATCAAAGGTATTTAGATTAGTGTGTATTTAGTGTTCGAGATAATTTAGTACTTGTGTAAATACTTTGTATCATAAAGTACAACAAAGTAAAATCGAAAACGAAAAAAAATATTAATTATTATCTTAATTATTATCTTAACAATTATCTTTAAATGATCTATAAAATATAGTGAAAATCAATTAAAAACTAAAACTATTACAGACACTTTAAAAAATTGTCACTAATTTTTCATAATTTAATTAATTTATCTCGCAATATTTTCATATTGATATAAAAAGTGCAAAAAATAAAATAAAATAAATAATGACGCGAAATACAAGTATTAAATGTCAAAGATTTATCTTTTTATCGAGGTAAACGATAATATAATAAAATATTCTATTATATCTATTATTATCCCAATTTTGTATGTCATTCTTTGATAAAAAATTGTAATTTTTTTATATCTGTTTAAAAAGTTAAACGTATTATATTAATTTTCATTGAATTCTTTAATTTTCAATGAAATTTTATAAAAAACTAACGTTAAAATACTAAATAATGTATTTTCTTATAATCTTTGTTTTTTATAATTGTTCTCTTTTTATAATTATCTCTAAATTAATTTCTAATTAATTAATTAGATATTTGACATATATATAAAAGCATATGTTAAATATAACATTATGAACATATACGTATATATAGATTGAGCTTACGTTTGAATTAATAATAGTTACATTTCGAATAAACTTTGTTCGGGAATAGTCGATGCAAAATTAAGCAAATATTAACAAACATTTAATATGATGTATAATATACATATTTAATTAATCTTAATTTCATTAATTATTTTTCTTATATTTATAGAATCATATTTAATATAAGAGTGTTTGGATAGAAATTTATTTATTATAATTATGCTTATAATATTTTAAATATTGTTATAGATTATTTATATTTTTATAAGATAAAATAAAATATTTGTATAAGATAAATGCAAAATTTTTTTAAAATTTAAATTTAATGATTTCTTATTTCAATAGAAGTAAAAAGTATGGAATAAAAGTGTACTTTATATTTTTAGACAATTGACAGATAGTGCTGCGGATAAAGGTTATAGTGGAAGTGTTAATAGAAATAAATTGTTAAATCGTATAAAAAATGCTTCTTTATGGAAAATGAAAATGTCTATGCAAAATCATACAAAACTTTTAATGCAATTGAAAAATTTCTTATATAAATCTGGTTATGACAAAAGTCTACAAATTATTTTATCTAAAAATTGGTTAGATTTTTTACAAAAAGTAACATATTCGCAAATAAATACTTTGAAAAAATTGTCACCAATTGAATTTTCAAAAAACATAAATGATATGAAAATATCAGATGTCGAAAAATGTAATAATAGTGAAAAAGAAAAAAAAAATGTAATATTAGAAACTTCAGAAGAAAAGACATCAATTACCAATACTAGTGAATGTAAAAAAGTAAGTCAAATAATTTAAATAATATAAAAAATGTAGATTCAAATAATTTTTTACAAAATAATTTTCTTATTTATATTTAATAACTTTTATAGCAAACTTATGAAGATACCACAAGTGAGAATAAATTTCAAGCTAAAATAGGATCTCAATCTCTTTCTCAATTTCTTAATGCATTAATATTTAATTCTGCTCAAAATAAAACAGCTGGATTAGTTGTATCACCAAAATGGAAGATAAATCTTCATAAAAATATACCAAAACATAGTATTGCATCTAGAACACGTCATGTTTTGAATGCTATTGCAACTGCTGAATCAAATGCTTCATGTTTGAGGAGGATTGAAGATTTATTATTACATATTGATCAATATTCAGAAGCTAGGCATTATGCTATTAAGGAAGGAGCAATTAAAATATTGCTTAAAACTCGACAAAGAATTAAGGATGAACAAATAAGAGGTATAAAATAATTTAAAAATATTTTTAATAAGAGAGAGAGAAAGAGAGAGAGAGAGAGAGAGAGAGAGAGAGAGAGAGAGAAAATATATAAATAACATTTTTAACATTTTAAATGTTTTGAAATTTCAGCACCTATAAGAGAAGCATTAACAGTATTAGGTTATACTGATCCATTGCCTGGCAGAGGTATTAGAATTCTTTCTATTGATGGTGGAGGTATGCGTGGAGTATTAGTTATAGAAATGTTAAAAAAACTTGAGAAATTAACAGGCAAAAAAACTTATGAAATGTTTGATTATATATGTGGTGTAAGTACAGGAGCTATTCTTGCTGCTGTTTTAGGTATGTATATGTATATATAATAATATTATATATACAATGTATAATATTTGTATAATATAATATTTAAAAGTTAATTATATAAGTAATTTAATTTACTATAATTTACTATAGTGAAATTATGAATCTTAACATTTTAATAATAACATTATTTATAGGTGGACATAAACGAAAATCATTATATGAAATATCAGAATTGTACAAAGAACTAAGTACCAAAGTATTTACTCAAAGTGCTATAAAAGGTACAAGCAACTTGGTATGGAGCCATGGATATTATGATACAGCTCTTTGGGAAAAATTATTGAAAGAACATTTAGGAGAAAAAATTCTTATAAAAACTGCTCGCGATTCTACTTCTCCAAAAGTATTTATTATTTTCTATTTATAAGTAAAATATGATGATTGAGATGAAAATATTAAAAATTCATATTTGTTAACTTTAATGCAAAAATTTTTTAGTTTTCAGCTATATCTGCTATAGTAAATCATGAGCGCGTAATGGCTTACGTATTTCGAAATTACACTTTACCTCATAGAGTCGAAAGTTTATATATAGGATCTCATAAACATAAATTATGGGAAGCTATTAGAGCATCTGCTGCAGCACCTAGTTATTTTGAAGAATTTAAATGTGGTGAATATCTTCATCAAGATGGAGGTATAGATATTATAATATTATATAATATTGATATTGATATTAAAAAAATTTATTAAATAATTTATTAAATAATTTATTTAAATAATATTTTAATTTTATAGGTATTTTGGTAAATAATCCCTGTGCAGTTGCATTACATGAAGCTAAACAATTATGGCCAAATAGTCCAATTCAATGCGTGATTTCATTTGGAACTGGAAGAACGCCGAGTCAAATTTGTGGAAATAGCAAGAAATCTGCGGAAATTGCGATTTCAAGTTGGAAAGAAAAATTTTATAAAATTTTAGATAGTGCAACTGATACAGAAGGTATTAGGATTATTTTTTGAAATATTTATTTCGTTGCATCATTTTGAATGTACTTAAATATTAATAATGATGCATTGTGCAGCTGTACATACGATGTTGAACGACCTCTTACCAGAATATGTTTATTTTCGTTTTAATCCATATTTGACGGAGATGTTATCAATGGTAGAAATACGTCCTGAGAAGATCAGTCAATTAGAACAGGATGCAAAAATGTATATTCGCAGAAATGAAGAAAAATTTCAGAAAGCTGCTGAAGTTTTACTACAAAAAAGAAGACTTCAACAAAAAATTATGGATTGGATTACATTACAAAGAAAAATGTCAAACTTTTAAATTATCATATCTCACAAATTAATACACATTCCACAATATATAAAACTATAGAAATAGATATTATTAAACATTTTATATTAATCAGGTGTACTTACATATACAGTATATGATCAAAATAATATGAATGAACAAGAAACAATGAAGACAATAGACAATTCTTCGTGCAAATATAAATTAAAAATATAGAATTTTTATCTAAAATTTAACAAATTTTAAAAATCCATGATATATGCAAAGTATGTATAATATTATAATTAAGACACGAAAGTTTATTTTATAATAATACTTTATTGTATTATAATTGTGTTTCTATTGACATTCTAAAAACTAAGAGTTTTTAAGATAAAAAAAAAACTTTATTCTAAACTTAAGTAACTTTTACTTAAGTAATGCTTATTTATAGCTTCCCGATTTGGGTTAGCCATATATTTTTATATTTTGTTGTCGAAAAAACAATCTTGTAGTTAAATTATGTAAAATATTCTATTTATTCTTTAATGATATTGATATAATGAATAAACATTATATACAATATTATATACAAATACATATGTTAATTTTTGCTAAAAAATAATTTATTTCGCATAAATGTAATTTCAAAGTTCATCAATGAATGTGCACTTTTTTTAATTTAGGACTATATATATGCATAAAATAATATATGTATTAGTAAACATAGCTTAAAATGAATGTGCTAAATAAGAATTTAGTAAGATTATTTAATTTAATATTTATTTTATTTAATAGCATACAAAAACATTATATTTTTTTCTTTAATTAACTTTCATAAATGATTATATTGCTTTAATAGTATAGTAGCAAAGTAACATGAATTGCAAATATCCAAAAAACAAAGCTTTGTATCAAATAATTTATAATTTGTATAATTAACAAGCGTGTAAATATTCAAATAATTTCTACCTCATATATAATTAATTCTAATACTAGTCATATTATATGGATGATAATATATTGATGTGATAAAATCTTTAAATAAAATGAAAATTTATATATTATGTTATATGTATAAAATATTTCATGTAACAATAGTTAATTATTGTTTTATATTATTCTACGAAACATTATACAATTTTGAAAATTTTAGTTAAATTATTATCAATTTCATTTAAAAAATGTTATATTATAAAAATACCAAAACAATAAATTACAAATATTTAATTAAACATATTCAGTGTTATTGAATTTTTAATTTGCCATTTGTTAAAAATATATATACAAAAAAAATGTAGAATAGATATAACATATAATTTTTTTCATTTCATAAAAATTCAAGAATCGTGGAATAAAAATAGAATTAGCCATCTTCAGAGTGCTAGATGAAACATGTATAGACAAGGAGAGCAAATACCAAGAGAAGGACAGAGATAGGATAAAAATATTAAAATCAGCGCCATCTTCAGAGTGCCGTAAATGAAACTCACAAAGAAAGGATAGAAAATAATAAGACAAAAATAGAGATAGATTAAGAATTGACCGTTAGCGCCATCTCTCATACACTATCGATATCTCTTCAAATAACCATTTTTCTAGAAATATCCAAAGATCACGTTGGTAATCAGTTCTTATTTATCGCTAGCGCCATTTCTTGCACTATCGGTATCCCATCGATGAATCACTTTTCTAGAAGCATCCAGAGATGGCGCTAGCAGCCAATTCTTAATCTATCTCTATCTTTGTCTTATCATTTTCCGTCCTTTCTTTGTGAGTTTCATTTGCGGCACTCTGAAGATGGCGCTGATTTCAATATTTTTATCCTATCTCTATCTTTGTCTTATTATTTTACTTTCCTTGTCTATATATGTTTCATTTACAGTTCTGAAGATGGCGCTAATTTCTCAATTTTTATTCTAATAATCAGATTTTTTTCAGAAATCCTAGTTTATTGTATATAATTCATTTGTGATAGTGTATATATTTTGATTATTTTATTTTATTGATTTATAATGGAATCTCTTCAAGAAATATTGCAATATTTAAATCCAAATACGCGATTAGATCTAAAAGCTACCGCTTTAGAACATGTTCTCAGTGAGTATTTATTATTAAAAAATATTTTATTATTTCAGTTTTTATTTTAATCTCTTAATTTTATTAATTTCTATCATGATAATTGTTACATATTACAGGTATAACAGGCACTATTGAAGGACGAGAATTGTTATTAAAACTTCCAGATTTATTAGTACAATTAATTGTCTTGACTCAAGATTTTTCTACTGCAATTTCAAAAGATGCAACTCTAGCTTTAATAAATATAACTGCAGATGAACTAGGAACAAATGCATTTTTATTAATTTCAGAAACTCAACCAAAGAATGAAAAATATAATTACAATTTAATTCATGTTTGTATTAGGTATATCATTAACTAAATCAAATAATATTTTTTTTATTTTTATAAATATTTTTGTTAATTTTTTTTATAGATTTATAATGGACAAAGAAAGTATTTTAGCAGATCCATGTTGTATGATTCTTTCCAATATGACTAGACCATTGCATTTATTGGATAGAATTATAACACTTTTTGAAAATAGTGATTATACTTGGGACAGTATTGTGACAGCATTTACTGCTAAACAATATAATAATGTTGGTGCCAAACTTCATTATTTAGGACCTGTTTTTAGCAACCTCAGTCAATCTCCACGTGTAAGAAGGTAAGTTATCAATTAATCTTTCTATTTTTATTTAATTATCAATTTTATTTATCTTAATTTTATTTTATTTTACAATATAGGTATTTAATGGACAAAGATCGTAATGTCATTCAAAGACTACTTCCTTTCACAGAATATGCAGATAGTATAGTAAGACGGGGTGGAATTGTTGGCACCTTGAAAAACTGTTGTTTTGATGTAGAAAATCATGAATGGTTGTTAAGTCCTGAAGTAGATATTTTATCGTATCTTTTATTACCATTGGCTGGACCAGAAGAATTTGATGATGATGATAATGATAAATTGCCAGTTAGTCTGCAATACTTATCAGAAACAAAGCAGAGAGAGCCAGATTTGGATATTAGGTATTAAAAATTTTTTTTTTTTTTTTTTTTTTTTTTAGAAATTTTTATTTTTTAATTGTTTTAGGATTATGCTACTAGAAGCTTTAGCTCAACTATGTGCAACAAAAAGGGGCCGAGAAATATTGAGAGCGCAAAATACGTACATCATACTCAGAGAGTATCATAAATGGGAGCAAAATAAAAATGCATTGTTAAGTTGTGAAAATGTTGTAGATATTTTGATTAGGTACCGAGATCTTAATTCTTTCTTTCAAATTTTTTTTGTTTCATATATAATAATAAATATTACGTAAATTTTAGAACCGAAGAAGAAATAGGTTTGGATAATCTAAAAAATATAGAGATTCCAGTAGAATACTCGGAGAAATTTTATAAAATGGATCAAGACTTTATTAATAGTACATGATGATATTGGTACAATAATACGAATTATTTCATATACATTGCACAAAATGTACATATTATAAATATAAAATAACAATTTATCTCGTAAAAAACAAGATTGCGCGTGATATTGCACTATTCCCTTGTGTCAATTGTTTTTTAGTTAAATTAAATTTTTAGTTAAATTATCAGATCTTATATAACTATTGGACGAATTAAGAAATTTGAACAAACAATCGATCACATATTTAAATAATCACAAATTATAAATAAAGATAGACTAAATTTTAATAAAATTAATTTTTTTTATATACATATTTCAAACAATTATAAAAATGAAGAAAAACAGATAATAGATACTCGTAAAATATTTGCATGTTATTAAAATAATATTTGTATAATATTTACTTTTTTCTTTTGCATTTTATTTTATTACATTTCTTTTTAATGCAAATAGTAATATGATTTTAATTTACTCGACTCAAAATAATTCTTGCTGAGATCAAGTCTCGCAAAAATGAGAATATGATACCATTTTACTGATATATTGAAGACCGATATATTTCAGATGTATGGTATATTTCTCCGAATTAAATGTAAATCACTAGTATTGTTATTAATTAATAACTATATATATATATATGTATATATCGATATATTGGAGCATTTATCATCATCGATTTTTTCGAATTAAATTGTGTAAAAACTTAATACACGTTTCAAATGGTTTCAAATATTTTTCTAATAAAACAAATATTCATAATGATAAAAATAGAACATATAATAGTATCACTAGCATTTACATTTTCGTAATATATAATTTAATATCTTTTATTTATTTCTTTCTAAATATTTCCATTTAAGTCAAGTATGTAATACAATATTTACACCTTTTTGCTAACTGGTGTTTCTTTCTTAATAAAAATAAAAAAATAACTTATATATGCATATATATAATGTATAATTATACATATAGATAAAAAATTCTTTTCATAAATTCATTTTTATATACTTTTTTAATCTCTTTGGCATCTTCCTATTTAAAATTACATCATTGCCATTTATTAATTATCAATTTATTAATTTTCGATTTCTCCATAACTTAAAAAAATATTTTATATCCTTAAAACATTTCGATTAGATCAAATAGGAAGAATTAACATTAAGAATCATCATGGTAAATATCCTAGTCCAGCCTCGAGACTAATGGAACTCTTAATGCTGGAGGCATTACTAGCTCGTCTACTGATCCTATTCGAATCAGCCCCGAAGACTGCCGCGATTTCCGCGCTTTTCTTGATGGAAAGGGCTTCGTGATGCGCTCCAGATCGACTGGAAGAATGGGAATGACATTTCTTATTCCTGTCTGCGCCGCCAACGTACACCAAACGACCCTGCGTGTCTCTGGCACTAACGACCAACACTTTTTCACTGTCCGACGATTGTTGAGATTTCCGATCTGGATTGAAAAGATCGTAATCCAGGGCGAGATTGTTCGAACTGCCATAGCTTGATGACGACTGCTTCTAAAAAATATACAATGTAATTTTACAGTTTAATTATTTTATCTAATTTCAATTATTCGATTTCATTTTCTTTTTCAGGTATCAAAATACCCAAATGAATTCTTTGTATTTGAAATCTTAAATACTCGAAATTCTAAGAGTTTAAAGTAGATAATTTTTCAAATTCTTAAGATTTTTTCTTCGAAATTCCAAGCATCTGAATTATTATGTCTGAAATTTGAATTTTAACGAATCTAATATCTTTTCTTCAAACAAATAAAAATCTAACTTAATTTCTCCATATAAAAATTTAATTACATCAACAAATTTAATTTTTATAGAATTTGACATACCTTGAGTACATCCAAACCTTGAGAAGGCGTTCGACCTCTCCCTGTCTTCGTCGCTCGTGCTCTGTCTGGACTTCCGGCTCGGCTTAAGGTACTTTCATAGGGCACGATGCCCCTTTGCCTCAGTTGTTCCAGTATCGTCGGACGAATCGATTGTCGGGCGCAGTAACACTTATTGCTCTCGGAGCAGCTGTCGGTGTCACACGAGCACACCACCGTGTTTGGAGGCACATGAGGCTGTTCCGGAATTCTTCTGGACAACGAGCAATAACATTTGTCCGCCGATACGCAGGTGCAAGACTCAGAATCGTAACTGCACTCGCTGCAACTCACGTAACCACTGCTGCTCCTATTCGCGGCAACGCCTGCGCTTCTGTTTAATCTTCTACCTGAAGAATTTCAACGCTTTGATAAATCTTTTGTGATATTTTTTTGAATCTATGTTAAATCGTAATTGATTTTCAAACTCTATATAAGTTTTTCATTCGAATTTTCTTTCATAAAATTCAAAATTTTTAAATATCTACATTTTTTTCATATTATCCTATAAAATATAGGTGTTCCAAATAATTTTCAGTGATTTAATAATTGTCACTTCGTTTAGTTAATAAATAATTAAATTAGAACTGAGATTTATACAATAAGACAGAATAGAATATTTGTGTGTTTAGTATCTTTTAATACGGATAAAATAAATTTTAAAAAATGTAAATGCAAGTAAATTTAAGCATTTGAAGCGTACAATTGTTTCTCAAAATGACAAAAATTTTATATTCATAAAATATGAATAAATATGATTATACGATAAAAGTTTTAAAGATAAAGTGACAATTATTCGAACATTTATTTTTCTAAAGAAATAAGAAATTAAATATTTATTTACATGTATCACTGTCCTCCGAAGTAGTGTGGCAAGCATTTTTACTCGTCCTCCAAGAAGACCTTCTCTTCGCCAGCCTGCTAGCCAATACGCGGTTTCTGTGATTGTTTCTGACATCGCAGGAAGAACTGCTACCGAAACTATCGTTCAATCTTTTTGCAGGGAATATGACGGAAGTGAATTCTGTCGGTCCACCTTTCAGCCTCGACACCGACCTCTTGATAGCCCTGCCAAGTAAGCAGGTTCGTCGATTCGATCGTCTTCGTTGCGGTCTTCGACGTCTTCTCATTATGCTCGCTGACCTCTGATACAACTCATCCTGTGTCAACGTCGCCGCCAATTTCAACAAGAACTCTTTATACAATGGTTTCAAATCGTTGAAGGACATCCCTTCGGGATCTAAATGAAAAAGACAATATAAAAATATTACATATATATTGTGGGTTATTTTCAATTTTATGGAACGATAATTACCGATAATAGCTGCCAAGATGTCGTCAACACTGGTCAGGCCTTCCTGGTTTCTAAACTCGTCGAACAACTCTGTGAATCCCAGAGGAGTGCCACCTTTGATGCTATTAGGCCTTCTAGCGCTTCCAGGATTCAAAAAGCTTCCTCTTCTAGGTAACTCGACCCTGGTCATCAAATCTCCTCGATCCACGTCGATATCGCTTTGAGATCTCTTCAATTTGCCTTCTTGAAGATTCTTGGTCGCGTCTTCGGATCTGCTAACGGGTGGCTCGCTACCAGCTCTGCTCCTCTTCCTGATCCTCGGCTGATTATACTCGGATAAATCCAAATTCGACGTGGAGTCGCTCAACTGTTTCTTCAGAGGCTTGTCCATAGTGACCACTCTGCTCACTCGTCTTCCGGATGTACATTTCTCCTGGTCCCTCGATCTTCTTCGTTCCACGGGCACGGAATCATCGAAATTTTCCTGATTCAATTGGTAAAAGTCACTTTTGCGAGATCTGCCGAAGAAAATGTCCTCCTGGGAACTTCTTATCTTCCCTTTCTCGAGTTTGTCGGTTCTACTACTCTGAACATCCTCTTGAGCGAGACTGTATATCTTGTCAACGTCTTTGAAATGATCTTCATAGAGTCTCTCCTTGCTACCTCTTTTATTCGCTCGCTCGTACAGCGAGTTTTCTTCGCTCTTGCAAGTCGGTTTGTCCTTGATCCTGTCGTGGATCAAAGCGTTTGATTTAGGAGATTTATTTGAAGAATACGTCTCTTGACTCTTGGAGATATCTTTCGAAGGGATCAGTTCGTAGGAATCACGCGTCTTTTCGTACATCTTGTCCTTGATGCTTTCTGATTCCTTATCGGGGCTCTGTTTCTTAAGACTCTCGTTTTTCCCTGCTTTTCCACTCACAGGACATGTCTCGTATCTATTGGAAACAGTCTCGTACAATCCATTAGCTCCGATATCGTAAATTTTACTCGAGGATTTATTAAAATTGTCCATTTCAATTTTTTCCGATATTATTAAGTCCGATTTAGTTCCAAATATCTTGTTCTTCGAGTTTTGCCATTCCTCCTTTTCAGATACCCTCGAATCGAAGTTTTTCTGGATAGAATTGAAATTCTGGACGAGCGGAATCATTTTTTCCTTCGGAGTCTCTCTTCTCCTTCCTCGTGCCTCCAAAATATCTTCTGCTTTCACGTCTGAATTCTTTTTCTTCCTTCTCGGTGCTTTTTGTAATTCCGATGGTTTCGAGGTTTCATCCTCCGTTACCGAACTGGACACCGAGATCTTCTTCGTTCGTGGAGGTCTTACAGGATGCGAAGTAGTCGGTTTAACAGATTCTGCTTGCAAAATGTTCGTTCTGATGCCGAGTCTGCTACTTAGGCTGGGTTTTCTATCACTGGAGGCTATCGAAGCTAGGCTCACGCAACCAACGCCATTCGTGTGCCTTGGTCGACGTCGATTCGCATCGAGATCAGCCAGAAGAGCTCTGTAGAGGGTCGCTGCTGCGGCCACCGCGTCGTCTTCCGTTTTACAGGCGAACGCGTGACACTCTAATAATCTCGTTGCACCTGGTCGTCGCATTACTACAGCGAATATGGGTGGATAATTTTCCGCTGTCGTTTTCAGTCCACGCATTGTTCTGGAAAGGATCGACTTCGTCAACAATTTTTTTTTCTCGAAGAAAATATTTTTTGTGTTTTGGAATTAATTAGCCATTTGGTTACTGATTAAAATTCATTATTGATCGATATTGATCGAACAAGTCAGCGATTACTTATCGATCCATTAATCATTGGTCAGTTGATTTGATTGTCCGTGCCAATTCGTGGTCAATTCGGTAGTCAATAATCGAATCAATGGTCAGTTTAATGGTCATAATATAAAAATATTTATTATGTTTAAATATTTAGAAGAAAATTTTTTTAATAAAAATACGTGTTTCGATATACGAATGAAAGAAACATTTTCAGTTTCGTAGGAATTTTAGCAAAAGGTTTAACTCAACTGAACATTATTGTCTTCTAAACAAATTTCAATTATTCGATATATGATATAAAATATTTGCTTAACCGATGCTAATTAATGAAAAATAATAATATCTTTAAATATAGAACGATACAGCCAACGACAATATCCCATAAAAATTTCTCCATTTTTGTAATTCCAAACGATTATACTTCTTCTCAAGGTCATTGTACTAACACATGAAAAAATTTAATTACAGGTAACCACGACGCCATTAATTTCTCCTCGAGACGCTTTCCATCGCGATGCTCACCTGTATAAGTCTGCGTGCTTCTCCTCGCCTGTCTGGCTCTGCTCGTGATCGCCTACCAACGGCAAGAAAGCGTGATGCAGCTCTCCCGATTGCATGCGTTTACCGCGTAGCCTCAACGCGCTCCACACGGCGATTCTGCGAAAGGGGTTGTTCTTCTCGCAGGCGTCATTGATGCGAAAAGTGAGCCCTCGTCTCGAAACCTCGAGTTCCGCTCTCACGGAGTCGTCGATCCTTTCCAGAAGTTGACGCAGAGGCTCTTGGAGACCTCGAACGCTGGCTACACGACCACCTACTGGAGCTGCTCCCATGTATTTCACCTGAGTGAATGAGTAATAATTTGATACAAATAATTTCCCTTTTCTAAATTAAAAGATAAGATTTTTTAATATTTCCATATTTTTTTGTCTCATTTCTAGCCGCAGCAATATAAACGTGCCATATTTCTTACTGGAAAATAGAATTTGGATATAAACGCTTACTTTTACATTACAATTATTTACAAAGTATTTGTTATTGCGTGTCGTATTATATGTTGAAATTAAAATGAAAAAAAGACGGATGAAAAGTGAAAATGAAAAAGAGTGAATTAAAAATATTAAAGTAAATTAAAAAATGTAGTAATGATTATTGTTATTATATGTTATGATATGGCTATTATCGAAAGCATCAAATTAGTTATCCTAATGGTTATCGTATATCAGGCAGATATCATTAGAGTGAAAAATGATAATGGATCTATTAAAAAGATAGCGAGGCGCGCGCATTTAAATAGCGGTATAATGAAAGTTCATTAAGATATAAATATCGCGTAAATTATATAGACGAATCGATGGTATTATCAAGAATTTCATCGATGCTGATTAAGCAGAATCATTGTAAAATCGTTTTACGATGTAATTGTTTGTTGCATATTTTCAATATAAAAGTGAAATGAAAAATTATTAACGAAAAAATTAGATACCCTTGCATTTGGAACTATATATAAAGAATATGAATATTATGAATTTTTGAATATTATTTTTAGAATATTTCGCGGAAGAAGCGAAAAATATTGATAAGAATTAACACATTTGATTAAGTGCCATCGTTATAAACATTTGTGATATCTTTTGAAAAATTTATTTCTAAAGGACAGAAATGTTAATGGCTCTTAAAAAAGAGAATATTTTTTAACGTCTATCGTTCAATATATGATAATTTAGATAGTGAAAAAATGAATTTTTAAAGTGTGCTAGACGCAATGTGACACACTTTTTTATTACTTCAACAGACTTTATCCGTAACTGTAACAACGAAACTAGTTTGCATATTGGGACAGACATCTGCGGATGATG
This sequence comes from Apis laboriosa, assembly GCF_014066325.1. NCBI lineage: Eukaryota > Metazoa > Arthropoda > Insecta > Hymenoptera > Apidae > Apis > Apis laboriosa. Next base: position 148,481 of record NW_025222413.1, read on the forward strand.
GAACGAATAATATATGATAATGGCTTAAATTTAACGCTGATAAAAAAATGTTATTGAAATATTTCGATTTTTTTCCAATCAGCAAAATATTAGTAAAAGAAAATAACTCTAAGAAATTATTTCATTTGAGAAATATAAATAATAAAATATAAAATAATTTAAATCAATACATGATGATTATTTCAATAACATTTAGCCAAAATAAGATAATATATTATTTTAATCACACTTTATTTTCTTATTATGCTCTGTTCTATTCGCATTTTTAATAGGAATCACAATATTTTTAATTAAAATTATTTTCAATGACGACTGCAAAATATTTTATTTTCAAATATATATTTTATTTCAATAATGCTTAACTCTACCCTACATTACATTCTACCTCTTTTCAATCCAGTATACACAAGTATACTTCCTTTCTCCAGATCTTGTACCCAAATTTCTTTCTTAAATATATACCGTGCATCGAACCTTCGACCATACGTGAACTCGTTCTTCCTCCATGTTACAAATTTCCCTACAAACCCACTTTCCCAGTTTCCTTATCGCTTCGTCGCCGTTTCAAAACCAGAAATGCGATTGCACTTTTTTTTTCTTTTTTTTTAAATTTACAGTAATCACAATCGTGTTATCTAGAAAAGATGATAAATTCAAATCACTATGGAAGAAATTCCTTTCTCAATTTCAAGATCGTATAATACTCTGGATCGTGTTGAGGCAATGATCTGAGGCAATGATCTGGCCTCGGCGAGGCATCATCGCGGATGGCGCAACGAAACGATGCGGAAGAGGGAGAGCATAAAAGCGGGGCAATAAGAAAAATCCGCATACCTATTCGTGGCAACGAAGGGGAATTTTTCAATGCTCCGAATACATAGTCCAGCCTAGTCACGCTTCGTGAATCGTGAATGGAATGAAAGTGATGATTAAAAATCGTTGGGACCACGGATACCTGAGAAAAGTACCCGTGCTCTTTTGTCTTTGAATATTTTAATTGAATACTTATTAATATTCCTTTTTTTCTTTTTTTCTTTTTTTAGTAAATTAGATTTACAATTTCATTCGTATTCGTCAAATATGGATTTACATTGAGTTATATTGTAAGTTATGGATATGTGAGATACCTTTGGAAGATTTTAGATACAAAAATATCGCTTGAGGCTTATTTATTAATTTATACACGATTGAAGTTTGTGTTAATTAAAATGAGATAAAATGTAGAATTTCTGTCTTCATTTTGCTTCATCTAACATTAATTCAATTGTTTTGAAGAATCAGTCTTTCATAGAGATGTCTCACGAATATATTAACAACATTTCATTTGATGAAACATGAAAGATGTACTTCAAAAAAGACAAAAAAATATCATTTATCGTTTGGATAAAAGAATCCTCTTTTATGCGAATTATTCATCTTTCTAAATAAAAAGTTTTAAAAAGACATTGAATTAATTTGTTTTTAAGATTTTAATTAATATTTATAATAAATTATATGTTGGAAAACTATTAAAAATTATTTATCTCGGTTGTAAATACTTTTTTTTATAGATTTCTACAATTTTTAGTATTAATAATGTATATGTACGTGTATAATCATATAGAAAAAATTTATTAATTCATTTAACGAAAGTTTTTATAGAAATAATTTTAATTTTAATTAAAATATCGCGCTGATTCTTAAAAATCGAGAATACGAATAACGAAATAAAATTATTTTCACGAGGAAAAACTGTAAATCTCGGGTAATAGAAATAATAATATATCGTATGATTTCATATAGTAGAAAGTAGGTATGTTTCGGTGATTCTTTATCCAAACGAAAGCATGTAAAAGTTTCAGTTTCTTTTTCAACCATTATATAAACAACGCAAAATATTTTTCATCACTATGGTCAAATTATATATCGAAGGACTTATAGAATTTTTATAATTTTAAAATTTTGTAAAAAAATTGTTCGCTCATACGGTGACTGAATACGCACATACGACTTGGACTAGATGTTCTCTTCAGAGAAATCAATTTTGAAGAAGGATGTGTATCACGATATCACGCGAGTTAGGAGTTAAAATTGTTCAAAAATATCGTTTCTATCTCACGAAACAACCTCGTCGACATATTTTCCATCGTCTCTTAGACATTAGGAACGATATTCGCCTCTTTCTCGATGAAAATTTCGCTCAACCGTGTCGCATAATTAGTAGTACACAATATTAAGTGTTACGACGCTCTTAATCTCTGCTGACACGTTTCGTTCTACCCTCATTCGGCCAAATATTATTTAACATACGTCTCTTTGATCAGATAAAAAAAATATAAGAAGAAAAAAAATATAGATATTTTTAAGATATTCTTCATGATTACTGGACGAATACGGAAATATTCTTTAGGATCATCCACTTGAAGTAAAGTTGGGATCGGTTTATTGAAAATTTGAAGTTGATGTTGAAAATTATTATCATTTTCTTCAACATTATTAGAAAAATTTGAAAATCAATAAAAATCCATATTATCGCGTTAATTGTAGAAAAAGGAATTGATAATTAATGATATAATTTTCGAACGAACAAGTAGTACAACCAATTATACTAAATCTAAATTTTATTTCCATTCGAAATTGCTTTGCATTGAATTATTTTTTAAATTTTTCATACATGAAAGAATTTAGAGTAAACCATGATTAAATAATTAATTGAAATATTTAATATATATTCAATTAATTTATAATATTCTATAGTTGTATTAAGAAACTTTACAATTTTAATATCTCGTCGTTCTCATTCGAGTATATTTTCTTATCTCGAATAGAATTGATCTAAAAGTAAAATTGCGAAAAGATTTTTTCATTCATCGTCCGCACGAGTTTGATATTTTCTTGGTGAAGCATAAAGCGATCGACGCGTGTTTGAAGGCAATTTTCAACTCGTGAAGTAGGTGAATACATGGCCAAGGCGCGAACAGCTGCGAACTCGTCTCGAGAGTGGAACGAATGATCGTTCAGAGATTTTTCTCAGTACTTAGGGAGAGGGATGCGGTGACGAGGCCGTATGGTCAAATTAACATAAGTGAAAATCTTCTTTTTCTTCGTGATCCCGTCTAATTGCAGTGAAATCTTTGCTGCGATATACGTTTGGCGAATTGCATATACAGACTTATTCTAAAAATATTTATTTTAAGAAAATCAATTCGAATTTTGTTCTCGAGAAATTGAAATTTTTTTCGTATATTTAAAAGTGAAGAAACTAGAAGAAGATGAGAAATTTTTAAAAATTGAGCGAATGCTTTCATACTGACGTTAAATTCTTAACAATTGAATTTATTAAAATATAGAAGAAAATTAATAATTACAAGATTCTGAATTAAAATATTTACCCATATATTCATCGTTTAATCGTATATATACAAGATGTCATTTCAACAAACATGTAAATTATTTATTGCATAAAAAAAAAATGTTTCGTAGAAAAGTTACATAATATTATAAGGAAAAGATAATTTTTCTTTGTAAGTGGATACAAAAAAATATATATAATTAATGTTGTTAATAATAAGCGTCATTATCATTCGAGTTCATGAGAATAATTATACGAGAATAAAAATTATAAAGGAAAGTAATCAATATGTATATGTTACCGGTAAAATTGCAGCGACGCATTCTTCGGGTGTTCCGCTTTCGGCCTCCACCGAGGCGAACATCGCTTCGATCCGCGCTTGTACGGCGCTGTTCACCCGCCTTTGCTCCTCCGCCCCCACGTTCTCCACGTAATTCGAGTTCACAGTCGATACCCCACCGTACCATCCCCCAATGTTGGATCCGTAAATCGATCTACAAATCAATAAATGTCGAATAACATTTAATTCCTTTAATTTCTTTTGAATATTTTATTATTATTATTTCTTTTCTTTTTTTTTTTTTTCTAGGAATTTGAGATTTTGGAATTTAAGAAATCGAGAAGCATTAAATTTGTGTACCTGGAGTCCTCGAAAAGGGCATCAATGCGAGCTTTGCTCCTGAGAGAGCATTCCGAGGCGGGACCAGCCAACCGGAAGCCATCTTCGTAACAGGACATCCCCACGCAAGACATTTTCAATTTAAATTATATTAGAATAAGATCCACGTCTTGCAGGCTCCCTATGGCTTTTCTCTTGGTTGTATTTCTATACATCGACGTCATTCGTTCTGAAATAATTCAACAAATGTTTTTTTTTTTCGATAACAGGTAATTATCTTTCATTATAAAATTTTATCATTTCAAGTATTGATTACTTGATTATTGATTGCTTATACATTGTTTTAGACCAATTATTTTGAATGAAAAGCATGTCTTCGATGGTAAAAAGTAATTTGATATGAGCAGAATATTTTGGATACACGTGCAAAGCATTTTAAATTGGAAAAATTTCAATCTTCAAATTTATATACAATTTTAATTGTTTAAAAAATTTTTTAAATATTTGAATTTTATTAATTTTCTTAGAGAAAGAAAAATTTTCACTATTCATTTCCTGGTGTAAAATAATTTTTTTCGAGAAAGAAAGACAATTTAGCGTAAGAATATAAAAATAGATGGTTCGATCTTCAAAATGAACTCATGAAGATTATTGTACGACTATTTTTCACAAAGTATTTATGGTCAGCAATATATATTGATGAATCGACTTTTTATTAACAAGAAAAAGAGACTTGATTATTAACGATGATTTTGACTATAATTATTGACTATTAAGAAATAAAAATAAGATAAGAAATAAAAATGTCAATGAACTTTTGAACATCCAATAAGAAGTTCACGAAGATAAGTGGCGGTGAAAAAAAATTCGCAGGATTGGATTGTGGAGATCTGGCAAGGATCTCACCTCGTTTCCACGGACACTTGCCGCTGATCCGCAACCTGCGTTAAATTTATGCGAGAACAAACCGCGTCGGACGTACTAGCAATTAAAACTGTAATTGCAGGCAAGAAAATTGGATAAAAAAGACTTATCCGATCTTCTCGATGGACGCCTTTCAAAGTTTCAGTAAAAGTGATAGCTCCTCGTAATTTCACCCTTCGATATCATGCTTTTAGCCATGAATATCCATCCTATTCTTAATTAAGCTGCAGGATGATTTTTTTGGAACAGATTCTTTTATGTAATATTTTTAACAGGTATATTAATTTGCAAAATCTTCAGATCTTATATTTTTCAATATATTTTTAGGAAAAATACTACTAGTAAAATTATTATAATTTCTATCAATATATGACACATTTTAATCCTAATTTATTCAGCTGTATTGTGTATCTAACGTATATAATAATTGTAATGAATTGTGCTTTAAGTACTTTTAGATTTATCTTTTTTTATTTTAAATTTTTTATTTAATTTTAAAAATTTATTAAAGAAATTTAATTTGTAATTGTTTTATTTTTAATTTCAAATAATAACTTATGGTATAGTAGAAATTATCTTGAGATGAATAATATAATATCAACGTGATCTATACATTATTATAAAATTTTAATTTTCTTTGTAATTTTTTCAGAATTTCAATATCAATTTTTTTATGCAAAAGATTCGATATGTCATAACTATGCGAATTAAACTCTCAATGAATCAATGAATCTCGCTCAATTTCCTTACGGTTTGTGTCTGATCGTAAATCGTAACTAGAACATCTTTGCTATTGTTGCATCAGCGAATTCCAAAGGAATTTTCACGCTCGCAAGTTCGCAAGTCACACGAAACCTGGTTTAGAATGGATAAGAAGGAATTATGTTTCGCGAATCGCAATTGTTTACCGCGATAGAAATCGCGAATACTCGATAGAATTATTGCATGCATGCCATCGACATGAACACCGCTCGATTTTCACTTGGCACTCGCGTTTCTTTTGAACGTTGAAGGTCTATCGGGGAAGAAGCGATGCAAAACTTGAATTTCACCATGTGCGATAACATTTTTTAATATCTACATAGTATTTTTTAAGAATATAACTTCATTCTCAAAAGAATGGAAATTGATTTATAGAGATATCTTAATTTTGCATCGGTAATGCTTTATAATGATTCTTTGAATCGTTTTTTTATTTTTACAGAGAATACAATGAGCTGATAAGAATAGCTATACAAATTTCGTATTGTGCCATGATAAAAAAAATTGGAAAACTTTTTCAAAATATATAATTATAATACTTTATTCATTATTTTAAGACATTTAAATTAATCAAAATAGTAGAAACATATAAGGAAAAAATGAGAATATTATTAATTATTGAAAATTTGAATTACAAAAGAAATATTTTTTCAAAAATACATGTATAGAAAGTTTCAGATTATTTTTGAGACAAATGTTAAATTAAGTCAAGTTTTAGACTCTAGTAAATAAATCTCCCTAAAAATATCGAATCACATAACTTGATAACATTCAGAAAGTAAATTTATCTACTTTTTGTGATCAAAATCGTAATAAGAATTGTTTCTTTTCACTTCCAAGTGATTTGTATAAATGCAATTCATAAAAGAACTCAACCACTATCTTCTTAATCAATCCTCATCCAGTTATCCTCACCAAAATTGTGAATGTCATTCAAAAGCCAATAAAGAATCATTTCCTTCTGAGGTGGTGTATTGAATCATATCAGAATCCGTTCAGAATAAGTCGAAGAAGAATATAATATACATATATATGGTAATTATAATTTCTAATTTACAAATTCTTCTGAAAAACGAAGCTGCGTAAAACCTTGTACAGTTATTCGGATCGACTTTTCTGAAGGTGGCTATCTTCTCAACTTGTGTATTATGGAGAATAACTGTCGCTGACACGAGCACTTAAACGAAGCCCATCTGTTCGTATGTTCACCGTTGCACGCTCAAGTCGTGACCGATTATCGAAAATTGGACAATTATTCTGTTAATTGCAACAAACGGGAACGAATTTTAAATTTTGTTGTACGTCTCAAATATTGGGTACAGATTGGGTACAGCAATTGGGTTAAATATTATTGTAAAATTTACAAATAATAGCAGATCTATATTAATGAATTTTGTGTGACGGATATAATGAAATATAGTAATGATATTTTAATTGAAAAATTATAAAGAAAAAGTATCAATTACTTAGAAATTTAATTATTAGCTTGTTAATTCAATAAATTGTTTATAATTTTAATTGATAGATTATTCTTACAAAAAACAAAATGGCTCTAATTATTTTGTGATCAAAATCTTAATGGTCGATATGCGACCATAGGATTTAAAGAAAGTCGCATATTTTTTAAAGAAAATGATTTAGGATGATTAGGAATATTTAATTTTTCAAATTTTATTAATTGAATTTAAACCAATACGAGTCATGTTTGTTTAATCAATACGAAGATAAAAAGATTAATTTATAAGTGGAATCATACATAATTATGCATTGCAGTAAAATACAATTAATAAAAAAAATATTCAAGATGAAGATATTGGAAGAACTTAATTGAATCGTTACTTATCTCGAGTTAAAATTAAATACGCGTCTTAATTGTCTATTTAACAAGCCGCTCAACAAGATTTCATTTTTAAACGTAACTCAAACAAAAGAATGGTCCATAAACTTGAACGAAATCTATTCACGAGACATTAACTTTACTACTTTTTCTGTATTCTTTATCAACTAATTTATCAACGAACAATATTTTTTAAAACTACTACATTCTTATCGGTATTCTATATAATATATACAAATGAATTTAGAAATATATAATATAAATTTTTTTAAATAAATAATTTATAACAAAAAAACGATGAATTGACTGAATTGTATATATCATTTTTATTGTTAATTTCTTAATAATCTTCTAATAATAATAATTTAATAAATATAAATCTAAGGTTAGAATTTAATAAAATAAATATAATAAAATAAAATTATATTATATTATATTATATCAAAGGAAATATACATATTATAGAATACATATGTAATTAATTAGGGATTGATTTATCAAAAAACGATTTTATTTTCCTTTTTTTTAAATATTTTCTCAATTCACTAAATATTCTATCTATCATTTTAATAAATATAAACTTTGGAGTAATTACAAGATAAAAACCAGCTGCTGCTTATTTAGCCTCTCATCTCTACGAATGACGAAGTATACATCTTCCTTCACGCGATGGCCGGCAAAGGCAGCGAATATTAAGGTCGACAAATGGATATCACGTGTCGACGAATCGCATGAAGAAGCTAGTAGTTTTCTGATTTAAAGAGTGTGGATCGTTCAAATTACAATTACCAAGTTTATGGTTCGTTTCCCGGCCGAGTTCAGTCTGATGAAAATCGAATAAACAGACGGAAGTTACTAAAACTGGTCACACGAAACTGTTTGCGTGCGAAGGAAAATCGTGTCGAATTCACTCACTCGCTCCTTCGAGGTGAAAATCTCGATTGGTCGGATAAATCGGAGAAAAATGGAAGTCGAAGAAAATAGAGTTAAAAAACGAATAAGGTAATCTTTGCGAAATTGAGTAAAAATTGAAATAAACAAAACATCATTGATTTCCTTTGTCGTTACTTATCTTTTTTTTAAATAAAATTTGCATATTTTTACTCAATTTCTTCAAGAACTAATTTTTTTAAGACTAAAGAAAGATAATTATTTTTTATATTTTAATGATATTTATTCAAAGAATATTTATAAATTTTATTAAACTTTATTCTCGTTTTTTTTTTTAGAAATATTCTTGAATTGAACAAATTAAATGTATGAGAATTACTATTGTAATCGAATTATTAACAATGAAAATGATATAAAATGTAGTGTATGTGAATAATTATATGAATAATATTATTATACAAATAAATAAAGGAACATCGAATCTTTCTCTCTCTTTCACTTACATTTAAACAATATTTTTCACTCTGTAACAAAGAAATTATTATCGAGAACAAGAAGAAACTATTCTTAAAATCTTTCTTAAATTCTTTTAATGACACGTGATATATAACTATATATATATATTAAAATTTCATTCCACTTACTTTCCCAATCGATTCCCTTAATCTCATTATTGCTAAAAAATCTTCAAACATAGAAATATCCAAAATCCTCTGGAGAAACACCGGTGCACGCCCACTATTAATTCCATCGTGAAAATCACTCGTCGATCCACAATACTCCAGATTCTTCCATCTTCTTCATTTATCAAAATTACACGATCCTTTCGACGAAGAAAAATCAAAGCACAATTCTTCTTTCACAAACTTGGATTAATTGAACTCGCTCCCTTTAAAATCGACGTCCCCCTACGTCGATTGGCGAACACACAGAAGAGAACATTGACGAACGACCTTGGCCGCGAGTCGATCCGGATGACCGTCGACGTGAAACTGCCGGGGATGTTCCGCAGGAGAGACTCGAGTTCTCTGGCCAGTGAGTCGGCTCCTCCACGCTGGAACGAGAAGGAGGAGGAGGAGGAGGAGGAGGAGGAGGAACAAGAGGATGAAGATCGACGGAGAGAGACTTTCTGCTCTCCTCGCGGTGCTCCATAGGAAGGGTGAACGTCTGCCCCCCCCTCCCCCCACCCCCCGCAGCTTTTTACCGGAAACCTCGTCTCGAGACACATGGATGACACGTACGCATCATTTTGATTAATCGGTTTACTATCGATCTTTATTCAATTTCTGGAGATATGACGCTTGAGAGGGATAAGTAAATAGAAAGTTGTGGTTTAGAGGGAAAATTCTATTTTTGGAATTCTCGAGAGAGTGAAATGATTACATCGTGTATGAAGATATTCATTTTCTTTTTGTAATTCTTTTCTTTCTTTCTTTTTTTTTTTTTTTGATAATTTAATTAATTTAATTAAAATTATGCGTTAAGAACGATCCGCGAATTCCAAGTTTTATAGAATTTTCTCCACTTTTTTCTTTTCTAAAACGGTTTTCTTTTTTAAAAGTAGGATACTTTGGATTATTAGTTTTCAGAAATTTGAAAGATAACGATTAGATATTTTTGCGTAAGAATAGTTATTCGAAACAAAAAGACTGTAATATGTATCCCGTAATTATAATTTATCTAAATTTGTGCGTTTTAGCGAGAAGAAATTCGACAGTGCTGGCGGGAAAGTGGGTCGAAAACTAGTTACGTATATTATGCAAATTACCCTGTATTTAATGTGTAATCATTATCCAAAGGAAATGCTTAAATTGCTAAGGAATTGAAAAACGCACGATACCTACTCATTACCATTATAATACTAACTCAAGACTAACTTATTTGCATCGAAAAGAAATTACAGGAAAAGACTGCTGACTTCCCCATTATTCCGTATAATAAAACATTAATAAAAATAATTGCTGATTTTCACGAATGATCTATTAAAAAATCGAAACTCGTTCAGTGCCTATTACAAATTTTCACTTCGCCTTTTAGATCTATTCAAATCCACGCGATCGGAGCGAAAATTAAAAAAATCTAAGCTTAAAAGAAGCATATACCTCTCAAATTTCACGCGATTGATTCATGAAGCGAGACTATTCGTATTCGTTCCAAAGATCGATACGGGATCACGTATAACGAGATCTGCGTGTCGTTTTGTTACACGTTACATTGTATCCAGTGACCAATATTTTTACTCCGATCGTGAAAGGACGGCTGGGGTCAAGGGAACAAGAAGAGAAAAAAAAAAAAAAATACGAGGAAAGAGGATGAGAATGAAGGGAGAAGCTGAGCAACCGCAGTCTGGATTCTCTGGTTTCCATCGCTGGTCCTCTTCGACGTGGTAACGCGGTAACCGATAACGGTACCGTGCTTCGACGGCGTTCACCAATGTGAGAGTACTGTTATTCCAACGATGCAGCTTTCCTCTCTGTTCCACTCCTGTCGTCGTTCCTTCTCGTCCTGTTCCTTTGCCACCCGGCAAGCGTGAAGCAACATGGATGCTTGTTAGTCGCTCCTTAGCGCTCGTCGAGAACGTAGGAAGAATAGGTGTGGGATCGAGTAGATCGTTGAAGATAAGAATTTTTCCAAAAACGACAGTGATTTGATTATATAACTGTTTCAACATTTGGTAGATTAGATCGAGAAGATATAATGAAAGAAGGATGAGTTTTAGTAACGATGGATTGAGTGATGTGATACGTTTAAGAATAGATTAGATGAGAATTCTTTTGAAAATGACAGTGATATGATGATAATTATTCGAGTTGATGTAAAATGGAAATGTATAATGAGCTTTAGATGGAGATAAAGAATAGATGAATGAGCTTTAGATGATAGATTAAGTGTTAGTAGAGTTTAGAAATTGGACGAGGGTTAACGCTTAATCACACGGATTTAGAGATATGGCGAGTTTGTAAAATCAATTTATAGAAACTAAAAATATTCTCTCCAATTCTGATAATGATACAAAGAATGATGAATTGAATGTTGGGTAGCTAGAAATTGAATTAAATTTTCTATTCGATAAATGGAAAATAAAATTTGACAAGACAATAGATTAGACGTCAGATAAGTAAAAATTAAAGATTTCAACTAGTTAATGAGATTTATTGGAAACTCAAAAGTAAGTAAGAGCAATAAGGTTTTGTAAAAGCATTAAGGGATAGAATAGAAAATATAGAGATGACGAATGAAAAGATGGTTAAGAAAAAAGATGTGATAAAATTATCTCACGTCATTTTCTTCCCCTATGTAGATGGAAGGTAAGCAAAATAGGAAGCAATTACAGTATATTCTAATCTTCATTACAGTGATAAATGGCATCATACATCATACATCTCTTGAAGAAATATCTGGAAATTTTATAGTTTGTATACATTATATACATTTTCCATTTCTAGAGATGGAAATTTATATTTTACATTTCTAGAGAAAAAATCCGATTCAAATAACATTTCATGATAAAATTTCCTTGTAAATAAATTTTTTATTTTTCTTCCATCCGATACTGAACATGATACTGAAATGTTAGATACAGAAACTGTACTTACATGAATATATTTTTTAAGAATTCAAGTTCATATTTCGATTTAGAAAAAAATTCTCTATGCACATGTTTCCTGAACTTGATATTGATGTTACGTACTAGATAGATCATATTGGTCATGCTTATATTTACATAATGAGGGTTTTCGCTTAACGGGATCAAAGTTCATCGTCGAATAAGATGGACTTGAAATTACAGGTTTAACCAATACATCATACGGTACCAGAACAACATAAAGCATGCTCAATTACGTGTTCCCCATAAATTCATTTGCATACTTTAATTTTTTGTTTACGTTCCTCGTATCTACTTCCTTTTTTCTATCACATTGCCACGGCGAAAGTAATCGTTCGAATGATAAACGCGTTTTCACCTATTTTTCCTGCTTTCTACTGTTCCAGGAACAAAATATTTAATAATTCTCTTTTTATAAATTCATTGTCCTTTTTCTTAAAATATTTAAAAAAAAAAAGAGTAGGCTTAAGATTTTATGTTTATACATTAAGTAATTCGAGTTTCATTTTTTTAAAAGATAGAATAATAAAAAACAATATTTTCAAAAGAAAAAATTTCATAAGAAAATCATACTCTTCGGTTTCTCAAAATTCTGAAGAAGTTATTCGTTTCGCATGTTTGCAATTTTCTTGATTAAAACGTACCGTCAATTTTACAATAATATCCAGTTATTTTATGCACTGTACCATTACATGGTCGTGGGTATTGTAAACGACAGCTGACGGACATCGCTTCGAGGCGGAAGTTATCGCGGCCACTGATTTTTCATCGACTCGCTTTCGCAGCTGTCGTCACCTTCGAAAGATTTTCCTATAAGATAGGAGATTTGAAAAAGTTCTTTGTTTTTCCAAAATTTATTAATTTGAAAATGTTATTTATTCTAAATTATTTATTTGCTTAGGTTCTTAAATAACTTATTATTTTCTTATTTTCTCATTATTTCCTAAACATCTAATAAACATTCCAATATTATAATTCTGTGACGACTGGTCTTCGATTAAATTCTACAAAAACATTTATTGAAGAAAAAAATGTTAGTCAATAAGAAAGTTTATGATATAATTTAATATGGCCCTTTATTATTCAACCTCTTTCTCTTGAACTTTAATTAAATTCGTCGCGTAGATTTTTTCTTTCTTTCATTTCAATTCAAATTCATTATCCATTCGTGTTTGTTATAATTTAGTCCAGTCCAAGATCTTTCCTTCGTGTTTTCTGCTTGTTTCCTTTTGATTCAGACATCAGTCGCGAGCATGTGCGATGCAATTACACAGTCTGGCTCATACGAAAAGGAACGTGCGATTGTCAACGCTTGAGATCCGAAGTAATATGCTGTCGTATAAAATATACTTTTGTATCGTCTATTGTAAAAATCAAGCTTTTTGACCATTTTTTACAATTTTGTTAAAAATATTTAATCAGTTTTTATTACAAAAATTATTATTATGAATGTATAAAAATTTTCAAGTTTTTAATTAAAAGATCAAAAAGTAGATACAAGACAAATTATGTAAAAAAGAAAATTTCCAATAATTTATAATAATAACGATATAATGTTTGACCGATGAATTACTTTAATCTCTTGACATTATTTAAAAAATCGCAATTTTTTGTCCATAATAATATTTCAAACTCACAAAAAGATGAGAAGACTCCAGAAGACGAAAAATGAATTTTATCGATAATTGAATTTCGATCGATAATAAATATCCAATAAATTTGTTCCATTGCTGACCCTGTTTCTACCTAAAAGCATTTACGCTTATATGCGTACACGTGTGGGTAACTGTAAATTGTCGCGTCTAACTGTAATACGGGCCATTGATGTTTCCATCGCGAAATTATATGGGAATCGAACGAAGATGATTTTACTTTTTAAAATATATATATATATATATATACATACTTATTATATTAAAATTGAACTTTGTACAGATTTCTCTGAAGATTTCTCCGAAGATTTTCCTCACCTTTGATCTTCTCTTAATTGTTAAATTACACATAGAACGTAACGAGTGTTCTTCTCGATGGCGCATTCCAATCGACGATTGCCTTCGACGCGAGAATAACTGTTATGTATGTTATGTTTTCACAGTCTTCGTTTTCATCCCTTCTCTCTCGCTTTTGAACGCAGATGCGTCTTAACAAGTCTTATTGTACTGCCTTGAAATACGAAGAACGTAATTATCTATTGATGGCGTATATATAATGATGATTCTATCTATTTTCATTCGAGAGAATACTTCTTGGAGAAAATTTGTTGAAAGAGAATTTGAAATTTTAAAAAGTGAAAACATTTTAGAATTCGACGTTCTTAAAAAGTAAGCTAAACAAATTCTTAGAAAGAAAATCTCTTAAAAAGTAAGCTAAACAAATTCTTAGAAAGAAAATCTCCCCCCTCCTTTTTTTTGTTACAATGATTTACTGTGAATTTAATAAAAGTATAGATATATTTGAAAATTTGAAAAAAATCCTTTTGTAATATTATCTATTTAAACAATGATTTAGAATAAATTTAAATAAGATATATGGGCATAATCAAAAATTTCAAGAAAGTATTTTTTCGTGGAAAATAATCTTCTTTTTTTGAAATTCATCGTTTCAATTTTCAACTTTATAGCTTATAGCTTACAGATATAGAAATCCCACGAGTTGTTGATAGTTTTTTTGTTGCAGATTATAATTTATGAATTATTCGTGGCGCTTGGTAACTCATGTTTACAAGTTACAAATTATAACGGGACTATCTGTGTTAACATTGTTTTAGTACTGTTATTCTATTCACTCTCACGCATATGGTATAATATTGGGAAAAATAATTTTATTAAAAAAATAAAAATTCATTGAAACGATATATTAATTAAATAAATTAGAAAAGAAAATGAAATATTTATGTGTTTACTTGAAGAACCATTTTCTACTCAACAACATAAAAGTTATGAAAAGAATAAATGCGTTGAAGAATCATCATATTTATCAATAAAAAAGATTTGTAATGGCGTAAATGCATATAATTACGAATGATGCTATACATCATGGATATTCGTGAAATATTAATTGCAATCTTAATCTAATTATAATATTATTTTCAGTATCGAGAATGATTATATCAATACATTGATCTCTCAACATGATTTTTTAATTAAGCGATATAATATATTTTTTATTATCTTCTCTTCCTTCATCATCAATATTCTTTTTCTTTCATATAATATCTTTCATATAAGATCATAAGATCGATTATTATGAAATCATATTACACGAATTGAAATTTAATAAATAATATTGATAAATTGATTGATTAAATAGAATTAGAATTAAATAGAATTACTTACAATTAAATACAAAGATCAAATATATCTAAAATACATTGAATACAATCTATAAGGACGAATTTTTATACGAAAGGCTGATTTAGAATTCAATCTACAAAATAATAAATAATAATTTCAATTTATTCAGAGGAATGAAAAAAACAATAATAATCGTATATCTCACGTATAAAAAATGAAAAGATGAAACAAGGAATTTCTGCGTTACGTCAGATGGAGATGCGCAATAAAGGTCGGTTCTCGCGCATCCATAATCCAAGGCTGTCTTTCTATTCCTTTTACATCGTGTCATCGTTCAAAGTAATCGCCAATCATAATCGAGGACTATTCCAGAAGCTCGTCGAGGTATTAACGTGTAATTTCAATCGTAATTTAGATGAATGTTCCAAGTATTTAACATGGAGTCATTAATGGAAGAGGAAGAGTGCCATGTTAGCACGTGACGTTCGTGGTTGGATGCACTCGACTTGCAAGGTTAGCGAGTTTAAACATCGCAGTGTCATCGTTTGAATCATGGAGATCCATGATTTGTACGATTCCCAAGATTAATTATCCGTAAAGTTATTTTTACCTACGATTAATCATGATTTGAACACAATATTATCTCAACTACGATCAAAGGATTGTTTATTAATCCTTGACAAAATTTCTTGAAAAAGATATATTTATACGTAAGATAAAAACAAATGTTGATTAAATTATTACAATTACATGTTGGAAAATTTGATTTCAATTTTTTAAATATATTTTAAATATGGTAAAAAGAAGAAAGCATCGATACACGTATTTATAAATAATTACGATAGAAATTAAAAATGATTTGTCAAAAAAAATTTTACAAATCTATGAATCTTTAATTTTATCTTTTTCAAAAAGATAATTTTCAAAAAGAAAATTATTATTATTATTTGAATATAACGCTTAAAAGACGCTTGTAAAAATTTCTAAATCAAATCTTTATATCGAAACTAAAAGGATATCGTAGTTAATGATTAATGTCATGGGTTTTCAAATATATGTATCTATTTCTAAGAAACCATACTCGTTTTAAGTTCATTTAAAGTAGGATGGATACTCGAAGAAATTTCTATAAAAAGCACGACATAAGGAAATGAAACGTGTTCAACTTACGGCTGACGGGAAAAGACTTCCGATAGTAGAGTTTAACGAGACTCGTTTTCAAGAGGCGAGGAACAGGAGGGAGATAAAAAAAAAAAAAAAGGAAAAAGGCGTTCCACTTAAGCTGCCAATCAAGGCGATTTGCATTCCAGGAACGTTTGCCGCGATCGCGAAACCGGCGTATATCGTCGGTTGCGGTTAACCCTGAAAATTACACGCGAGAACGGAATGTGGTCGACGATAGAGACTCGCGTGTATTCGTCCCGAGAGCACACAGGTATGCGCCATAATATATCGAGCAGGAAACGCTTGATTTCAAATCTATCGCGAAATACTCCTTAGAATACTACTCTTTTACGTCTTTGCCAATGGCTAATGCTATGAATAGTCACCGCTTCTTGTTTTCTTTCCAAACTACGATTCCTTCATTTATAGATATATATATAAATTCATTTTACTATTTTTCAAAGATTTCTAAGCCTTGATTAATGCTATAAATATTTAAATATTGCTTTTTCAAGTGTGCCAAGTAGATTTTACTATATCGTAATTCTTCGTAATTTATATTATAAATTTTCAATTTGTAATATTCTTGAAAAATTTCTCTTAAATCGATCGGTGTTAAAAATGCTTAAATCATTATTATCGTTTGGATCATAAGATAGATTATAATTAATAGAAATTATAATTTTAAAAAAAAAATTGTATTTTTTTTGTCAGTAAAGATTTTGATGAAATTTTAGTTTTTGGAAGAGAATTCGATTCATCATAGAAATTTATTTTATTTTTGTATAACTTATATCATTAATTTTGGTATATTTCTTTCGGTCCACCGATATTATGAATATTCGATGTTTTACGATTCGATGGAAAATGTAGTTTTAAAAAAAATTCCAAGTAAAAGGATATTTGTCATTTTGAATTTTCGTTTCGATGAAAATAAAATTTCGTTGTTCTATTTTAATTGCATTGTTAGTTTATTATTAATTAATCTTGCATGGCAATCGACACGTAACAATATACATAATATGTTCACAAGTAATTCAAGAGGATGGGATGGATCTCCAATTATCCGTCTTCTGTATTTCTCGTATTTTTAAAAAGATTCTCGCTCTCTTCTTAGATTTCGAGCCTTTAAAATCAAACTCATTCCCAAAAAACTCTTTACAGAAATTCATAAAATTTATCGAAACAAATTTTTACAAAACTTACCATTTTTGAACATTCTTTTGATCTGAATTTAATTCTTCGCATCGACATATGTTTAATAATAGCATCTCGTAAATTCAATACAGATATTTAAATAATTACGGTCGGTGATGTTTAAAGGCTTGTGTAAGAGGACAAACGTGTCACGAGATAAAGCGTTTACACAATGTCTCCAGAAGGCGAAGGCGGAGTGACTCCATCGCGTTCGATAAATCATTATAAATACATTTTCATTACGATACATGTCCGCGAAACGAGCATAGATCACGATAAATAAATAATCGTTTACGCTTCGCGAAAATCTCGATCAATTTTCACCGTTTAACTCTTCGTTCGAACAGCCATTTGTCTCTCTATCATCGATATCCGATATTAATTTCATCTATCAAAGGAGTCTATCAAAGGAAGAGTTAATGGGATAATTTCCGAGAGAAATCCTTAAAAAAAGGTAATTGTAATTATTATCGATCGTATGAACGATTCGTAACCCATTAACGATAATGTGTAATTATTTGCAGAGCAAAACGCCATACCTGTTACTTGAAACAGTAGTGTTTGTCATCGGAAGGATTCTATTTAATATAGAGGAAATAAGAATAGAAGGGACGTTAGACGTTGCTCTTCAAATATATAACACGATTCTATTCGAAAAATTTAAGTTATAATTATAATCATCGAGTTGAAAACACTCGGATGGGGTTATTTCCTATACAATTCATCTGGCACATGCGATAATAAAATAAATAAGTTCCAGTTGCATCTTTTGTCCGACTTGCAAGTGTCTCCGGTTTTTCTTTCTCCCTTCGTTCCGATACCAGGCTGTTTTCCATCACTTCCAAACTCTTCACTTTATACTCGAGATTAAAAATCGAGGACGTTAAAGACAATCGGGTATCGAGCATAGCTTTTAAAATCAGACTCAAGAAATAACAAGAAAATAAAAATAGCGGACGAAATATTGTATGGAAATTAAAAAGAAAAAGAAAAATGAAGATAAGGAAATGTTTGAATCGTCTGCTGAAAAGATGAACGATTATTTTTTTCAAAGTCAGTCTTATTTTTGTCAACTGCGAAGGACAAACGAGCGGAACTTCCGTTCCAGCCTGATAATCTTAATGACTAGGCGAATCTACGAAAACTCGCGTATCATCCTTATTAGGCTCCAAGCTTTGAATATTTCTGTTAAATTCAGCACACCGAAAGAATTAAACGACAGAATTGAAAGAGATAAAAAAAAAAAAAAATGTCGATACAATTTGCAAAGTCGGACAATTTATGACGTTTGGCACTGATTCCCATTCTGGACCACTCGGGATAGCACTTGGTGGCGCTATCTGTCTAGTTTAACTTTGAAGCAAACGACTGACGCGACATCATTGCGATCTCACATCCGGTAATTCGGTATCTCTATTTTTCACAGCAGAATTTACACACAATTGCATCGTAAGTTACCGAATTATGCAATTTTAATGCGGAAAAATAACAACGACGTCGTATCACTCATCTATATTTATATTTATGTAGAGACAAGAGGACAAGAAACGGAAAAATCGAAGATACGGTGGTCGCATGTATAATTAACAACACAAAATAATTGCTTTTAAAAGGAAAAATTCGCAATTTTAGCGTGGAAAATTGGATAATCAATGTAGCGAATCTCTTTTATTACTTTGAGCAATTGAAGCATCGTTAAAATTGAAATTGATATTCAGTTTTTTTTTCTACGTATTTCTTTGCCTCGTTTTGATTGACGCAATGGCGGTAAAATTAGATACGATTTGCTTACAACAATGATGTCATTAGAACTGAAAAGAAATCTCGAAGACAATTGGTTTGTAACCAATGAAAAGAATTTTCGTCATGTCGAAAGCCAAAGGGTTCAATTTGTTACACGATAAGTGTTAGTGGGTCGGGTCAGAGTTTCATAAACTTTGACCACGAACGCGTTTATTTAAAAGAGATTGTACGCTTTGCTTACGTTTGTTAAACGCATCGAGGTAAAGGGAATAAACAAAATTATTAATTATAAATTATAAATGTTTTTTTTTTTTAAATATAATATTACGCGAATTTCAAAACATTTACAAATTTTATTATTTCTATAGGAATTTTTCTTGTAAATTTTCATGTTTCTTTCTTTTTCTTTTCTTTTTTAAAATATTCTGTTATAAAATCCTAAACTTTTATTAAAATTTTATCAAAATCATTTCGAATATTTCTTTCTTTCAACATTTTCACCTAAAACGTTGCTTAAATTATAAATTAAATCATAAGCAGGTTTTGCTATCTAAGAATTATACATTCCATGGCATAATTCGGTCCATTGCACTCGCGATACCTTGAACCAACCACGCAATTCTATTTCCCCCCTCCCTTCCTTTTTTTTTATCCTCCTCACGAGTTATGCATTGCGAGAATAAAGAAACTCGTTACGAAACCAAAGAGACACTTTTCACCAAGCCGATCAATGCAATCGATGAAGCGCGAGCAGTAAGAATAATAAAGAATAGTTTCCAAGCGATATTCCACGTTACTTGTTCATTTGCCGATCATTAACCACTTTTATATATTCTTTTTCCTTATCTTCGCAAAAATCAATCAAAAAGCAAACGTAAAGAAACGCAAACGTTGCAATTTCTACTTTCTTTTCTTTTAACGTACTATAGAATAATTTTAAAAAATTTCAAATCGCTGGTAACGAATAATTGTCATATTTATGAACTCGATAAAATCAAAGTAGAAATAAATTATCGATTTTTTTTTGTAGGAATAATAAATAAATGAAATGATAAATAAAGATATCTCGTATTTTCATTAGGCAAATTGTTTCAACAAGCGAGACGATCGAGAAAAAATCCAATAAGAAAATATATAGCGAGTGTATAACATCGGTCGCGAATCGATAATAATCGAGTGTCTAATAATACATGCATACTCGTCCAGGAAAAATGTATTCGTTTATGCATGCAAGATATCTATGACCAGTTTCGAAAATAGATATATTCGATGCCCAAGTGAACATGCCCGTTGGATTGACTCTGATTCCTGATTAATTAATTAATTCGGACTCGTTTTATAAAGATTGTTAATTATAACCTAGAATTCCTCGTATTCCGACGGATAATCTTAACGGAGAAAAAATATATTAATCATCGTTGAAAATTATTTTAATTTTCAAAAAATATTTTTCCCAAGTTCGATACTTGCTCAATTTTTGACTCGAGCGTGAAGAAACGAATGTTTCGCGGATTTTCTCCCCCTATTAAGCCGCGCACTAATTACAATCATCAGGTTAATTGTGCGGAACAATATTGGCAACTTCGTCTCGGTGATACTATTGCACAAAGCAATTGCATTTCAAGCTTCCCAGATTTGGTTCTCACGAGCACGATTCTACACGCGATTGCGCGAGTCGCATCAAAGTATGAACGCTTAAGTAATCCCCGTGTCTCCGCGGTTATTAAATACTCGTTCGTTACGATAGTTGTTTTTTCCCGTGGAAAAGCGGGGCCGTATGTCAAAGGAACGCGCCGTTTCCCTTATGTTAATGGTGGCGCCCCTGCAACCCGAGTAATTTTCCCACCGCGTTGCGCTACGCGCGTGAAACAACGTGCAACAAAAAATAAACAGCTCGAAACATGCAAATGATCGTAATTACAGCGCATTCTCTTGGAAATTTTATAGATTCCGGTTATAATTAATATATAATTGTAATTGGATTTAAGGTTAATACCGCAAGGACGATTAATCAAGTTTATGAAATCTCACGAAAACGTCACGAAAACGATGTTTCTATAAAACTTGACATACGTATACGATTTGATATTTGTTTCCTCTTATTGTGAGATTTGTTGCGTTTCGTCGACAGAAAAATGTAAAGATTTTGCGTAAGATATATTTTTGATAATATTGTTTCGATCGTAAAAGAAAGAAAGAATGAAATATATGAGTTTTGTTTTCCAATCTCTCAAAATTCTCGTTCCTTTTCCCTTACGGCATAACTTTTTCTCATGCAATTAAGATTAACGTTTGCGTTCTCACGAGCGAGCCAACTGAAAGTCGTGCGTCGGGAAGCGAGAAAACAGGAGTTGAGTTTTCTAGGGGGAAATTGTTCGACGATTTTTCGATAATTTTAGAAGAATGGCGAATTGTTCACCATTATCACGATGAAATCGATCGAATTCATTAAAATTGAAGTAATAAAAATAACAATGAACGATCTTCGAACCAAAATTTCATTTTTAACCAGTTTTAAGAAATTTTAAGCATCGAATTAAATAATAAAATTCGTAAATAATATTTCGTTAGTGGATATATAAAATTCTAGCTTCAAAATTATTATTTTCTTGAAGGAAATATTATATAGATTGCCTGTGCACGGTGTCTAACGAGTTTCAACCATTAGAACGATCTTCTTGGTCTGGTGACAATAATTCGAGCTTGTCCAATTAGACAGGAAGAACTTTTTTTTTCGTTGCATCAATCTTTTCCGCCAACCACGATCAATTAAAGAAAAGAACATCAAACTTTATCGATTTAATCTTTAGAAGAATCAAAATTATATTCGATATTTTACTTCGATTGAATCATATCTCATAAATTATTTTCTCAAGAGAGATATATAAGAATATATTCTGTCAAAGGGATAACTATTTATGTAAAATGTTAAATTTAACTTCTAAAAAAAATGCTATTCTTGTATAAGTATTTCTTGCAACAACTTTTAAGAATCAAGTTTTAAGATTGCAAAAGAAAAAAAAAGAAAAAATAAAAAAAATAGAAAACAAATTGGGAAAACTTAAAATATAAATTTCTTTCCACAAAAGCATCCCACGAGCCGAGTTGTTAATTCGACAAAGGCAACCAACTCTCGAGATAAGACGATCGAGGTCACAGGTAGAAACCTGCACGACGAAGATGAGGCCTGACGTTTGTCAGCTTTTTACCTGTCCGTAATTTTCCTACTCGGGGAAGGTTGTTCCGAGAAACGAAAGCCAACTGAACCAGTTGGGCACAGCTCGACCACCTATCGCGATTTTCCACGCTAATGCTGCGACGAATCATTTTCCTCGTATTTTTCCGCTCAAACGAATGATCCCTGTTCGAAAACTTCGAAAAACGAAATTTCGAAATTTCCATCTACGAAAACGCTCGTTCTTCGAAGGAAAACGATAGGCCAACATCTATCTTGCGTCGTTCAATTCAACGAAACACGATCGATCTCAAATCCATTCCCATTGGATTTCTTTCTGACTAAACGGATTCTCTAAATAAATTCTAAACGATAATCGTTCGCATTTCCACGAGGGAGTAAAGCGTCCCCGTTAGCCAGACTTGGGACGAAGCGTCGTTCGACTCGAGCAACGATCTCTCCAGACTTGGATCGACGAGTGACTACGGTAAGAATCGATGCGAGTATCGAGCGATCTTAACGAGGTCGGGGCCTGGGAAGAGGCTGGAGTTGTTGCTGATGATGGGAATAACCGTTCCTGGGGTTGGCCGGTGGCTGCGCCCTCTCCGGGCTATCGTCCAAATTCAAACCGGCCACCAATTGCGCTATCTCCCTGTCCTTCTTCTCTTCTTTGGGCAACGCGTTCCCATTTTGCGCGCTAAAACCTAGAGAAGCCAAACTTCCGTGACTCCTGCTACGATGCTCCGCCCGGATACTGTAGGAGAACGCCCTCTCGTTCAAGTGGCCCTTCCGCCGATAGATGCCGGTACCGAAACGCGATTCGTTTTCCGGACTGTCGGCCGCTCTGTTCATTTCGGCGGAAGTTAGGTCCGCGTGAGACGCGGCCAGCCTCCTGGAAGCACCTAAGGTCGAAGAATCCGCGTCGGCGTGTTGCCTTCTGCCTCTGTTCCCAGCCGTCCCGTAAGTTCCAGCCGGGTAAATAGCTGCAGCGGGTGGAGGAGGCACTACCGGGAGGGGGGCGTACACAGGGACAATCGGGGCGGCTGCTGGGATCGGTCTGAGCCCTTTGGGATGGTGGTGAGCCTTCCTGGGCAAAGTGGCGGCTGGGACCAACAAAACCGGGGCTGGTCTGGCCAGGGTTCCGGCCACGGATCGACTGCTGGGCGGCAGAGGATGAGGGTGATAGTGTTGCTGCCTGACCGGATGACCCAGAGTGTGATGTCCATGGCCGTTGGTGTATATTCCCTGGTGAAGCTGAGGGTGTAGATGCGCCTGTTGCAAGGGATCTTCGTGAGACGATCGGTTTTTCAGTTTCTTCAACTTTTTGTTGGCTTTCCTGCGAACGGAGGAGGAAGAGGATTCCTCGAGGAGCAGAGGTTGAGAGGGTGGGGGCGGTGGCGGCGGTGGAGGAGGTGGAGCGACCAGCTGACGGGGCCTGGAACCCTTGGTACTCCTCAGAGTGCCTTGTTCTTGGTATAAACCTTCAACCTCGTCGCGACCCCTGGCCCAAACTTTGTGATTCTCATCACCGTTGTACAGACTGATATCGTCCGTCGAAGTGGCGTCCAAACGTGTCGCCTGAGGACTGTCCAAAGTGGTGCTAGATCCACCTAGGGTGTGATACAGGCTGTTATTCGAAGGGTGACCGGTGACTCCGTTGGTCGTGGCGCTCGGGTCCAGACCCTTGGCGTAGCTGCTGTCGGCGTACGCGTGAAAACAACACCTGACCAGGGCGTTGGCCGCCATGTCGCGTTTACATATGAACGCGTGACACTCGAGAACCTTGATACCGGTAGTTCGTCGAAGAACCGCGGCGAAAAGGGGCGGATGATTGGCGCTTGGTGTCCTGGCGAATGGCGAGTCCAAGGGCAGAAACCTTGTGTTGGAGGAGTCGCCGCTTCCGCCTTTGACGTGCCTGACCGCGGCGCAATAGTGAAGCGCCTCGATGGGAAAGAACCTGGTAACCTTCTTGCGATGCTCGTCCACGTTCTCCAATAACAGGCCATTGCTCCAAACGCTGAGCCAGGAGTCGAGTCCACGTGCTCCTAGGGCGCCCTGCTCCGGATACAATTCCCTCAAAGGTTCCTGGACACCGAGTAAACCTTCCTTGCTGGCATGGGGCACGGAGCTGCCCAAGTACAGGACTCTGCAACGACAATACGGTGTCGCGGTATCTTGATTGGCACCCCTCATTTTCGCCAACGATTCTTCCGAGGATCCGACCGACCTTCCTTACGATTACAGACTTTCTCAACCTTCCGCCGCGGTCGCGTCCCCTCCCTCGCTTTTCACCTCGCTTTTTCGACTAATCCTCAGAAGAGGAAGTGGAAGCAAGTACACGCGACAGCCAAGTAGCTAGCAACGATCCAGAACCGTCGAATCATCGAAGCACCGAGCATCGAGCATCGAGTCGATCGGAAAATAAAAATTGGAGGAGCACAATCGTGACCGTACGGAACGACGTTAGAGAGGAGGACTCCACCCGGTAACACACTTCACTCGCGATTACGCAGTCACTTTCCAAACACGTAGCCCGTCCGCGATTGCGAAATACGTGTGCGTGGACAACGAGGAGAGCCGCTCTCGGCTATTTCGCAGCAGCTGTAGCCGCCGCTCGCTCGAGATCGCGTCAGGCCATTATGGCCGCCTTCTGACGGCTTCCCCACCAACCGTTCCCTGCCCGTAACTCCCTTTTCCTCTTCTACCTGGCCTTCTCTCCTCGATCCTCCGGCCAGCTCGCGTTTCTTTCTTCCAACACCGCTCCCGATCTTGCCTACCTTTTTCAACCCCCCACCGTTCCTCTTCCTCCTCCCCCCCCTTCTTCTTTCTTCTGCTCGTTCAGGCCAGGTCCTCCTGTGGTATGCGGTGTACACCAGTGGCGTCTACGTCCTCCTGGTCGCCCCTCACCTCCACGTGTACCGATCCACCGCGGCGGACAGGTTACACACTCTTTCCACGCAACACAAGAAACGAGCAACGCTCACCGACACACCGAGCAATCGAACGGGCCCGCTGAGTGTGTCGCCGCGGTTGGAATCCAGAGGCGCGGCCGACAGCCTTCGTCAGCCACGCAGGCTGTCGTATCCGACGTTCCTAGGCGCCTCATCGGCGATCAACGTTCCAAACCATGTCCGCGAGCCTCCCGTCTTATTGCGTTCCGAAACGAGTTTATCCAGTTCGTTTGTCCGCTTATTTGCCAGTCTTTCGACGATCGCACTGTCCTTTAGCCGCGTAGATGGCGCTGTTGTCGCCTTCGCTCGACCGACTGCTTCCTATTTAACCAACTTTCTTCTCTGTATATATATATGTATACACGAGAGTCGACGAGGCTCGATTCCAGGTCGATTGAAGATCGAAGGGACGTTGTTTATCGCGAGCCAGAGTGACGTTTGATAATGGAACGCGCACGAATCGAGCGGGTAACGATGGAATAACAAGGTGTTCACGGATCTACGCTCCTCGTCGGACTGAGGACTGACGGAAGGCGTGAGACTCCGACCGACTGGGCCCCACTACGTCCCACCAGGCCCCCCCTCCTTTTCTCTTCCTCTCTTTCTCCTTCTCTTTCCGCGACTTTTCTGCTTCTGAGAGAGGCACTCCCTGGCCGAGCCGTACCTGCCTCGAGAACCCTTCGCCCGATGGGGTGTTTGGAACTGTGCCGAGGAAAATGAACATTCTTTCCAGCCGATTTTACCAAGGAACGCAGCCAGAGATACCTTCTCCCTCTTTTTCTCCCTCTCTGTCGGAAACGTGCACATTTCTTTCTCTCGTTACGAGTTTTTCTCTTCGAATCGGGTGATGCAACGGTGCGTTGTTTTCCTCTATCTGTTTGCACGATTAAATAGTTATCCATGACATAGATGCTGCAGAATTTCCGATTGGACAATGTTTGAAAATAATCGTGGTTAATACGAAGAAGATGCAAATCGCTGTTTTCGAATAATCACTTAAACCAGACGATATATCATTCTCGTGGTACAAAATGTTTTTAAATTGTAGAATTTAAATTAATT
Organism: Apis laboriosa; assembly: GCF_014066325.1. Classification (NCBI taxonomy): domain Eukaryota; kingdom Metazoa; phylum Arthropoda; class Insecta; order Hymenoptera; family Apidae; genus Apis; species Apis laboriosa. The sequence goes on from NW_025222413.1 coordinate 175,037, forward strand.
AAGATGTGATAAATTTCATAATCAGATTATAATCGACGAAAAAAAAAATCCTGCGTGTATTTTATTATATTTTATTATAGTTATTTTATTTAATGGAAGATTTGATAACAAAATTGCAATATTTGCAAATACAAATAAAACGAGGATTTACTTTGGTTAAATTATTCGTATAATTTGTAATATTTTCATTTATATTCATTTTAATCTACTCGAATCATTTTAATTCGATAATAATTTGAAAGACAATTTACCATTTACCATTTGACAAATTAAATTAGAAAAATGAAACTTATATTCATTATAATTTAACGATCAATGTCTACATTTATCCATATATTATAAATTATCTTTAGGGACACTTTTAGAATTTTAATCGATTAAATCTCCCAGAACATGCGAAAAGAAAGTAGTACGCGTTTATTGGCCTCCGTTCTCGTGTCGCAAAGAAAGTTTTCGTGATCGATGTTCTTCGAAATTGCAAAAAAAAAAAAAAAAAAAAAAGAAAAAAAAGATTAATAAAAATGATTTTGTAAAGTTATACGAATCTTCAATCGAATCGTTGTTCGAATCTCAGAATTATGAATGAATCGGAGGGAAAGGATTAATACAGATTATTTCTGGAATTCGCGAGTAGAGGATATCTCGTTCATAAATATTTAACAGTGCAATTTCTCATTGAAGAAATCTATCATCTATAGAAAGATTTAAGCATCGATGTACGAATAGATACTTTTCTTTCAAACTGTAACATATTGAGTCTTCGTAAATAACGAGGCTTTTCTCACTGTTGAATTTAAAACAATGGAATTTTATAAAAAGAGAATAGAAAATGTTGTACGAAGATGCCACATAATTATAAAAAAATAGGAGGAAATACATCGCAGATGATTATTATTTATTGAAAAAAATCATATAGAAAATAATTTGATATTTCCAGAGATAAGTATTATTTCGATTTTTAAGAAAAAATGCAGACGATTGGTTCCGAAATATTCTTTCGAAACGGAAAATAGATTCGAGAACGAAGGTAATTATTTCATGAATGGCCATTAAATGGCACCGAACACGATTCGTTTTTCATCTCGTAGGAATAATTCACGTGTTCCTTTTTCCAGGATTAACGGGCAAACGGTCCGATTCGTTCAGTTGCGCAATAAATATTCGCGATTTCGCCTTCGTGGCCACGCGACGTGCCACGAAGCGGAGCGGACATCCAGACGAGTCGACCTGGAGACCTCGAATCGGCCTCTGTCAAAAGAGAATCGTGCACGTTCGCCTCGTTCACGGTACCCGTGCAGTCTCTGACCTATAAAGGGCAGGTGTGCGTTGCCTTGCATGTATACGGGTAACCATGTATTTGTAACACATCATCGGATTACTCTTTCCTTATCTGTGACCCTTTTATTTCGAACTTCATTCGCTACGAAACGAATTAACTTTGAACAAAAATTGCCAATTTTCATTCCTGTTTTTTTAAATTTTAAAAAAATCTGATCCATCTGGAGTGGAATTTTCTTTTTAAATTTAAATATACAATAATTTTTGGAAATTATTAAGTACTCGAGTTTATTAATAAGAAACTTAGACGGACGGAATTAATCTCGATCCTTTTCCTCCGTGAAAAAGATATATTAATGGATAGTAAATGGATATTTTTCTTTAGATATTTGAAATTTTACATCGTAAAAACGAATTAGTAATTATTATTTGCTTGATATTCCGTTATTTTGCAAGATATAATTGAGCCAAAATATTACTCGTTTTTCATAATTTCTATAAAAAGTTTAAAATACAATGCTAAAACTTTTAATCAGCAAAGCATGTTGAACATTAAATAATATTTATTCCCAGCAAACCCCTTTTCTTTCTTCCAAAGAGGAAACAACGTGTAAATCTTCGTGTGATTCATTCTCTATAAATATTCAATCAAGTATCCTAATTGACTTCAAGTATTATATAGATAATATATAGATAAAAAACATCAATTAATTTATTATATACGAGAAAAATTCATTTTAAAAACTTCTCTTTTACTTCTAATAGGGAAAAGTAAAATTCAAAATAATTCTTTAATAATTGTCTTTTTTTTTTTTTTTTTTTTTTTTTTTTTCGTTGTAAAAAGTTTCGTTCCATAACTGGTTTTCTAGTACAAAATCTGACGAGTGGGCCATGGTCAGGGTCTTCGGTCACGCGATCCTGATTCCATGTTTTCTGGCTTCGTGACACAATGACGCGTTCCTCGTCGCTTCCTGCACTTGCGGCTAATTACATGGAAAATATCGTCCGGTTTTGTCGCTAGACCGCTTTTGATCCGAGGGGAAGACGTAGGAATATCAAGGGAAACGGCTCTTCCACACCGGAAATTCCAACCGGGATTGTTCATGGTCTGCGTATGACGCTGCGAACAGGATATTCGATAGCTTCTTTTTTTTTTCCTTCTCAAACGTGTCGGTAATAGATATCGAAACAATATTTTTCATTTCTGCCATTTAACATATAGAAAATAATATCTAATAAATAACGAGTAAGAATAACAATGCTAAAAATATTGAATAAAATCGATGAACTGTGTAGTGATTTGAAAGAAATTTTTGTAAATAATTTCTACTCAAGAATCTATCTTAGATATCTTAAGTTTTGCAAATATTTTCAAAATAAAGATCTTTGATCATCATCTATTTTAATGTGAAGAATGTGAACTTGGAATAGAAATTCATATCACGAAACTTTGCCAACTAGAATTAATACATACAATTATTTTCAATATCTATCTTCGTTATATATTGTACACATATTGTAAGTTTGTTAGAGATTAATACAATTACGAGAATCTATCTTTTATATAAGATTAAAAGAATTTATCTAAGATAAAAAACTTTTTTCTGATATAATTTTTTTTTTATAAAATATAATATTGAAATAAGCTTTTAGATTATGAATGCATTTGTTAAAAAACAAAAAAATTGATACTTTTACCAATTCTATGTAGTTTTTATAAACACAGAAATTTCAAGCATAAGTTTCACGATTTTGTTTCAGTTTGAAGGCAAAGACCAAACGAGCGCCAAAAATGTGCTAAACAGATCAACAATCTGGAAAATTAGTATGTAAATTGTGGGATCCAATCTTTGTATATTTATTTCAGAAGATGAAATCACCAGATCCTTTGGAGGATGATCTTTGGAACCAGTCGCGCCTTTTTTTCACCATGTTTCTTTTATTGGTGGATAAAATAATCATCTATTAAAGCTGTTTGAATGTTAATAATCCTAGATAATTTTATATCGCTTTCAATAAAAAACAATAAAAAAAAAATAAAGATATTCGGTGAATTATTATGATTAAGATTTGTTAATTTTTTTTCGAAATAAATATCCAGAATTCCAAGCGAGTTCTATTTGTAGAAGAAAATTAATTACTTACTTTATGGTGGATGAAAAGATTTTTGGCATTTAAAAAATATCGAAATGAATTGAGAAAACGGAGTAAGGATTGGGTTACATCTTGAGATTTCGAAGGTTCCTGAAATCAACGATCGAGTGGGTTAGTGGGTCGTTGTCACGTTAATTACGAGGAATTCAGAGGCTGCATGCAGTTCGAATAATCACCTCCTTGTAAAGAAATTCTTTTCTCTTTTACTCTCCCTCGTTATTTTATACAATATCAATATTAGAATATAACGTTTTTTCAAATTGTCAAACGGATCAGTTTCTGCAAAATAAATAACAATTGTTAGTCGAGAAAAATACATATTTATTGAAATTTTTAACACTTCGTAAATACTTAGAGATTTTTTTACTTGAAATAAAACTTACAATTTCAATTCAAATCAATTTTTCAATTCAATTAAATCGTCGTATTTATCTATTTGTCATTCTGAATTCAAGATTTTACATCAATAAAGAATTATTTTAAAATTAGAAATTTAATGATATCGAAAATTATAAACATAAGGCTCGAAGGAATCAAGAATCGATTTTTTTTCTCGATAATTCAAATAATGATAATCCAATAAATAATATCAGAACTTTTACCAAGAAATTCAAAGTTGTATTTCCAGTAAAGATACCGGTCACAAGATAGCTAAAGAAAAGTTTCAAGATACTTGGTAAACTTCTTTCTTTTTTTCGGGGTTAACGACATTAGGATACTTATTTTCCTCGAACGTTGCAACATTGTATCTTTCAACCATTCGTAACCTGAAAACATATCGAATTTCGCAAATATTTTCTGTTCCACGACTATCTAACTGTAATACCGTTAAAAAAATCACGATGCATAAATGATATTGCACTCTTTGCGAGGAGGAACGTTGACATCTTTTTGGAATTACCGTTCGAGCGAGATATCGGTTTGAACTGAAAATAAAAAACATTCTCGCGACTAAGAGAAATATCGGTCAACATGTATTAGTCGTTATGACATATAATTTCACAAGAGAAAATGTTCATTTATTGTTTCGAGTTTAATTAAAAATGTTTTTAAAAATATGAATTACTTTTTGTTAATGTAATTGTTTTTTGCGAACAAAATTCTGATGCTTTTTATTTTTGATATTGTTTCTTCATTTCTACCATGTATTAAATTTATATTGCTGGTATTATTGTAGTAGTATTAATCAATAATAGATATTGAATACATTTTTGTTTACAATTATTGGAAATCACTTTTCTTTTCTATTTTCGTCGAATCTTTTACTAATTCTGATATTCATTTGAAATTGCTATAGATAACAATGATAATCTCAATAAATTTTTCACGAAAGAATTCTTTAACGTCGTGAAATTTGATACTAACTTTTTTATTTTAATGATTTCAAATTTTTCGATAATCGATAATATTAATCTATTTCTGTGTTAAATAATAATTTTATCAAAATGTTTTATATTTTTTTTAGAAATTTTAGAAATGGTTATTTTTAGAAATGGTTAGAAACAGAAATTCAAAAGTAATGCCTAATTATGTAATTAATTATGTATTAATATCTAATTATTAATTTTTTAAAAAGATATAATTGAGCTTTACAAAAAAAATATAATTTCAAACGTTAAGAGAACGAATTAACGAGTCATGCAGTGATTTCATATGTATTTTACAATCTATATAAAAAAAAAGCCACGAATTATCCAGAAAATCTTATATGGAAGAAATAATAAGCTCTTCTTTAACGATTCGAGTCACAGTATCCTGATAAAAAGAAAAGAAAGTTTCTTGTCCGAGGTCTACGATAAAAGTCGTGGCAATGCGCATTTTTAAATTCCTCGTAAAAAAGAGAAATATAACCCTCTTTGGGTCCTTTTGAACCTTTTATTTTTAATTCAAAAAAGAACATGTCTATCTATTCGAATAAACAATAAAAATTTACAAGTATTTAATTTAATAATTATTAAGTTAATGCATACGAAATAATGCATTCTGGTTCAAATAAAATTTTGATCATTAATGATTTATTCGAAACATTATCAAAGTTTCATTATTATCAAATTACGAGAATTATTAATTTTAGAATTTCATTAATACATAATTACTAACATCAAAAGTTGAGCGATGTATTATCAAAAGATAGTAAATTTTTATCGAGAAAAATTTAAATTTGATCAAATTGAAAATTTGAGGATTTTCGTATACGCTGGATCATTTAAAAAAATATTATATTTTATTTAAATAATAACACTATTTTCAATATTTTCTTTTCAAAATTTATGGAATTTCGAAAGAAATTCTCTTTCCACGGTTTTGTAATCATATTATCTTAACATTCAATTCGTTCAATACGATATTTTTTCTCTATTTAATAAATAGTTTAAATTATTTCCTTGAAATTTCGTTGCATATCGTAAATCCCCGAGTCAATTGATTGTAAGACACGTCGCCGATCTTAACTGCTTTCTACGACAACGTCGTCTCGAAGGTTCGAAAGTTTTATGCAAATAAGCCGCGAGCTATAAGCCGCGCGTAAAAATCGACAAATCTCTCTCGTGTTTGGCATTTCATCGCTACGTCTTATACTTTCCATCTCGTGTCATCGTTTTCCCAACCAAGCCTGGTTGAAAGAGTGGAGATCGTTTACCGAGAAGAGCAAGAACATAACGATCGTTTGAGAGGCGAGAAAGTTGTTCGAATGAAAAAATAGGGGTTGCCTTGACGTAATGGACGCTCTTCCGGTTACGTAGCGCGGCATGTTTAACCGCTGGTGAAATGGGTCCAGTGTTAATTAAAACGATTCGGTTCACATTCTGTTCGCTCGAAAGTATGACTGAGAAACGTGAAATTGTTTCTGCTAATCGATGCAATTACATTGGAATGTTTCGCGGATGTTAAGAGGATCGTTCGACTCTTCTGAAAGAAGATCGTTCAAATAATACGTATATAATTGATGTAACTTAACCAAAAATTGAAGGAATTGTTGTGTTTTATTACTTTTTAATTTATTTTAATTTAACTTGTTTTATTGTTTTAACTAGAAATAAAGTGAATATTAAAAAAAAAATAAATAAATTCGAAGTTGAAGTATATCTATCTATATATAATATAGTAGTAGGTATATAATATAGATATCTACTTATAATACGTTTATTTTTATATTTAATATAATTTGTAATATTTTTCGTGTCATTAAAAAATCTTGTTGGACGATAAACTTTAATCGCATTGATACCCACATGCGCGCATCGAAATCTCCAGCCTATTCGAGTAACGGAAGGCAAGAGATGAGGTGTGTTGCGCTAGCGGTTCACTTTTACTAATGCGGTCGAGTTAATCCACCGTTGCCCTGCCAATCTAACGGGTGTCTTTCGATACCTAACATTCTTGTCATTAATTAACTGTTCGTTAATATGCGCGAGAACGATCCAGAGATTCTTGATCGTCTTTCAAGAAAAGAAGTAAAAGAAGATGTAGCGTTCGAAAGTAATTAATAGAGAGGAAGGTGGAAATATGAGATAGAATTGAAATACGAGATACTGTGGTTTCAACAGTAGTGAAATTTTTAATAAGAATTGAAACTTGAATAAAATGGAAATTATGATCATCTTTCACAACAAAGCTGTTGTAGTCTATTAATATTTTTTATTTAAATGTCTATTATTTTCATAGTAATAGAAAGTATTTAAGTGAAATTTATTTTAATTTATTTTTTGATTGTCAAAGATTTATGTTATATTATTCAATAATCATAGAATGTTTATGAGTATTCCAAGTATGTTGTAAATGTTTTTCAAATGATTGTGATATAATGACAGAATGAAAGAAAATGCTTAATAGTATATAACGTATATATATATATAAGATATTTATTAATAAATAATCAAATTTTTTTACTCATAATTTTTAATCAACTCATTTAGATACCAAAGATATTTCAAAGATAAATTTGAAAAAAAAAAGAAAAGAAAAGAAATACGTAACAAAATTTGAATCCACCTGAAACTGTGAATTTAATCTCTATTTATTTGAATGCAATTTCGTGTGCTTCTCTCTCAAAAGTCATATACACATATATAAAAGAAACAATAAATTTTCATTCGACTTTTTTCCCATTAATTACTATCCACGTTTTAATTGCCTCGTTGAGGTCTCACATAAGCCAAGAACGAAGGATTATATTCATAACTGACGCGAATGCCGTAAGAGAAACTAGAAAAATTCTTTCTCGTAGGCGCATCGAGAGCAACGGGAACTTCCGACACCAAATATCCGCTTTTCCGTCACGTATTCGTGTGCCTTTAGATAGGCAGCGGGTCGTAGCTCGTGCAACACATCGACATGACTATTGATGGCAGGGGCCGACGCATGAAACTCATGCGAAAGTAGCGAAGAATGACGTGTACAGATACAAACACTTCACGGAATACCATTTGAAATTCTTTCTACGACCTCATCGGGACCCTGTGTGCATCCAACCATTCTCGTTTTTGCTCCTAATCTCGGAATGATCGATATTTTTATCCCAGTTTGTTACTTTGTTAAGGAATTTTCACAGATTTTTCGATATTTTTCGAAATTTTTTTTTTCGTTATTATTATTATTTTCTTAATGTTCGTCGAGAGATTATACGATCATTTTAATGGAAGAAAGTTTGCTAAACGTGGATAGAAACAGAAAGCTTCTCTAATAATCTTTAATTTTTGGAAAGTTTGCGATTGACTATATAATTTTTTATAGAAAGCAATTAGCAAAGACGTGCAATATTTTAAATTTATAATACGATAGATAATAAATTTTACAGATGGGACGTGATAATTTTACTAATTTCTTATAATTTCTTATGATCTACATATTTTAGAGAAAATTACAGTAATTGGATAATTTTAATAAAAATTTTTGTACAATATCTTCAATTCTATCGACACAAATTTAAATTATCGAAATATTTAAAGAAAATATCCCAATTTTCCAGTTTCAAAAATGAGGGAATCACGAAAATGGAGTGACTCGATGGAATGAAATTCGCCCAGTTTCATCGTCAATTTTCTCAAAGTTTGCGCAACGTTGAACAATAAACATCGACAAACGAACTTCTTAACCGTACAAAGGCTGACATTTAATCGAGAGATTGCACGTGAGCATAAAGCCACTTAGATCCCGTGAGAGAGACCCTCTATAACAGGTCACTGCCATCGAGAGAAGCAAGCAGGTTGGTAGTTCCAGGTCTCTTTATGGGAGAAGGGGATCCGCTTTATTCCACGTACGTTTCTACACGATCCACCATCAGCTCGCTTCTTTAATCCGTAAATCTGTTTCTCTCACAGCCTACGACGCGACGTATTTATCTGTTGTTGCAATTTTAAACGTCCATGTATCTTTTAACAGTGAGAAACAGTGATGTTCTTCGATCGATTCTTTGTTTCCCTTCTTTGAAAAAATATAACGTTTATCCTATGTGTACGTATAATTTATTTAATATCTTTTTAAAGCAAATCTCTTAAATTTTAAAAAGAATTTTGATCGACTCGCTAAAAATAAAAATTAGAAAACGTGCGTGAATAATTTGTAAGAGGTTGCGAATTTCATTGACATCGATACGTATCGAACTTAAGGTTCCCCTGTAAATGTCACCGTATCTTTTTTGAATTCCTCGACGGCTAAAAATGGCATCTATTTACATTCCAAAATGGAACGATTCCATCTCGAAAAAAGAAAAAAAAAAAAAAAAAAAAAAAAGAAAGAAACAAAGAACTTTCTCTGCGCGTTTTCAGGCAAAATCAACGAACACTTGGTTTTCTTATTTCAACATTCCGACGAGTCACTTTTCCCTCAAGTTCCCTCGAGGTTTTCAAGGTTTCGTCTCTTTTCTTACATTCCACCGGAATCATATTGTCCTCGCTCGTTGTCCTCCAAGGCCAAGGTGTAACTCCATTCAGGACGCGTCATCGCTGGCAACGGTAATCAAATTTCTGAATTCCATTAGATGCGCGAATTTCATTAGCCAACCACGGTAGCCGGACCTACTCCACGGTACCGTTTCTCCACGTCCTAGCTGTAACGGTTTGATCCACGATCGAACAGCGTTCTGCGCGATTTAAGGCCTCCATTCGAGAAATATTCGAAATACTTCGTTTTATGTTACGTACGTTACGTAAATATTTTATTCTTCTTCGACATCGTATGAAATGAAAGATAAAAATGATTGAAAAATAGATGGAAAATGGTATTTTGATCCGAAAATAAAGAAAAAAAGAATTTCTAATCAGAAATATTTGTTAGATCTCAATATAATATATTTAAATAATTATAATAATTTTCTTTAATTTTTCTTCAATGTTGGATTAATACTTAAATTTGTTTATTTGAAAGTTCGAAATAATGTTTTATTTTTCTTCAAAATTAGAAGAAATATTCTTCGAAAGAAATGGAAGGTAAAAATGAATAAATGAAATATGGAATTTTTGTTTTAAAATAGAAAAAAAAAAGATTTTTTAGATTATAGATTTTTATAGAATATTTATTAGAATTCAAAGTGATTTTTCTTCAATATTTCCTTGTAAAATTAGAGGATATAAAAAATAGAAAAATAAAAAAATTTATAAATTTTCCTTTATGCATCTATGCTACTATTCCGTGGTATATTTTACATAACGACTGAGTATAAAATTGCGAAATTCCACAGAGAAATGAGGAAAACCACGGGTTAACCGAGACGCGTTAGAAATCGGGGGTAAATGGATCTGGCTTCTGCGGTGAGTACGTCTACTCCAATGTAACTCGGTGGTTACTTCGGATTACGATGATTACGAATACTGCAGTTCAATAGAAATTTCTCGAAACTTTTACAAAAAATAAAAATGATTTAAAAAAATTCTATATACGAATTTCTTCGTCAAAAAAGAACTGAAATCCAAACCGAGTTTCAAGAGGAAATTCAGGCACCTGAAATCGAAAGAAAAACGCAACTGACCCAAGATTTATTCGTCTCCCTAGCATGAAAGACTTTCTATTCATTTATTATTCGTGCAACAACTATAGATACTGAAACAATGCAAACCGGCCACTTCCTGCTCCGTTAACCATGAAAGTAATTTAACGAGCCACTGTACGTGATTCAGTGGACGTATGCCATGCCAGTTGGTTATCAAAGAAATTTTCGTCTCAAAACGATGCTAATGAATCGATGTGAATACAACTTGAGAGAGAGAATGTGAGCTGAAAAAATTAAAAAAGTTGCATATTTTTCATATTTCAAAATATTATATTTTACTTTTAGAACTAAATGCAGTTTAAGGGGAAGAACAATAAAAACTGAATATTATTCAAACTTGAGGAAAAACGAATTCGTGAAACTTTTTATTTTAATTTTAAGGATTGCGTAAATTAATTAAATGCTTTTAGATTTATATTATTTTTTTTTTATTTAATAGAAATATTTCTAAATTATAACTCATAATTGAATTTTGGAAAAACGAGGAATTGATTAATGATCAATTTAATACTAATATTGATAAATAAAAAAAAATAAATTTCTAATTTTCTTTAAAGTAGCTTTGTTGTTTTAAAGAAAAAATAAAGATCAAAGAAATGATGAATAAAATAATTAAAAAACGTGGAGGTTAAAAATGGAAATATATAATAATCGAAATGTAATAAGAGAAAAAAATTATATCCATATTTTCTCAAGTTAAAAATTTTCATAATTTGTTGCATCATAGAGTAAATTGTTTCGCGAGAAAAGGATCAATAACCTTCTTCAGTAACCTTCTCTAAAATTAAAACAACAGGAAATACTTTCTAATTCAAACGATAAGAAAAAATTATAACGGTATATTAGATAGAAAAGTATTGCGCTAAGATAATTCGTGGCAATTATGTAGCTATTGGAAGAAGGAGGCGTAACAAAAGACAATAGAGACACAAAGGAAAACGAGAATCCGAGTGCAATTCGTATTATCGTGCACATCAAGAAATGGATTCTATCTCCATGAAATATTTATTTCATGGTCTTTCAAGATTTATTTGAATATATATATATATTTGGAAACTTTTTTCCCAAATGATGCGTCATGAATTATTAAATAAATCTTTCTCCTCACCATTCTTTATAATTATCTTCAAATATTTATTTTTGTTTGAACAATAAAAATAGAAACTGCTATTAAACTGCATCTAAAACATTGGTAGCATAATAAATGTTTATCTTAAAATATTGCTTCAACTGTTTTTTAAATAGAATTCATAAATTATATAATAAATATTATATTAATAAATATTTATTATAAAATACTATCTCATCTGAAAATAAAATCTATTTAATTATTTTTATATAAAATAAAAATATTGCATCTAAAACGTCACTAGATTAATAAATATTTATTTTAAAATATTACCTCAACTAATTCCTTAATTGGAGACTTTAAACTAAAGGATCCATAAAGAGGATAAAGAAAAATAATGCCAATCTTTATTGTTATTAAAGTTATTATTATTTCTGTTATTGTCAATATTACTGTGCTTGTTACTTGTTCCTATCATTATCGTTAGTCTGGCATCCAGCGCGGATATCAATATAGTGCATATAAGTCAGGGTCAGAGATCAACGGAAGACCCACGGTTTGAACCTCCTTATCGAGATCTATGAAACGACGAATACAAAAATCATCGTCTTTGACTGCTCGAAAAAATCCTTTTAAAAATTTACCTTTTAGAAAATTTATAAAAGGGGGGCAAATGAAACCCTATAATGACAAAGAGACAAAAGCTTCAAAATTATTATCTCTTGTAATGAAATTTATTTCATTTTCTATATCGATACGTGAACTTATTTTCGAAAGAACTACAATGTAGCAGTGAAAATTATCACAGCAACGATTGAATTGAAAAAGTGTTCGGATAATATCGAAGAATGTAACGATGAAGATGAAGATACTTGAACTTCGATTAAATTGAGGAATGTGAAAAAATTATATGATTTATAAATGACGTTTGTATACACTTGTAATAATATCAATATCTAGATCTAAGTTTGCAAGTTTGCTCTTTACGAGCAATTAAGTTTCCATAACGAACAAAGCACAATTTGTAAAATGGATTTTGTACAATTCTTTTTCAGATTTTCATTTGCTCCCCTTAATTATTCGACGTATAAAATATCGTCGAGGACGCTAGACAGCCATTTAGAGAGTGGTACGATAACGATACGGTCGGATTAATTAAATAATTTATTAGTTAACAACGAGCCAATCGACTCAGTACGGATGAAGAGCCGCCAAACCAAGTCTGGGGGGTTCTGCGTAGCTGTGTCGATATCGACCCGGGGTGGGCACGATTTCCAAGGGTGGTCTCGCGCTGTCACGATCTAAACCTGGATATCTCTCGTGTTCAGAGAGTTCTTGGTACGTGGTTGCCCTGGCGCGTACTTTCTCGCGTATTTCCTTCATGTGCGCGCGGTCACGGAAATCTCGAACCTGTGGGCAAAAAAGAAAAATAAGGATATTAATAATTTAATAGAAGATAAATTCCTCGATTGAAGAAACTATATATATATTACTGGTTTAATCATATATATTGGTAAAAGCATGTAAGGTGGTATGAATTTAACATAAAGATGTAAAAATAAAAAGAAGAAATGAATAGATTAATTTATAATGCGGTCATATAATTCAATAGATATTTGTAAAGAATTTGAAGGTAATATTAGAAAAGCAATATACTTGTGATTAGGTTATAAAACAAACGATTGAAAGATTAAAATGAAGTATCATGAAATATAAAATTCATAATATTGAAGTTTGATATAAGAATTCTATAAGAATCGATACAAAATAAGGTCGAAGTATATGTATTACATATGTAAAGTAGAATATCCTCCAATCGAATAATTTTAAGTAATTGTTACAGTTACACATTATTTGCGAATGGTTAGTTACGTTTATATTTGTTTACATCCTGAAAGGAACAGATTCACGAGCAAACAAGATACCAGCAAAAGTGAAAATCCATCCACTTTTCGTCATCGAACGTTGAGAAGCTAATAATAATTTCTTACAAAATCTATCTTTTAGAAAGTGGAAACCCAAAGATGTCAATTAACTAATACTTGGAATCTTCGTAAAACTGAAGATCTTGAAGTAGATTCGTAAATTTGAAATTTAAATAACGAAATTAATGTAATAGGAAGTTAAATCTTCCAAACTTAATTCGAGGAAAAATTTCTTCAACCTTGCCAGAATTGAAAATCTTGGAGCAAGAAATAATCAAAGTGACGTAATTACGATAATCGATCTCTAAAAATTAGATGATCAAATATCTATCACGGTAAATCTTTTAAAAAATACTTTGAGAGTTAAACCTAATTTCTCTCTACTGCATTGTAGGATTTGAAGGCAGAAATGTGAAGGAACAGAATGTGACGATCATCGGAAAGAGAAATCGTGGAATCAATGGTCATTACTTCTCTCGGATCAGCGACGTTTCTTTGCTCTCGGAAGTCTCTTCCAACCGTTGGATTTTCGTAGAAGCTTCTCGGCCGAGGCCTCGAGACCTCTTGCTCCGCTGGTCGTTCCATCGCATAATGATGGGTTCGTGGCCGCGGTCGAGCTCTGTAAGAAACATCATTCTCCCGTTCCGATACCTCCGAATGATTCCGTCTGATCAAATGTTCGTGGCCAGTTGTTGAACTGTTGCTCGCCGGATGTTGACGACTCGGTTGTTCCTCGTGGCTCTGTCTGCCTGACTCAACCCTGTTGGTACAAAAAATTCACGATAAATTAGTATCGATGTTGATCAAAATCGAGTTATTTATTAAAACGGGAATTTTAATCCTAGAACCTCGAGATGCAGTAGGAATCGTGTATATAGAAGGTAGAAAAATAGAAAGAAATATAATCTAATTGCTGATTTTTTTATATACATAAATGCTGAAATTAAAAATGGTAACAAGGAAATTTTTTGGAAATTTTTTAAATAAGAAAACATTTTTTTTTTCAAATTTCCTAATGAGAAAGTTTCCTAATTTTTTAATTTTTCTAGAGTCAATGTGCTCTAGAGTAAATATGTTTCATATTTCGTTGATTTCAGGCGTTGAACGTCGAATGAAAATTAATAAATGTGAAATTAAAGAAAAGATTTTCTGCAAATTTGCAGACACGTTTGAAAGAGGTTGGAAAAGTATACGTGTTCCGAATTTGTTCCACTTGCCACGTACCAGTCCTGACAGCTGCTTCTCGCAAAATAAATCGACAGGAACGTTCATCAACTTGTTCGAACGTTCTACCATAAGCTTTAAGAATAGAATCTTAAACAGGTTCAGAGTAACAAGATAATTTTTCATAGAAATCAAGTGGAGCAAAGGCATTGAGATGTCGACCTCGTGTTCTGAACGAGAGAAGCTGTCGATTGGCATCAATGGAACCGTGTATATCCACGAAATAACTACGTCGACTTTTCGAGTATTTCGTGGTTCGAGACCGTTCCTCCAGCTGGTTGGACAGCTTTTACTCGAGATCGACACCGGTGATTGCTGGCCCAAAACGAATGTCAGCCAGGGAAAAAGCAAAGGCAACCGCGTGGCCTTTTAAAACTAGTCTTTCTGGTCGGCTCGAGAGAAAATGAGAAGCGGCAGGGAACGGTCCTCTCTTACAATGGGATCGGTGCAGATTCTCTGGATTAGAAAACGAATACCCAGAACTTGTTAAGATCGACGCTTACCATAATGACGGTTGTGGTACTGAAAGCTGTTTTCGATCCACTCTGCGCATACCTTGACTTTTTACTTTTTATCGATGATATATCGGGTTCTTTTCAATTTCAAGGCTTTCTAACCGGATTGTTTTCAAGGAGAGAGAGACATCGAGTGCCATTTTGTGGCACTTGCATCGCTTCGGAGACTCGAGCAATTTTCAAATTATTTTATTTCATATATTTTCGCACGAGGTACACGATACTTTTCAAACCACGTTATTTCAAGTATTATTTTCTTGTTGCATTACGAAATAACATCGTAAATTTTTTTTTAGAATTATTTTCTAAGAGTCTAAGACGAAAATAAAGTAATTTCCCAGCACTCGCTCCATTTATATTTTTATTTATATGAACAAATTAAATATCTGTAAATGGATTAAACGGATAAATTGAAATAAATTATCTATATATATACGTATCCTTAACCAAGATTTAAATTTGGTAAGTAGGTTTATACGCGGTGAAATTACAGCTTTGTGTACAATTTTATAGTATAATAAATTTAATGGGAATGCGAAAAGAAAATCAATACGTTGCAGAAACATTTAAAACCGTACCTGTGAACAGGATGACTTTCCACATCTCTCTGTCGAGAAAGAACAGGCCTTGCGATGGCCTCTCTCTCCATGGCTCGGAACATCTCCTTGGCATCTTGGAATCTCTCTCTGGGACTGGACACCTCGCAAGGATTGATTCTAGGCTGATACTGAGGGCTAGGCGACCGTTGTCTGAACTCCGGTGCCCTGCGACTTCGATTGCAACTCGGCGAAACACCTCTGTTCACCTGGCTGCTCAATCTTTCGGGACTTCTGGCTAATCTTGGCAACGTTAGACTCGTTCCAGTCGTTTCTGTTTCCGGTAAATAATCATTCTCTTCTGCTGGCGCTCCCCAATCATCGTCTGAAACAAATCACGAATCGTTTTAGAGAGCTACTCGAACCGTGGAGAACCGAAGAGATATTTATCGGTAATTATTTATCAATGATCGAACGTATGCTCTGATGTAAATTTTTTTATTATTTATTATTTATTTATTTATTTTTTATTATTATTTATTATTTTTATTATTTATTTATTATAAGTTTCAATAGGAATGATTTTGAAATGGTTCGTTTCACGTTTAATTATACCTAATTTTAATTTCTTCGATCAACTAATTAGAATTAATTATTAAAATGAAAACCTCTTATCTCAAATTATTTCGATTATCCTGCAACAAACAACAAAATTATTGTGTATTAATACGCGAAATCAAAAAGTAAGAGATAAATATATTTTTCTTTTGCATACAAATACCTCCGTCGTAAACTCGTTGTAAAAAAGAAGAGGAGAGAGGAAAAAGAGGATCGTGGTGGCTCTTTCTTTTGCACGAAAGATGAAGAAAGTTCGAGGAGAAGATCGATATATGTCTTTTTCTCGATATGCTGTTTTGCGGAAGATCGGAAAGGTTGGAAGATGGAAAAGGTTGGAAGATGGAAAAGGCAGGAGGAAGGCGGAAGAGGCCGAAAGAGGAGTGAGGCTAACAGTTGCCTCGGGCTGTGGGCCGAGAATGCGGAACTTTATTCCCATTTTGTTGACCTTCCACGAGGTCAATTTCCATGCCAATTCATCGAGTATACTCTCGGTATGACGTATACTCGTCAATCGTCGTCGTTATCATCGTCGTCAGCGGGATATCGCGATGACGGTTAATAGCAAGGAGACACGAGGAGAATGGAAGGCTCCTCATGGAAATCAGCCTTTCGAGAGTTGTCGTTTTGCGTAATCTCGTGGAATGCTGCAATGGGTAAAAGTTAAAAGGCAAAGTGCCCGAGGTTCCTCTGAATATCATCGACGATCCTTGGCTTCTGAGAAGAGATCGTTGCACCGTTCTCGTGTATCGTTTTGATTCATTTTTCTCCTATTGGTATCGTTCTCCTATTGGTAATGGATTAAACGAGAAAGTGGATCGTTACTCGATGATGGAAGGGAGTCGAATTGGTACGAATAGTGAAATAAATAAATAGCTGACATTTGTACAGTTTCTATTTATGTTGGCGTTTTATTCGTTCATTCACAAATTAAAATTATGATCGATTAAAATTTCTCAAGAATTTAATCAATTCAAAATTTTAGATAACTTTTTAAATTTTTCATCACAAATAGCAAATAATATCTAAAATTCGAGATTTCTGACACTTTTGTCTTTCTTTAATTAGAATTGAAATACGATACATTACAATTTAAAAAAAAAAAACTTTAAGATTATTCGCAGGAAAGTTTGCAAATACATGAAAAGACATTTCCCACGCGACATTTAAAAAAGGAAAAAACAAAAAATAACGAAAGAATCTATAAAACATATTTATTGCTTTTCGTTCGACTCTATCATTCAGCTAAAGCTTGTGCCAAGTATCTTCGGAACGAAGTAACATATCAGAAGAATAAAGCGGCTACCGAATGTGGCCGACGATAAATTAATCGTCTTAATCAGCGGCCGGAATCTTGCGAGCACGGGATAGTTTCACGCGATGCATCAACGCGCGAGAGGCGATACAGAGAGCCACGGATCGTGAGCAAAGTGTGCCAGATCGCGAACAAGCCAGAAGCGCCGCTTATATGGAGATACGAACGTGGAAATCGTGATCGAGCCATGTCCTCGAGACACCTGTTGCGAAACGGGTTCCTATATGGCCAGTAAAACACCAATGATAGAGGAAAAGATAGGTATTATGGCCCATTGTTGTCATCAAATCAACACCCTATTTTCATATTCGTTTTTTTTCCATCAGAACGGTATGTGCATCTTTAATCTTATCCTTCGATATTCGCTTTTATTAATTATTCGAGGAAAATTTCGTTCGAGTATAATTTATGTTCTTGTACATTTCAAGTACAATTTAAGATACACGATGTACCATGTATATAGACATTTATTAAGGTCGTTGTATAATGGATATACTATACGCTATAGTAAGAAGATTAAATGGAGCCGAAAATCCAAGAAAGATTAATAGCGAGTCCCCATAAAAAGTAAGATCGGTGATAACTTGCTTTAGTCGGTCAGTGGCACATTTAGAAAACATCGCATAACCACGTGAAAAATCGTGTAATTATTTCGTATCGAAGTTGTAAATCAGTCGAATTAGTTTCATTCACGATTTGTCTTGAACAAAAAAATAGTTATTCGATTCTTGGACATATTCTCGATCGTAATATTTAAATTTATCTTATTCAAGTTGTAGATAACTAATGCAAATTAGACAGGAAGAACGAATGTTTTAAACTGCGGATAACTAATGTAAACTGGAAAGGAAGAACGAACTATCGTATTTTGAAATTAGAATTTTTACCATTTTTACCAGATTTAACCAGATTTAACCAGATTTGAGAATATTTCACAATAAAATTCGATATTCATCGATTCAAATAAAATTCATCGAATCGATTATTTATCTAATTTAAATTAAATAAAGAAACATAGTAATGTTATACCGACATCAAATCTTTAAAAAATACGAATTTTAAAAAACTAATTAGGAACTAATTAGGAATTTGTTCGATGTAACTTTACTAAAAAATCTAGATATTCTCTCTGCGCATTAGCTAGATTCTAATCTTTAACCAAAAAAAAAAAAAAAAAAAAATCCAAAACAATCTAATTCATTAGATTAAAAACTCGTTTCGAGTCGTAAATAATCGATAAAAACTAGCTTCATTTTAAATAATAAACATTAGAAACTTCCTTGCTTAATAATTTCAATCATGAATTATAAGTTCAAGTTTTTTTTTACTTCGTTCATTTGAAACATCTAATCTTTTTTAATTATAGTAATATCATAATATTATTATAATATATAATATTATATATCGAAGAACAATGAATCGATAAATAAAAAAAAGATATTTCATTTATGTAAATTACATTCTTAAATAATATATTTTGTTATTACGATACCCTTATTTTCTCGTATTTTCTAATAATTACATCCATATATATCTTAAAAAATAAAACTAAAATATATCATTAGTATATCATCGTCCATAATCCCACATTCTCGTACTTTTTCTTATATAACTTTTTCCTATTATACATGGTAATTTATTATCATAAATATTATCGATGATATATCATTTATGATTCTCCAATTTCCTTTTCATTTTTTATATTCGCTTAAAAAAATAAAATGATTTATCTAACGAAATATGCGATTAAATCATGCATCATCGTCCACAGTTTCATATTCAATTAATTAATCTCACCCCTGATACATGTATTACGTATCAGCAATACATCGTATCATTTATATAATTATAATTATATAAAAAGAAATTTCTTATTTTTTATATGCAATAATTATCGTCCACGTCCTTAATCCTTCCCCAATACACAAGTTGGCAATACATCACGCAGATACGCAACGGATAATTCTAATCGGATGACAGACATCGAATTAGCGGAACAGGTACACGCCATCTGAAACCGTGTAGCGATTCGAGTAGCAGTACAGCGTCTCGACATCGGGTCCTGGTGTCGAAGCGGCTTGATTTTTGCGACAGAGAGCCCTGGTAAGATGTATGCGTGTACCTGCAGGCCGGTACCTGTCGCTGACACGACTTCCTAACGGTATTCCTTCCACCGTAACAGGTGCCCAATACCAACGTCCCCTCTGTGCACGTACTTGTAATACGAAGTCGACGTATAATGTACAGTATATCTTCCGTTTCTTTTTTTCTTTCTTTTTTCCCTTCTTTTCTTTATCTTCGTCCGCGAAATTTATTCGATTATTCGTTATATGGGTCAGTCGCCCGTTAAAAACATGTTTCGCCACGTAAGACGAAAGAACGCGGTGTGGCGAACGAGAACGAGCTGATTTTGACGTTTCTTTAATCCTTGGATATTTCTCCTAAATTTTGTTTCGATCGCGATCTACCATGGGTTTGTCGTAAAATTTAATTTCCTGGGTTAAGGAATATTGTTTAATCTCGAAAACTTTGAAACAATTTAAAGTAAGATGAAAGAGAATAAAAATATTCAAAACTATTAATAATTTTGGAGGATCCAAAATCGAATAAATGGCTTTAAAACGCAAAGACTCGTGGTTATGCATTTTTTTTTTTGACAAATCAATTAACAAATAAGTTGAAACTACTTAAAATAAATTTATTTGGAATATCTGAAAAACAATATACATATACATGTAAATAAATTTTTATTAAAATTTATTTGACGAAATTGTTAAAATATTAATTTATCAGAAAAAGATATTCGTTATAACTGTATAATAAAGATAAAAGGAATTGCGAGATTTTAGAAATGTTGGTTTTTAAATAATAAAACTAACTTTAAATCTATGGTATTTTCGTTAAGTAGTTTATCTCAATATTATATCAGACAAATTTCTTCTAATTTTATATATATGTATAGATTTATAAGATATTTGTATAATGAATAGGGGGAGTGTAAAAGTATGTCGGAAATTAAGAATGAAATTATTTTAGACTTCGTTTTCGTGAAAATCAAATACCTTTCATGATTAGAAAGTCGAATGTTAAGACCTACTCTCGAGGCAATAAAATCAAGAGGCCGGTGTTTGGTAACAAATAGAATATTGATTAAATAGAGAAACGTTTCCGGAAATTGAAATGGATGTATCGATATCGGCTTAGCATTAACCACTTATAAAACAACACGTAAAAGTATAACAGATTCGAACGACAAATTTCTAGCGCGATTATAGATCAAATATTAATCTTTAATTTTCGATCACCGATCACTGATTGAAAAATTAAAACACGGAAGAGATACAGAAGCACGATCGATCGAACGAAAATGGAGAAGAAAGAGCACAAGTTCGAGTCAAAAGGAGGCGTAGAGAGGCAAGTTTCCAAAAACGTAACTTTCTCCGATATTGATGTATGGTTCAACAATTTGTCGGCACGAAATTCGAAAGAAGAATCGTCGCCGACCGATTCGAAGTGAAAGCAGATGAGAGAATCGGTGAGATGTTAGAGGCGCGTTTGCATTCAACTCGAGGAGCAACGACGCGGAGAGAGAAAAATTGAAGAGGAACACGGGTGGACGATGAAGAGAAGGAATGTGTACGAAGAAACGATTTTTCGTAGCACGACGAGAAACTGGGTTACCGGGTCGCCTTCCGCCCGGTTTTCTACGAGCACCGATAAGATTCGAGGCGGAACACACGCGGCCACCTGTTCCACAGGTAGAAAGCGTCCAAATTTTTGTCATCGCCACGGATCTCCTTTTTTCACTTCGAATTTGCCGCCTTTTTCGTCGCGATCGAAATTTTAGAGAAAGTTCTTCGGATCTTTTCTTTTTTTTTTGGAATTGAATTTTCTTTTCTTTTTAATAGAGGAGAAAATATAAATTTGAAACGGTACTGATATTTTTGACAATGATATTTAATATTAATTCTTAAAAATGAAAATTTTTTCTTCAGATTTAATTTCTTTACTTATATTTAATAAAGTATTAATTTGAATTTATTATATATATTCTGTAATTATGATACATTTTAAGAGTTAAATATTACAAAGAATATAATATTTCGCATAAAATTTTTCAAAATTATTCGTTTAATTTTTGTATTTTGTAATTTTTGTACAGTTAGATGAAAGAATTCGTACTTTCCTTTATTTATATTTCGAAATAATATAGATAATAGAAGTACATACAACAAACTTTATCTTTAAAATAGGAAAAGTAAAGAATAAGTCGATAATTAAGCGTATAACAGACAGTGGGTATAGAAATTCAAGATTATACCATGTACGTAACTTTCAAAAATTCCTAAATACAAAGACAATGAAAGCGGAATGATCAAGCACATTTAACTCATTACACTTACACCAGGTATACCAGATACTTGTTCTTATCTGATAAATTTCAAATCTGTCGCACTCGCACAAGCATTGTGAAAATAATTACAAGAACGTACAAATACGTATCCAGAGGAAAGTTTTCACGGTTGTATCGTAATCTCGAATCTTGCTAGTTCGAATAAAAAGTCTCGTCTCCTGACAAGGAAAGGAGAATAATCGCGCGCTATTGTCGTCTAATTGGCGAGTGGAAAGCGGCTCGAGCGTTTTCCTAGGAAATTAGGCGATCCGGTTGAACGCGCCATTACGCCCGCTAAACGATCGCGCGTCGCTTGATGCTGCACGAAAGTGAAAGTCCTCCACTTCTCGTTTTCCTGATCCCGCTCAGGAAACGATCCCTCGCGAACCCGAAACGAGAATCGATGAATCGTGTTGCGCTTGCTCGAAATTAAATCTCCCAACGATTTCTCGAAACAGTTTACACGAGTTTAACAAGTGTTTCAAGGATCGTGATCGTGTTCGTGGTACAAGTACGAGAAGATCGTTGTAAAATGAAAGGAAATGAAGTAGCTCGTGTAATAACAAAGGATGCTTCGCAACCGACTCTTCGATTTAAACGAAAGTTGGCACGTGATCTACTCAATCGTGAAGATGAAGATGAAGATGAAGATGAAGATGAAATTGAAGTTGAAGATGAAGATGAAGATGAAGACGAAGATGAAATTGAAGATGAAATTGAAGTTGAAGATGAAGATGAAGATGAAGATGAAGATGAAATTGAAGTTGAAGATGAAGATGAAGATGAAGATGAAGATGAAGATGAAGATGAAGTTGAAGATGAAGTTGAAGATGGATATGAAGATGAAATTTCAGTTATAAAATGCATATTCGAACGAAAACGTATCATGAAAATTGAAACACGAGTTAAAAGTTATACTTAGAACCAGAAATGTAATATCTTTATACTGAAAATCGGACCAAATGAAGAAACACTTTATCATGTAATTTTTCAAACATGATATTCATTTTATTTGTAACTGATATATCGGGATAATTGAAAATTATTAAAACGTCGTAAGCGATTGAATTACCGCGAAATCTACAAAAATGATCGAAACAATCGAAAAGTATGGTTAAGAATCTTTTAGAAAATTTACTAGATATAAAAATCTGTATATTTTTTTAATTTTTCAGTTTAATATTTAAAAACGCTATTAAAATTTATACGCGATATGATATTTATGCATGTTATCGATACACGTGTTACGTTATATAATTTTGCGTAAAAACCACAAGTGTCGAGCTAAACGATCTTCATTCAAACAACGATCCGAAACGTGTTTACTTTTCTGAATGAAGAACATTTCAAAAGCGGCGGCGCGAGTATCGTAGCAACAACGAAATTCTTGCATCACGGATTGCAAAATATTTTGAAACTGGCGCGGAATAACAGCGTCTCGTCTTATATGGATCACGATTCCACTAGCGAATCGTAATTGAACGTTATGAAACAAACGAGTCCCTCTAATTGCCTCTTCGCACAATTTCCTCCGGCTAAAAATCAACCGAGAGTAAATTTAATTTCAATTACTCAACGTGTATCGTGAATCGAGATTTTTAAGTAAGTACGTATCGTTCGCACCGCGGTCACGGTGAACACTCGCGCTTTTCATTTACAATAAATTTCACACTTGCTCAGCATGACTATCGAAACGACCACGAGGAACGTAACGCCTCCGTGCTGTCGTATTTTTTCCCCTTTCGCGCTATTTGCCACGTCTCGTTATGGAAATTTCAAAGTTTCGCGTGACATCGCTCACGACAAATTCCCGATCGCGATTCGATGGTAAATTTGGGGAATCTCGTGGGTAGTAATGTGACTCATGATCGTGAAATTGTTGTAGAATTATAAGCGTTGACACGAAATTTTCGACTAACTCGAGGTGATGAGTCACGATGACCAGGATTTCTTGTAACTTTGACTGAACTTGAGAGAAAGAACTGAAAGAGACTGAACTTTTCAATCTTTTTTCCGAAATTAATAAATTGTTAATTACTCTGTAATTAAGTAAAATTTGGCTCGATGTTAAAACGAAGAAACGTAAAAAGAGAAAGCACAAACTATCCAATTAATTCGTAACTAATTTATCGTAATCGAATCATAAGTGACAATTATTACGTAATTCAATAACAATTTCAATTAGATTTGTATTATATCTACTTTAGTTGATTACACCTATTGAACGTAGATAAACGTAGATATAAATTAAAATGAAAAGCGCGAACTCTAAATTTAATTGGATAATTGATTGATAGATTTTCACGAGATAAAGTATAATAACAAAGTAAATTATGGTAAACTGTGGTTAATTATTCAACGATGGACGATTTAAAAGCAAGAGATAAGAAAGCGCTTACCGGAGGAGGAATCTCTGGAAGGTCTGGAGGGTCTGGGGCCCAAAGGGTGATGGCTCTGATAAGGCGGGGGAGTAGCGGCGCTATCCGATCCTATCCCGCTGCTCGCTGCGCTTCTCGTGCCTCCCCTGTCGATCGTAGTACTACCGCCCACGATCGTTTGATTCAAGCAACGTCTGAACTCGATCCCGGCCAGATTGCCTCTGTGTCTGTGCACGGTGTCGTAATCTCGCGGAGGTAGCAAAATTGGACCCACGTCGTTGTCACCCGAGTTGCCTCTACCTGAAAACACGTAAGTCGAGACTTTACGTTATTTTTCCATCCAATTTGTTATTTTCTACTGTAATTCTGCATTTGCGTTGCATTAAAATTAAAATATAGATACGGTTGTATCTTATATATATATGTATGCGATTTTACCTATGCAGTTATGCGAGCGAACTTTGAAAGGTAGATAAAATTATAATCTCGTATTTACAGTTGCACTGAAAAATGCAGACGCGGTTGAACTTTGAATTGTAAATAAAATTATAATTTATTACACGATGCGGATACATTTTTTGCATTTGCAATTGCACTTAAGATTGAAAATGTAGATAAAATTTACAATTAAAATCGTAATTATAGAATTATTCGTACGAGTATAACTTAAAATTGAATTCTTTTAAAATAGACGCGCGGTACTTTTTTTGGAAAATTTTTTGCAAAATTACACGTCAGATCGCAGCTGCACTTGTACTTTAAGCGTTGTAATTTAAAACGCAATTGCATTTTTTATAAGAAAATGTAATTTCCGAGTGGATATCTACGTTTCCACAACGTACGTCGAAGAGAAATAAAGGAAGCAACTCTGAAAGGGAATAATACTCACCCAGCTTGGCACGCAATTCCGCAGCCAAGGACTCGTATATCGTGGTGGTCTGCACGGAATCGTGTCTCAGTTCGCCGCTACCTTCCGACGATTCCGATTCCCTGGTGCTTCGACCGTCGCTCCCTAAATTGCTACGAGCTCTGCCTTCCAGCGAGTTCACCCTTGCCAAATTGTCGGTGTGCGATGCCAGTGCTTTCAACTGGCCGCCCAACAATTCGGCTGTTTCGACCGAGTCGCATCTAAATTTAAAACGATCAAATCCATGAGGATCATTGCCTTCAAAATTATCATTATTACTTGTTGGATTTGTTGGATGGTTAATTCGAATATAAAATTACAAGATCATTAACTAATTTGTACGATCTACGGTTAGTTTAGAAATTAATTATATATTAATTATTATAATATTAGTAAAAAACGAATTTCTAATTAAATTCGAATATTCTTTCTCAAATATTTCAGAAATACGTTCCTTGTCTTTAGAAGGAACTGAAGGCTGAGCTCCATAATCCCGACCTTCCGACTTAATCCCTAGTTTCCGTATAAATACAACCGCCTTTTGAATTCTAATCACCCGCCATTGGGATAACGCTCACCGCGTAATCGATGACCTTTATTATTTTCCATGAACTCAGCAAGAAATCGCGGCCAGCACGATCGAAACCCCGAACGAACCATTTACCTGGTTTCGATCGAAACCGCCGATTCATGAATTCAATGGCAACGTTGTATAATCCACGTATTCCATTGCGTATACGAGTAAATCGTTGCACCACACGAAAGGAGATAAAAGAAGAGGAAAAAGAGAGGAAAGGAAAAAAAAAAAAAAAAGAAAGGAAGTAATAGTGTTGTTACGAGAAACACGAGACTCTTCTCACGAGACGAAGAAAATACGGGAATTTTCAATGGCAAGGCTGTTCTCTTGCCGATAGGATTAACATGGTGCGAACACCGAACACCTTAAGAATTTATTATTAGCGACCCGTTAGAATCGCGCAGCTCGTTAATTAGCGAAGACAAGCAATGGCTGAGATCTGAATGAAATGGCTGCATAGGTCGCGATTCATCTTATCCGCTTTGGTGTAAAAAAAGAGGAAAGAAAGGAAAGATTCGAAGAGGATTCTCTGTCGCGTTCTTCGAACTCGCTGACAACGGTTAACGAGGATAGAGGCGGAAATTAACGCGTTTCGAGGGATCTCACGGCGATCCATGCAATTGGTAACGCGCCTCGTTTTCCGGATAATTATCCGTTAATTGGTACTAATGCGATCAGATTGCGCCAACTGGTTACTAGTTGGCGCGATATACTGTTTAATTAGAGATTTATGGTAATTTATGATAACGCGAATCAAGAAAGCTGATATTTCGAGGAAAGATGTCGTCCAAAAATTCTAGAGGTTAATCGAATCGTCGTTTCCTTCTTTCTTATACAATGCGATACCGTATACCCTCGCTTCGTCTTTTATTTAATTCGAATTTAATTCGAGAATTAAATATTATCTCATAATATTGCTGTTACGTCGAGGAATAAATTAGATTCTAATCGTTCGATCGCCGTTTTATAATTATCGCACGAATAATCGGTGATGAAGAAATTGCAAGAAATTACTAAAATAAAGAATATGAATAAATGCATCAACCTATTATGATTATGCCTTTCTCAATTAAAATTCAACCGATACAAAATAATAACACGATGTAGAATAATGAAACGTTGGAGGCGAGAAAAATGATTAAAAAACCTATAATGATCTTAAATGATTAAAATCTCGAACGTAATCCTGTGCTGTTAAAGCGGTGGACGGGATATACAATTCTAAAGATATTCTAGAAGATGTATAAAGTACTTCATAGGATGATACGAATCAGTTGGAATTATTTCGAATCTCTCGTCTTTGTGTAAAGTTTACGACGAGACTTATTCCAGCCTCGTCCAGTATCGTCTAATCGAAAGAAAACAACATTCTCGCCACGTAGAAGAACGGTTAAAGTTTCAAATCTTCGCTCCAGCACATTCGCCATTGCTTTATTCCTGTTGAAACGTCCTCTCAACAAGCGAACAGCAACTGCGCGGTATAATAATCCTTACGGACATCCGACAAGGGCAGAGGATAGAAGAAGATAGAAAAGGAAGAAAAGAAAAAAAAAAAAAAAAGAATAAATTATGATTCTCAAGTTTCTGGTAACCTGTACGCGTGCACGTGGACAGGATTGTTGGTGGCCGGATTTGGAAGCAGAAGAGTTGCGGCGACGACGTCCTCTCGTTGCACGGCCGCAAGTACAGCGTGTCCTGGCACTAAATGCTTCACAGCCGACCTCGTGGAGCCGCCTGGATGGACCGTCTGTATAATCTTCAGCCCCTTGTTGCTCACCTGGCAATCGTAAAACGTGTACGATCAGCTGGTCGCCGATTTAACGAGCAGCCCCGTTTAACGGTGATTTGACGCGGGCCAAGCCTCCACCACAGGTTTGAGTTACACGGCCACGGAAACGCGGCATTATTGCGTACTAAAATGCAAATCGAGCGATGGATCGTACAGTCGCGAGGATCGTGCTACTTCGATGCTTGTAACGCATCGGTGAACCGGGTTTTAATGAACGTTAAACGTCGCCTCGATTTTATGCTTTAAAAGGAGACGGTTTTGCGAGGGGAATGTTGGGTTATTAATTTTTTTATCTTTCCCGAGTTGCGTCGACCTGTTTTGCTCCTTCTCTTCGCAATTTACGTATGTCGTTCTTAATCTTCTTTTCACAATTGTGTAATCGTGTATCCCTGTACGATAATTTTACACTTTATTATACTTTTAAAAAGTATTTGAAATTGCAACGAATAATCGGTGAATTTGTATATAACACTTTTTCACGCGCGAATAATTGATATTCGTGATTGCGATATTCACGTTTAAAGCCGCAATTTCTTTCTTTTATTTCTTACAATTTAAAATTATACTTATATCTTGCACGTTTCTGTATTTTCAGTTTTGATCTAATACTTTGATCTATTCTTTCTCTCATTTCTTAGAATACTTTAATTGACATTCACAATTCATTTATATCAGCATATTCGAATATACGATTAATTCCTATTGATACATTCTAATTCAATGTCAGTAACGAAGAACGTATCAATAAGCAATATCGTTCGATAAGTAAAGTTGTCATCGAACAAAGAATACTTTCCCCATAACAATAACAATAACAATACCCTGTCTTTTGCATATGAATGCGTAAAAACGCAATTTCCTTTTGGAAAGCAAATAATAACAGCAGAACGATGAAAGTGAACACGAAAAAATGAGAACTTTCTCTATTTTACGATCAAACTTTTAGAGGAATGTGCGTACAAGCATGTCGATGATTATTGTCTGCCAGGGCGTTAAAATTGCCTGCGTATCCTTTCATTAACGATCATGAACATCTATTAAAAATCAAAGAATAATCTAATGAATAACTGATTTCAGACATAATCGATTGTTAACACGATACAATATCGGAGAAATAATACGTGGAATTTCAATTTCTTCGCTTTGCGCGAGGAATAAATTTCTAATTTTCTATTCTTCTCGAAATTAAACATTTTCCTGAATGACAATTGCCAAGAGATTATTCTCGACTGAAAATAGATCGAGTAACTCAAATTTTGAAGTCGAAAAATGTGATAAAATGTGATAAGTGATAACAATATAGCTTGTGATAAGCCAATGATTTATTATTATGAAAAATATTTAACTAAAAAAACAATTACAGAAAAATTTTGTATTTTTTTTCTTATTTAACAACATGCGAAAAGTTTTTTTAATATATCGGATAAATATATCGTATATAGCACGTATAATAATGTGCCAGAATTTTTTTCAAACAAATATTGAAAAATTTTAAAGAACACAAATTCTAAAACTTTTTTTTAATATTTCTATGAATTAAACATAGCCCTACTAGGCTTCAAAAAAAAAAAAAATAACAAAAATTGAACATTTTTAAAAAAATACAGATTTCGAATTTAAAGTTTTAAAACGACCTCTTTTATATTTCTATCCGCACGCACATACACACATCTCTGATACTGCGAGAAAATTACAAAATCCAATGCTGAAACGAACAATAATCAGTCCCTGTCCTCGCGTCTGCGGTTTTGAAGAAATCGGTCGGGAAGAAAATGACGTGGGTAATTTTCATCCAACTGGAAGACTGTTCATTAAAACTGTCGCGAACCGCCATCGCGAAAATTCGGCGAGTTAAAATATTCTCAAGGCAAGCGATATCTCGCAACGGGTACCGACAATTACACTTGCACAATAATTAGCTGGGCCTCTTGCGGGATTTTGTAATAATTTTATACTTTTTTTTTTCCTCCCCTTTCCTCTCCTATTCTCATTTTTCTCTCTTTCTTGTCAGACGAGCATGCCCGCGGTGAATTAACGCAACGCCTAAATCTACGCAAAAGGCTTTCATTAAGATCGAACGAGGCGATATGGAGAACACCTTTGTTTTCCAGGCGATGAAGCTTCGAGGATCTTGTTGGCTCTTAAACGTGTGATAAATTACCGAATGATAGTCCTTGGGCTATCCAAGATTCCAAGAGATATAATTTTTTTTTTTTTTTTTTTTGCGATAGAAATTATCCGTTATTCGCATCCTGATTCGAGAATTTTGTTTTGATTTAAACGTTGAGATTATATTTTTTTGCTCGATAAAAATTATTTATCTTTACGCACATAAATTAGCTATCTTTGTTTAAAAAAAAAGAGTCATCGATTTTTAAAATTTCTAAATCTAAAATAATTAATTATAGGAGTAAGTTTTATTATGATTATATTTCTTCAGTAAAAAGTAATACTAATAATCTCTTTATAAATTTTTAACTACTATGAATAAAAAGTAAAGATGATAAATGTTAATACGTCCAAACGTATCCTTTATGTTATATGTTTTTCAAAATTAATATTTCTCGACATACTTGATAGAAAATATTTCATATGTTTTTTTAGAGGATGTCAAATTGCATCGATAAATTAATTATAAAATAAAAATATACGATTCCGTTTAGAGAACAAAAAACACGTGAAAATTTTGAAAACATGTGATACGAACATATTTGTACACTACCAACATATTCGAATAAAGTAAATTCTAATTCTTGAAATATTTTTTTAAACTATCTATAATTTGATAAGATAATTGATAATAATCCAAATATTAAAATATATCCTATCATTATATATATCATTTCTCAAATTATTCACAACAATTTAAATGAAGAAATAAAATTCCATAAAAGACCATGTCTACATTACACAGGATTACATAAGAATGCACGATCAAAGAAGAAATAATTGGAAACGAGGAATAAGATGGTGATTTTTAAATCGGACATGCAACCCTCTTTAGCAAATTTCAATTGACATGCAACGGGAATATCGAGTAACATGCCAGCTTAACGGTCGCGATACAATTTCGGTGTCATCCATTTATTTTCTCTTTCCCATATTGAACGCGCCTTGTGTGCCCATCAGTTTCGTGCCCATTTCCCTAGCATTCGGGTCAATGAATCTTTTATTGCTCTAATTAAAAAATCTAATTAACCTTACTCCATGGGATCTCTTATTAATCTGTATTTAATTGTATCTTTGACCCTGGGAAATTAAGTTTGATTTATTTAAATGGAGTAACACAGTTCAAAGCGGATTAAAAATGGTTTCGTGGAAGAATGAGTCGAGAGGAAAGAATAACATTTTTTCGACGTTTAGTTTTCGAGAAAATCGGAGACATTTGTCAAATTTTTAAATGTGTATTCGCTCGATTCAAGATGAGATATTATTAATTAACATTGGTATGAAAAAATAAGCCGTGATCGTAGAATAAAATTTTTCTATTTAATAATTAAAGAAATTCGAACACAAGATACGAGAATATCTTAAGCGTTAAGATATATTTTTCCATTTTGATTCTCTCAAAAATAAAATCTTAAGGAATATAATTTTATTCCTTAAGATTTTTTTTCACTTATATTAAGTACGTACGATAACGTCGTGTTATTGAAAACGAAATGAAGAAATTTTGTTTTTATCCTTTTCTTTTTCTTTTTGCAAGTCTCTCTTTGTAAAATATATTCATTTTATATTGATATTTATTTTTAATCGAATAAAATAAATGGAAATAAAAGGAAGAATTATCGATCATCGAAAGTTCGATGAAAGTTCGGTCAATAATATATAGGCAAAGAAGAATTAGTTCGCATAGTTCCAGAAAATTTTCTGATGCAATAATTGCTTGTAGCATGTTTTCGTAATAACAAAATCTAACTTTTGAAGAAATCTTAACAAATAGAACTTTCTTAGAAACGATGTGAAATTAATTTTAAGAAACCGTAAGATTGTTCATCATTTCCCTACTATATACTTTTGCTCGAGAATCTTGGAACAGTTATCATAGTTCAAAACTGAGAAAAATTAAATAAATTAAAAAATATGAAAATTTATTGCTGTAAACGATAAATATATTCGCTATATATTCTTATGTATTTGATGCATTTTATGAATTCTTATGTATTCATAAAACGGAATAGAATAAAAACAAAATATAAGAACATAATAAAAAATATAAAAATACGTGCCATTATAGAGACCACATTCAGAGACTAACTATATTTAAGAGGTTAAAAACAGAAGTGACCTAAGACTAAACGTATAGTATAAAATATATCTGAATACCAAGCAGTTTGAGAAAAATACAAAGGATTATAAAAATAATTCTTTAGTATCAACTTTTTCCATTTTTTATTCGTAGCATTTCTAACAACCAACTCGTTTTCAACTTGAATAAACAACTCTAAAATCCGATTTCTACAAGAGAAAGAAATTTAAAAACTCGGATTACGATGGCCACTAAACCTCAAAACTCGTTCCATCCCCAAATTCTGTCGCCGTGAATTCTCGATTGTATAACGTCACCGTAAAATTTAGTCATCGCACTACCACCACACAGTCGTTTGCATATCAAAAATACACCTTGTTTTCGTTTTTTTATGTCTGAGAAAATCCCTTCTTCTTATTCCGATTTTATTCATTTCGAGGTGAATTCGTAGAAAAATACAAATGTTTTCGAAGAAATTGATAACCGTCTCGAGCAGGTCGAGGCCTGGCGATTTTGGTATGTAGGCTGAGGTCATAAATTGATGATTTTTATTCGACCTGCAAACTGCTTTCACTGCCACCCGATGAATGCGCGCTTGACCGCATTGAACGCAACGAAATCAAATTAAAACCAAAATGAAACGAAAAACTTAATAACTCCATTTTTTCATTCATTTCCTATTTTTTTGTTTTTATATCTATATCTAATAAAAGTTTCAATATTTCAAAGTTAAAATTTCAAAATTTCAAAATACAATCAATTTTAATTGCAGAAAGAAATATTTTGAAAAATATTCAACTTTAAACTTCGCTGTCCTATAAAAATTAGACGAAAAATTAATAAATTTCAAGATACAATCATTTTAATTGCTCGAAAGAAATTTAACGCAAAACTGATCTTCTATAAAAATTAGAAAATGTAATTTATCGAGATCTCTCCTCCTCGTTGTCTTTAAATGAAACGGACGAAACGAAGAAACATGGTTACGCTCTTCCCAATTTTCGACCCCAACAATTAATCTCTTTCTTTTTCTTTTTTTTTTCTCGCGATATTTTCGGCCACGAAACCGGATCTCCGAAATGGTACCGCTCACCTGTAGCGTGACCTTGAAAGGCTCCTGTAGTCGTTCTCGTTCGAGCAGGTAAGCTATGGCACCGGGCATTGCGTCCACCCCCTTGGCCTCCCTCGCGCCCAAGTACCAAACGTAGTACGAGCTCTTCTTAACATCCTTGCTGCTCCTCAGACGTAGGGCCATCACTCACTGTTCGAAACAAAGAAAAGATGCATCGGCTGTCAGCTTCGAGACTTTTATTCTTTTCCAGAGTTCGAACGATTCGAATCTTTCAGGATTAACGGACGGAAAGATTGCGATATCGTGAAAAACTGGATATTTGTATAGGATTGGATTTGAATCTTTTGTAATTCTATGGTAAGATCTTCGATTCGATTAATATCGAATCCTTTGAAAATCGATATTGGAAATGGGAAATCTCGAAATTTTCTAGAAGATCGAATATTTAGAACGCTAAAGTTCTGAAAATTTGAAACTAAAACGAAGTATTCGATATTGTATATAAATGAAATATTGTAAAGCATTTTCCCAACACTTAATCGAACGTATTGTTCAAGTATGATTCTAATCAAGGCCAGCGCATTATCTCTCATTATACGTGCTAGTAATTACTGAAATTTTCTCAAAGTCGAGTATTTTCTTCCATTGGACATATCGCGTACATAACTTTTCTCTTGCGCAAAAACATCGATTTTCCACGAGGCAAGCTTGCAGCCGTGATTGGCCAAGTACACGAACTGCTTGTCTGTTCATCCGCTTCCTCAATTACTTTCACGCTTAAACCCGTTTTCTATGCTTGAACCGTCTCGCGAAGAATCGGTTCCCACCGATCTGCATCGCCGTATCTCGAGCGAAAATATCCCAGGAACCGGAACAGAAACGTGTTCAGGATCAATGTCGACCTCGTATTATCGACCGATTTTTCACCCATAACCCGTTCGTACGTTCTACGCGATTAATTATTCCTACATCCTTCCAACCATTAAACTCCTCGTTCGAGAAGTCGAGGAATGTTAAAAATTTCATATTTCAGAATATTTCGAGGAAATTAATCCTAGAAACCCTCCATCAAAGAAAAAAAGAAAGATTTTAAAAATCTTTTTACCTTCGTAATTAAAGTGTGAAAGTATAATTTATTATTTTTTTAGATAAAGAGATATGACGCAATTTTTGTGTTTTTTACAACAAATTAAAATTTATTTTTATTTATAATTCTTTTCATACTATCCAGTTGATGACTATTAAATTAGGAACGTTTACATGTAGAGGAAATACGAAAATGCAAAAATATGAATGTAAAATACTCAAAAAGTGAAATTAATATATTTGATCGATATTTGAATGAAATTTTAGATTCTATTATTCTATAATTAATCGTATATATATATTTAAATAAACATAAATCCTAATTTATCAAAGGAAATTATATTAAAACAATGATATTTTTATAAATAATTAAAAGTAATTCTATCGTTACCTTTCATTTTCTCATACATACGTTCAAATATTTAAGCTTCTACACGTCTGTTACTTTTTTTTCATCGATATACTTTATAAAAATCCAAAAACAATCTCATTTATCCCAACATTTAGAGATACTAAATTAAAGAGGGCAGAATATCGAAATGAAATTTTGAATCCATATAATTAATCTTAAAGACTCGCGAATACAAATGAAAAGATATTTGTTTCGTTAAAGTCATCATCGTATTAAAATGCGATCAAAAGTTTGGCGAAAAATCGGATTCTCGCTTTTGGAAATGTTCGAACTCGAATCGTTCAATATGCACGCGATCGAATCATGCGAAACTGTACACGATACTGTCCGCTCTTACGGTATAGGTTTGCTCTCTTTATTTATGCATTACACGCGTTTCGAAATCTTATACGCTCGCGTGTAGCCGTAAATATGTAATAGGTTCGCTTTACCTTAGGACGCAACGCTATTTACGAGGAGAGTTATGTTTCTTTTAACGATAAATCCCATTCGATTATCCTCCTATGTATTACCATCCAATCTATGTGTATCAGTTCTGATTAATAGTTTCGACAACTATATTAATCGTTGTTAATATTAAATTATCGATACGAATGAATGAAAATTTTCTTATTCAAAATTTAAAAGCTAAAACGATCGATTCCATTTGGTTATATATATAAAACGCGAACGTGTTTTTGTATCAATCCTGAAATTACCAAGTTCACTGGAATTTTGTCAAAGTCATAATTTAACAAATATATACGCATAATAATAATAATTTTATAAAAACTGACCAAAAAGTATCTTGATGATTCTAATAAAAGAGCAAGACTTTGCAAAATTAAATTATCAAGAACAATTTCAATATTCAAAATACTTGAAAATAATTTAAATGAAACATCCTATATAACCCATATGTTTTTATTATTTTAATTTAATTATTAACAATTCGTTAATAATAAATTTAATTGATGTTGAAGGAAGGAAGAAAGAAGGCACTATGCGCGAAGCAACTATTAGTGGGATAAATTTTGTGTGCGTGACGAGAAAAGGAAAAAAAAAAATAGATCGAATCATTTATCACTCCCTATCAGATGTTGGAAATTATCCGTCCCGATGAATGGAAATTACGATCGTTTAAACGATTGTTCGAACGTCGCGAATCGAACTTTGTAAGAATTGCAACTTTCAATCCATCGCTTTCATCATACCGCGCCGGAAATAATTAAACGAATTTCCTCCACTTCCCTTGTTAAATCGACCATTTCATCATTGATAATGTGCACGTTCCTACTTGAATTATTATCTTTATCACAACATCAATATTTCCAAGAATACCTACGATTTTAATTAACTGCCAATTAATATTACCTCCTTGAGCGATACATCGAGAAAATTAACGAGAAAATTATCAGAGTGAGTAAATATTTCTTACGAAAAATATCATTGGTATCGTTTTAATATCAAAATTACAACGCTTGACGAGAATATATATTTTATCTTATACATATCCTTCGAAGAAGAAAGAAAGGAAGAGAAAAGAAAATGAAAAAATTTAAATTAAAACTAACGCAACTTGGTTAATTTTTAGACTGCGTAAAAAAGACGAGAGGAAATAAATTTAAAAGAGGAAATGACAAATCAAACTGACCAGCAGCAAATGTGTCCGGGATGCTCGGAGCTCGCCGCGATTTTCACAGGAATTAAGCAACGCAGCACAGCGGAGAGGCAACGGATCTTCTGTAGACAGACGGCGGTGGCGGAGGCGGCTGGTTTCAGTGAGCAGAAGAACAAGTTGTACGGTACGTACGGCCCACGTACGTGTTGCAACATGCACAACCTTGTCTATGTAGTACGTATATACGTGTATACACAAATCCTGGCCGGGCACACTAGCTCGTCGAAGAAGAAGCGGAGAAAGAAGAAGAAGCGGAGAGAGAAGATGAAGAAGAAGAAGAAGAAGAAGAACAAGAAAAAGAAGAAGCTCGTCGCTTCGGTTGATCTGACAGCTGCGCGATTTCAGTCCAAAGCACTTTTCCACGCTCGCCACCGTTTCTTTATATGCACACGCTACGCGTTCTTCTCTGTTTACTGTGTACGCTCGAAGAAACCTCGAGTGAATACGGTGGAACGAAAGAAAATGAAACGAAATGGAACGAAAACGTCCAGTCACGAGGTTCGAGGGACACGAGGATTTATGAAATTCGGAAGAAAGAGAGGGAGGGAGGGAGGGAAGGAGAGAAAGAGAGAGAGAGAGAGAAAAAGAGGAAAAAAAAGGAAACAAAAAGAAAAATCTCGTACGAGTCTCCTGTAAAGGCGTCGCTTGTTGGCAGAGTTCACTTGTCAACGACGCGGCGCGAGTGGATTCGCGCGTACCTAACCATCACGGGATACTGACTCCACGGTGGAGATCCTCCGCGAAGAGCTCGAGTGAAACGCGAATGAAGGGAGAGTGAACGAGTGAGAAAGGTGGAGCTACCTTACGAACGAGCGGAAGAGAGACAGGCGGATCGACTCGAGTCGAGATTACGTCTATCCTTTAGCGTCGGGCCCCTCTCGCTTCGTTTCGAATGCCCGTTTCGACGGGTCTCGATCTTCTCTGCGCGCTCTCCTCTCTTTCTTTCTCCTCTCTCTTTCGGACGAATCGCCACACCTTGCCGAGATCGACTCGCGATCGCCGGTAACGCGTTCTCTGCCAGCAGCCTCGAACTAACCGGACGGTTTTCTGTCCTGAATTTTAGTCCCGGGGCCTCTCGAGGAACGAAGACGGACATAGGTAGGGAAAGAGACGCGCAACACGGGGGACGGCTAAGTGGTGGAAGAACCGGGCCCCTTCTCCTTTCTCCCTTCCTTTCTCCCTCCCTCTTTCGCTCCCTCGCTCTTTCTCTTTCTTTCCATCCCCTCCCTCGGTCCCAACTCCAACTCCCTTACCCACTCTTTCTTAGCCTCCGCTGCGCGCGCTCCCCCTACCCGAGGATGGCAGGTTAAGAGGCAGCCAGGTAGAGAGAGGCCCCATTGATTAGCGATGGAAACAACATGCGGCTGGTGTCGATTGCTCGTCAACTTTTTCAATTCCCCTCCGTTAAATGTTAGCGTGTCAGGTTCAACGTTGCTCGCTGGTCAGTCAGGTTATGTACGCATGAAATCGAGCCATTTGTTCCACGAACACGTGCGCGCAGTCATATTCACGTATGTTGCGAAATTAATGGTGAGCATTAGTCATTGAACTTAAAACTCGAGGTTATATTACGGGATAATCGAAGACGAAGCTTATAAACGCGAAAAATATATCTCCCCGTAGGGATAATTTAAGTAATTGATATTTGCTTTTGAGCATTTTTTTTTTTCTTTCTTTTTCTTCTTTTTGCGAGATGTGGACGAGTCGAATATTCAAATTAACGCATAACGTTTCGAAACCGATAGATAGGTATCGAGTCAGTCCCATCACTACCGCTAATGCAAGCGACAGACCTATGGCGGGCGATTCCTCTTCTGGGCACAACTAGCGCCATCTCCGTCCCATTATTATCTCTCTTCTCGTCTCCTCTTCGCTCTGCCTATCGGTTTCTCCTTCTTCGACTCGAAAACGGTTCCCCAATACCCATTTTCTGCCGACGAGGTCTCCAACGGGGACCGTACCCTCTCCACCTACGCGTTTGTGTAGATACTCGCTTAACCCGATGCCAGGTGTTTCTATAGGGTGTAGAGGAAGAGATAGAAATACGAGATATCCTTTTTAAACTAAAGAATTTCAGAGTGGTTATAAAAAAAAAAAAAAAAAAAATACGAATAATAATAAGTTTAGGAAATTCCATATGAACACTGTTGTATAAATATAAATATCGTAAAGCTTAAGAAAATAATTTTTAGTTTTTTTAAATTGAGATAAAATTGGACAAAGAAATTCGGATAGCGTAACGTGTAATTTTTCAAAGAGATGAATTATAAAACTACGTTGATTAATGCGTTATGATACAACGTCTGAAATACGACAGTGCAATTACAATTTTCTTTTTTTTGTTTTACACGTGTAAATTTTATTCCGTACGATAAATTCCATAACGATAATTTTATTGGATTCGTTTTTCTAGTTAATTTAATTTTTTCTTATTCTTATCTTCTTGTTGTTATAATTTTAAGTTTTAATCATTTCTAAACATCTCACTATTACGTATTACGGTATCTCATATTTCTATCTCTTCCTCCGATCAACAACGACGAGTTCGAAAGATATGTCGAATCGAGTTTATTCGACGAATTTCGATTTCATTTAGCAATAAACAAAAGAAGAGAAGAAAGAAAAATTAAATTTATTATTACACTTATACAATTGCATTCAACGAAGAATAATAATAATATTAATAATAATATACGTAACCTGTGAAGTGTAATAAATCTCTCGAGTGTAAAAATAATATTTGATTTTTCCGAGAAAAGAACTTTCAACTTTTGTTAAAGATCTCGATTTTAAAAAATTGGACGCATTATATGAATTAGCGCACGCTCGCGTGCAGATAATGCGTGAACCGAAGCGGTGCGTTCGTGCACGTTGAATGCAATTAACCGTCGCAAAGATACGCCAACTTGTGCGGTCTTATTACGCGAAGAGTTGAAGAAAATTTTGCAAAGGTAGATGATGCGTGAGTGTGCGATTATTAATAATCCAGCTCTCTAATGCAATTATTCGTTCAGAATCCAACCTGTGTTCGAGGCACCGATTATTACAATTATTCAAATAAAAGAAGAAATTCTTGTTTAAATATATTCAACAGATACCTATTCGTTCTCTTTTAATCTCTTTTAGTTTTTAGTCTCATTTCACGAAATTGAAAGGAGCATACTTGATTAACGATTTGACGACTGTCAAAGGCATTTTATCTAATACGAAACAATTTTATCGCTCCTCGTCATATATAATGTCATCCATAATTCAAAAGATGCCATAAACATTACGCGATCATCGTGAAAACGCATATTTATAGAAAGTTCCCTCGAAGGCTTTTACAATTTCTTATTTCTCGAAGGACGAATTCATATTCATCCGCGTCACACATCGTTTCGTTCAGGGTCGTTCATGTTACATCGATATTAATGATTCTGTTTCTTATCCAGTGTACGATGCTATTTGCGCGCACGTGCCACGTGGCTAGACGGTTTTCCGTTTTCCTGGAATGCAGGTTAACGTCTAAGCAACGAGGGCAAAGACCTGTTGCACGATCGATCATTGATCAATCAATTTTTTTACCATTAACAGTGTTGAGTTAAATAACGAATCGACATGTAAAGAATTATTATTTTTTAATTAGCTTTAATTATCTAGCTTAATATATCTAGTAAAGATTTTCTGAAATCGGTGAACCATCGAAACCATACCCCATAAAAATAATTATATTCAGAAAATGGAGGAGAAAATATTTTCTATAAATTCTGAATATGATTCAGAATCTTGCGAAATTTCGTATTTTTTACTATGCTATTCCGAAGGAATAGAACGTTATTTATGAATCACGGTATGTAATATCAAATTCATCGTTGTATAATAATAAACGAAAATTCCATTTTCATAATTTAAAATTTAAAAACGAAAACTCGAGACGGCATTACAAAATATTATTTATTATTGTAGAAAATCGTAATATATTTATTGAATTTAATTTCTTCCAAAAAAAATTCTACAATTTGTGTTAATTCGCGTTAATTCGGCATTAAATTCGGATCAACAATAATGAACCACGTGGTAGGATTGCCAGCTTTACCGCAATATATGGCCACGATTGGGACTTTCACTGCCATTTGAGTATATCGGGACTCGGTTCCCTGCAGAGGGATATCTGTGCTATTTTATTTTCACCCGTGCTCGCCACGGGGTGTATCGTTGCCGATACGTGATATATTTCGTTTTGTACGGCGCATATATGAAACTATGCTGCGGTTTGCTATCGGAGAACACGATGGCCTATAATTTGAAACCGTTAAGGTGCGTATTTCGAAGATCGACTCGCACCATTTATCGTTACCGTGGCTAAATCCCTGAGATTTTGTCAAAATCAACGTAGAATTTGGCCTATTGATATAAAAGTAGATTTATTTTTTCGTGATAATTTGACGATTGTTTTTAAAATTTTATTATTTCTTCAATTTTAATTCGGCCCCTCCCTATACATTTTCTTGTTTTTTGTCTTTGTTTACCAATTAATAGATTATTAGTACATATTCAGTTCATGAGATGGGCGAGAATAGAATCGATAATGACAGATTGCGTTAACCAGGCACGCGCGGATTAAAAACAATCGGCGAATATAAATGAAAGGTGAGGCTAAAACTAAACCTGACCATTTATTATATGTATATATATATTATTATATATATTTATTATTTATTCAGGTCAATT
Source organism: Apis laboriosa (assembly GCF_014066325.1). Taxonomy (NCBI): domain Eukaryota; kingdom Metazoa; phylum Arthropoda; class Insecta; order Hymenoptera; family Apidae; genus Apis; species Apis laboriosa. Next base: position 215,889 of record NW_025222413.1, read on the forward strand.
AATATGCGAGATGATTCGCAAGAACGAGTCGCATTGGTAGACCATTGACAGGTCAATCTAAATCTGCGAATAATCAAGAATAAAAAATATATTTGAACGATCGATAGGAAATAAATTTCTAAATTTCGAATTCCTACATCGCGATTCGATCCAAAAAATAATGCATCAAGAAACTATAGGAAGATTTTTAACCTTTCGCTGTTCGACAATAACATAAATTTTAAAGAATTTTTTTACATTTTCAAAAATAGTAAATATATTATATGTAATTATTAATTAATTTTATCGTTGTTTTTGATGAATTTACACACATTTTTTTTTTTTAATTGTAATATCACTAATATCACTAAAACAACGATTTATCGATTAATTTTTATGCAAATGTAAAGAGAGAACATGCAGATTGCTCGCTTCTCATAAAAGTTCGCGATTCGAAAAAACTTGAAAGCATTTCAGCCTCTTAATTCCAATGGTTATTACAATGTTACATTACTAAATTTTAATTTTACTTTTATACAAATGTCAAGGTTTGCGCGTCGTTTAAAAGAAGGCCGCTATTAAAAAAATTGGAAAACATTATTGTAGAGAGAAAAATATAATCCAATCATCATATCATCAATTAATTGCAATCGATTAATACGTCCCGATATTACACAGTAGTTACAGTAATTTAAGTTAATTGTATAAATAAAAACGAAAATCTGTGATATCTCTAACACCGGATTACTCAATCCACGAGTATCGATTCGCAAAGGCAATCAAGCGTATCCGATCGCTCGATGATGAAAATTAAAGTTAGAGGGGATGAGAAATTAGAGGTAGAGGTTGGTGAGTATTATTTATTCGGGTCACCCGATATAGGAGACGATACACAAAAGCGAGTCGCGGCGAACGTGTACACCTCCACTGGCATGAATGTTAACCAGATGCGCTAAGTATCGTTGGCGAACTCGCGAAGGACTCGAGCACTCGAGCATTTACAGATAATATCGCTTCAAAGTGTATAAGAAATTATGGAAAAAACGTATTCTTTTTATTCTTCGCGAAGACTGAATGCGTCGATATTATATCGCTTCAAAAGGTCTTTTTGTTTGTTTTTTATTTTAGTACAGTGTCCCTTGAATCTATTTGATTTAACGATTTTTATAGTTTAGAATCAATTCTAGCATTTCTGCATAATTTTTAGCACGAATATTTTTATTTGCTGTAATATATTTATATAAAATCGAATATCTATAAACATTATTTAAAAAAGAGGTACAGCTTAAATTAAAGGGATATTTTTTTTATTTTTCAAATATAATAATGCTTATTATTATTTTTAAAATTTTTATATGAGTAAGCGTAAGTTTTTATACATTCAAATTTTTAATAACAGCATAAATATCCGCAGATAACTGTTATGGTTTATCATTTAGTATCGATCATTTAGTATCGTTTTATCATAATTAGTATCGATAAAGACAATATTTTGTAATCGATCATGAGTTTTGATCATCTCATTGATCAATTTGTCATTGCTTATAAATATTAAATATAATATATGTTTAATATATGTTGCAATATATTGGTATGTTATGACACATCTATTGCCAAATACTTAAAATAAAATCTTATAAATAATACAATATTATTAAAATACATATTTACATAACATGCATTATAAATAACAATATTATTAAAATATTTACATAATATACATAAATTAATATCCATGAAGTGATTTTGAATGTAAATTAAAGAGTAGAATTCCTTAAAGAAAGAATGAGATTAAAGGAATAAAAGTATTGATCAAGAAAGAATTATAAATTAAAAATAAATAATAATACACGTGTTTTGATGCCAGTTTGATAGAATATATATGAAATACGAGCCAAATCCAACGGGATTAAAATTGAAGCGAAGAAAAATCCATTGAAAAATTGTTTCCAAGTTTTGCTCATCGGTCTGGAAACGATGAGACAATTCACTTAAACTATAGAAAAATAAATTCTTTTAATCGGTTACTTTATTAAATAATAATCAAAAGAATTCTACATCTATTTCCTTTATTTTCTGTTTCGTCAATTTCAGTTTTTAGCTATAAATGATACTTGTTAATCATTTCCACAATATGAAAAACTAATTTTCGATAGTCCTATTTATTTTATTTTTATAAAATAATCTAATAATCTATCTAACTTTTATTACATTTATTAATATTAATGTAATTGTTTTTCTAATTTTTTTTAATAATCCTTATTATTTTCATATATACAAAGATATAAGAATTTCAATTTATTCAAACAGTTTATTATTTAAGAAACTTTGGTAAGTTAAAACAAAATCTGTCAAAAATACGTTTACAAATATATTATAAATAATCGAATAAATCGAATTGATTTTATCTTTGAAAATTGCAAATATCTTGAAACTTGATACGAATAACACATATTTTGCTTCGATAATTTTCCACTTTATCAACAACGCATTTAAAATAGTTGCCAACTATACTAATCAACAACGTTATCGTATCGTTGCATTATGCGATCCATTTACCTCATTAATAAAACTACAACAATAATCGCGATATTAATTCTACTTCCCTTCAACTATTATACTACTACATCGTATACCGGTGCATATCAATGTGTGTACATTTTCACTGGTCGGAACATACACAAATCGATCTTTAGATACAGTTATTCCTTTATGAACTATTAACCATCGATCTCCGTGAAACGACAATGTTTTTTCAATAAAATATACGGTTCATTACCGGTTGGTGGTCGAAGGAAGTTCAATCTCATCAAAGTAACGGCTTACGACGATTACGCCAGCAATACGCTCTGAAACTCATGGAAACGAGCTTGCGTAATTTCACGTAACGTTCCCTCCGCCATCTAATCGCGGGGTAATGTCCCGGGAAAAAGATAGGGAAAACAGGAAGAGGACACGTGTGTCCACCGTGTTACGGTAGAACGCCGCTGAGAAAGTAAACGGTTCCGGTGCAATGTAAAATCAACCGTGAAAAGATGACACGCATCTTTAAAAGCAAGTTCCACCATCGATCAAGACTCTCGTCAGAGCAAAATTTGATATCCGAATATTTATGTTCCCTTGTACTTGAGTAGAAAAAATCAGCAATTATCAACAAAGATCGTAAACTTACTTTGAAATTTAAGCAGCTTATTTCCAAAATTAATGGCTTTTAATCATAATGAAATATACAATCTCGTTGTTAATCTATTGAACGAATGTATATACAATCAATTTTTTCTAGAAGAATCGACGAAAAAAGGGAATAATTGATTTTCTACCTTCAGATCGGATCAATAAGTAGATAAAAACTTAAGTAGAAATTTATTCTTATTCAGAATGATGGAATATTAAGCTGTAAGAAATTTTTGAGGAATGTTGGATTTGACAAATATAGATGTTTCACTCTATCGACGTTTAATATGCTTCACACGTATGATTAAATGTATATAAAATGATATACGTATGTTCAAATACATATAAAATAACGGTGGATACACAAAATCAACTCCAATTGCTGCGAAAATGAATTTAATATTTTTAACTATTATCCTGAATAACTATGGGTGTCATAATCATATTTTATTGCGATGAATACGACAAACGGAATTCTTCTTTTTTTTTTTTTTCTTTTTTTTTTAGTTCGAGTAGAATACGATCTACGTCAGAAAGAATATTTTGATCCAAGAGTTGTAAGATTCCTTTCACATGATTAAATGTCGAGGAAATTTTTATAACAGTACTGTGAAGTGGATGTAGAAAGTCGCGATGTGATGTAATGTTAAAACATGGCATTAATGCTTCGCGAGATTTCTGTCGCTTTAAGCAAGATGAAATGAATCAAGAACAGAATTGAAGAAGAATTTAAACAGAATGAAGATGTCATGTGTCAATATTCATATTCGAGAATAATCCTTTGCATCATTTTTATATTTAAGATAAGAATTTTGAAAAAGTTTGACTATTAAAAAAGTAGAAAATAATAATAATAATATATTTGATTGCTAGAAGAATTGAGAATGGAAAACAGAGAAATTATAATTAATTAAATCACAAAAGTTAAAAACCATCAATGGATTTTAAAAATAACTTTTTCATATATACTTCAATAAATATTCCCACGTATTATAGATATCGAATTGTATTCATATTCAACTTTTAATTACAAATACCAAATAAACTCATACATAAAATTATTATTATTAGTTATAAAATATCAAATATACTTCAATACATACGAATTATATTTCACATATATGAATTATAGATATTAAATTATATTATTTTTTTTTATATTTATTGCGAAATATTTTTAAAAACGAATTGAAAGACAGTAACAACAAATTATTAATTCATTTATATACTACGATTTAAGTATAAATATTACTATTTCTGAAAATACGAATTAGTAGACAATGAGCGAAACAAAAGTTATACGACTACAATTGAGAAACCATCTGTTACGTGAAAATAATAAAAGAAGAAAGATGAAGCAAATCGATCACTATCGCCATCTATTGAGTGTCCCACATACTATTCTACAAGCAAGAGATAAAGCAACACAAAAATTAACTATTATCCAACGAGCGTCAAAAATATTTTTCCAAAGTGACAAAACAGTGGCACTGATGATCAATTCTTTATCTACTTTATCCTTCATTCCTTGAATCATCACAGATGAGAATAAAATAGCGATAACTTACGTCTCAAATCGCATATTTTGAATTTTATCAAAAAAACTCGGAATGAGATTATAGCGCTACCAAGTATACCATAATCTAAACACACGAATAAAAATAAACCGCCTAAAAAATACAAAGCTAAAATCTATTTAATGCACAATTTTAATTTCTTAATAAACTTTCTACATATGAAAAATATATTCGCATTCGCAGCCATTAGCTCATATTATTAGCTATAAAATTTATAATTATATCACATGATATAATTATGAATTGTATAGTAAATAATAATGATTTCCCAGGTCTCACCGTCGTGGAGGTTGCTGCGAATCGGAGACCCACCCTAACCACGACATGCCATCCACCCTCCTTTTGCGCAAAAATTTATTTCAAATCAAAGATAAATCTTCCTCTCGATGTAGATTTGCAAAACGTTCAATCATTGATCGTTGTGCAAAACCAACAGCAAAAGGAATTTTAAAGGAAAACCGACGCGAGCTAAACCTGAAATTAAAATTGAAATGATATCTTAATCTAATGTAAAATATAACTCTATATGAGATACAGATAGTTGTTTCACAATTGCATTCAACATTTCATACAATCATTGGCATGAAAATACAAAATATTGATAATTACGAGATTCTAAATGAAAAAGGAAATAAAATCAAATATACTTCACACATATATTTATTTTATTGACCATTATCACCACTATTAATACCATTACCATTAATTATGCATGCAATTACAAATTCTACATTAAGCAATTTAAGCAGTTTAAGCAATATTCTAAAGTACCAATTTTTTACAAGCCAAATACTTACATTTTACAAATTTCATACAAAAAAATTGCACAAATTTTTGATTAAATAAATATTCATAGAAATATGTTAATTTTAAATGTAATCATAGTTCTTAAAGTTCTAAAATTCTTAATATAAGTCTACAACTATTTTTCCATACAAAAATATAAAAATTTATTTGCAGATAGGTGAATCTATCTACAAAAAAATTTTAATAAAATCAAACGAATTATACAATAAAAATACATGTCTCTCATTGATTACATACTCATTTCATGTTCATTCCATATTCATTCCACACCCATTCCATTAGTTTATGATACAAAAAATTAGTAAAAATTGTATAAAATATAAGTTACTACAATAATTTTTCATATATTTTACTTTACAACATATAAAATCAAATATATAAAAGTTATTGTAGAATACATTTATTAAGATTATATTTGTTAAAATTTTTATTAATCTTTTGTGATCTATACATAATTTATTTTTCAATCATATAATTCCTATCTACATAGAATTTAAATACCTTTCTCAATTTTCAAAGTACTTATGAATTATCTATCTACCTATATAAAATTTTACGATTTATTTAGGGGCCCCTCCTACAGAAAGATATCATTAAGGAAAAGAAAAAAGGTATTATATGAAGGATGCATTTTCTTTAAATGATAGTCTCTGAAACAAATCAAACTAAATAAATAATTAATAAAATTCGATAAGATATAAATCAAACTAAATAAATAAGATATAATAAGATATAAATCAAACTAAATAAATAATTAATAAAATTCGATAAGATATAATTATTAATTGGCGACAGACCGAAATATCACATTTTCTTTAAATAATTGGTACTTTTTAAAGTTGATGTACCTGAAACAAACTTATTTAGAAGATTGGCATAATAATTAAAGAAAAACAAAAAAAGAACAGCAATTGAAATATTATGATCTGGAATAATATAAGATTTATAATGAATATTCACCATCATTGATTACAAAAAATTTAGTAAAAAGAATATAAATTTTTAAAAAAATTCTTTACCAGCGATAAAAACAAATATATATCATGGCAATATTTTCTGTAACAAACGCAGGAA
>NW_025222414.1:0-110865 GCF_014066325.1 Apis laboriosa
GCCACTTCCTCTAGAATTATATTCTCCTAATCAAAATTCGAAATTTCATCCTGAATTTTTCAGAGGAAGAATTCTTCTAAAAATTTGAAGTGCCTCTAAGATTATATTTACTAATGAATAATCGAAGTTAAGTTAAGCCAAGGTATTTTTAATTAATTTTTCGTTTTTTTTTATGATTATATAGTTTTGAAAGTTTTGGCTCTTTTTATTTTTCTAATTTTTTGATACTTCTCTGTTTTGTACTTACCTTTCCATACTTACCTTTTTCTTTTTAAATTTTTCGTGATGATTTCATTTTTTTAACGTTTTACTTATTTATAATTTCAAAGTTTGTTATTCTTCCTTTATTGTATTTATCTTTTTTTTTTAATTTTTTATGAACTATTAATTGTTTTTATCATTTTGTTTATTACTTTTTATAGAATGTTTTTTATATATGTGTAATTTCGTATTTACTTTCACATAGCTATTCTTTGAAACCTTTCTTTTTAAATATATATTGTAGAAATATGATAGTGGATTTATTGATTAGTTTATTCTATATGTTTTTCGTAATATAATCAAATTTGATAAGATTCTTTTTCCTAGGTTGAAAGGTAAAGTACAAAGCTAATGTATGAAGTCAAAGATTTCTATGTTCTTTTAATTACAATATATAAGATTGTATCATTTTATTTTTTAAACTCATTTAAAGATATGTTAAATATATGTGCTACATCTGTGTAGTCTATATAGTAATTGATTTACAAAGCTATGTTCCGTTTCGAAATTAATTCTGCTATCCTCATTTTAATAATTGAGAACCAAGATAAGTAAGCTGGTCATTAGGAGGACTATCCGTAAAATCTATCTATTAATTGATCAATGATCGAATTACCAAAGAACTTTCTTCTACATATCAATATATATAGAATATATAATATAGAATAGAAATTTCTAGAATCAAATTATAGAATAATGATATTGTCAATAATATTAGTTTTATACGGAATTGAAATCATTATTCTATCTCTTATGAAAAAATTATCAAGTTGCATAACTTTATTAAAAAAATAAACTAAAATTTTAAATCCTTTATATTTTAATCAAATGAATACAAAGTTATATATCTTTCAATTTTGATAATTTTTCACTGCAGTTTAAAATATTCACTATATCTATTGAATTTAAATAATATTTTTAACATCGTTATATTGAACTTGAAAAATTAGGAACTTTTCTAATAATTGTACTGCAAATATAGTTTAACGGGAATTATCCATATATATATCCAATTATTCCAAAAGTTCTAAATTATCGAAATTACTATTTTAAAGTTCTAACATTATGAAAATGAGAATTATCAATTATGCACTACCTAAAAACTTTCTATCAAATGCTAAAAGCAAAGGGAAAAGTTTCGCAATTTGTTTTAGATATTTAAAAAACTAATAGCTACTAAAATGTCCTATCACTATATAAAAACTATCTTTCAGTCATATTTATTAACTAAATTTTCTTTAATTAAATTAAATAATAAATAATAAATTGTATATCATGTAAGGAATGTATCAAAAGGAAAAATTCAAAAAATATGATATTTTATTATTATAATAGAAAAAAGTTTTTATTATAATACAAAGTTATAAAGTACAATAATTTACAATAGTTTACAATAATTTACAATAGTTACAATAATTTACAATAGTTACAATAATTTTTATTACAATACTATCTGTGAATTATCGATTTCGAAGGATCGAATTACATAATGGTACGTATAAAGCTATATTATTTCTTCGAAATCGATAGTTACGTACCATTGTATAAAAATGCTATTATCTTTCTCCATTATTCGAGCTTGACCCATCTTTTCCATTTTCGTTAATCATTCGTTACTTTTCCTTTCTTCTTATCATTTTCCACTTCTCCCCTTTACCATTTTTTCCATTTTCGTTCTCCTTTATCATCATTTTCCATGTTCAGATTACGTTCATTTATTTCCTCCCCTTTAACGTCATCTTTCATTTCATCCCCTTTATCACTTTCCTTCGTCCCATGTCTTGTTCCTCTCCATATCTTCTTCTTCAATATCCACTTCATCTCATCGTATTCATCATCCTTTTTTAAAAAATAATTTCTACGTTTGAATTATTTTTCTGTCCTCGATTGTCTTTCGATTTGATTTGTCTTGAAATACGCGAATATTATAAATTTCATCGAAATCTGAAAATAAAAATTTCAAATTATATTATTCAATATTTTAAAACTTTTAACATAAACGTTATTTTTATCGATAAAATTTTATTGTGCTTCAATAATAAATCCAAACCTGTACGATATTTATAACATCATAAGAATAATATCAAATGGAAAATATTATTATCTTAAAAGGCGATATATTTATCGATAAATTAAATGAGTGCATTGTGAAAAATATTAATATTACAGAAAATAAGAGATTTCCTTTTTTTTTTCTTCATAAAGAATCATGATAACTTGTTCCGCTGAATAGATTCATACTATATCTACATTTGTTATCTCAATTGATGTCATCTTCTGTATTGCTTGCTTGAAATTCTCATCGCGAACGATGATTACTATAGAATGCTTGTATTTCCTGAGGACATATCACGGAGAGAAAATATGGGGAATCAGATATTTTTACAAAATATTTTTTCTTTGATGTAGCAGAACAAGTTAAAAATAAATTCAAAATATCGTGAAAAAAGATAAATTATAATATTTTTTCTTTCAACAAAATCAATTAAATATCATCTTTCTAACAATAGAATATGAATTTTATCATATTTAAACTTCTGTTAGCATTATTACAACTTTAATTGTACACGTTTTTCCTGTTTTTCATATAAGAAACTTAAGAAATTATTAAAGATCACCAAAAATCCGTCTAAAATATAAAAGAAACTATACCAATAAAGTTCTTTTTTGCTTTATCCTTTAACGCTAAGATATAAGTATTCAAAGTGCTTGCAGGACGTAGCAGAATTTTATCAATGGTCTAAAAGCCCCATTGACTTACATTCTTTTCTTAGAAATGGGTACTATATTTTTCCAGGAATGTCTGAACTTTAGGATAGGTCAGTGAGACAAGACATGAACGAGAAATCTGAATAAGAAACAAGGACGAAGATAGTAAATTAAAAATCATCCTTTTCTTTACACGACGATATCTCGAGAACCGGAAGTCGTATCGAGATAAATGAAAGAGCATTTTAAAAAGCAAAGTTTTGTGCTTCTAATGGTCGTTCACTCGTTGATAGAAGATTACTATCTTTGGAGTTATAGCGGTTCAAAGTTTTCCTTATTTTAATTGAGTTTAATGGAGTTTCAAGGTAAATTATTTAATAGATACATTTATTTTTATGGAATATTTATTGTTTATAGTTATATTTTCATATCCTAAAAATTTAAAATTATAAATAAAATATTATTTATCAATAAAATATAAATAAAATATTATTAAATAAACGTATATTTTAAGAATATAAAATGTTATAAAAATCTGAAAAAATTCTAGTGCCACAGATGCAACAGTGGTTGGTTTCCATCGGAATTGTTTTCTTAGCATAAAAGCCACGTCCATGTAGAATCTTGAAATGTAGATGAGAACATGGCTGTGTAAAAGCAATATAATAAAATGCAGAAATTCTCCCTTTAAAAGTATTTTAGATTGTTCTCAATTTCACTATAAAAGTATTGATAAAATAGGAATCCATTTTTTACTTTACATTCGTCATTTTATTTTCTATCGATTTGAAAACTTGTTGTATGCATAACTTCGACAATAATTTTTTCGTATGTTGCAAAATCACGTATAAAGCGCTTTTTCCGGCTTCAATTTGAATTTTTTTTCATTCCAATTTAAAAAAGTAATTAAGTTCATTTTATATATTAAAAAAAAAATAATAATATTTTTAAATTTATATACAATATATTTAATCCAAATTTATTTTATTATTTTGGATTATTCAATAGTTTTTATCACTTTTAATAAATTAATTAATAAACTTTTTGACGATCCTGTTAAAACAAATTGTAATAATAAAGTAAAAAGTATACTAGGCAGGAAAAATTTTCGATGCAAGCTCATATCGTTTAGTAAATCACGATTTAATAAATAGTATATTTTGTTATTAACGAAAATTTTACAATAACCATTTATGGTTGCAAAATATTTTGAAAAAATATGATATTTTTTTTCAAACCATATTTTTCCCTTCTTGAAGTACAGTAATATTGAAAATTTAATATCCAGCACTGTCTATCAACCTCATATTGTCAGAAATATTTATGTATTTCGTTTTTAGATTAAATATGCAGATATAAATTTCTGTCATTTTCACTGAATTTCGCGATAAACCATAGTTGTCAAAAGCATTAGATTTAGTATTTAGAATATGATATGTGAATATGCTAGTAGACATTTGTATTTAAATAAATAAATATATAAATAAAAAAAGAAGGAAATAAAAAAAAAAAGATTCGATTCGACACCTTTATATATTTATCATGAATATTCATATACGAATCTGCACTATTTTGCATGCAAAAGTACGCGGTGATGGATTATTGATTGGAAGAGACAGAATTTGATTGTTAAACGAGCCTGCATAGACGTGTCTCTTTTATATTTTAAATGCGTGAAAAATTTTTTTCATACGAACGAATTAAAAATATTTAAACGATATTTGGATATATACATGTTGCTGTTTCTTTCTTTTTCTCCTCGACAACGGTGACATCTCTTTGATTTTTAAGTCCGATAAATTCCTTCATTTCTTAGAACTCGTTCCTGTTTTCACGAATTTTTTCCTGATTAAATAAGAAAGAACTTTATGATTAAAAGCTTTGAAGTGACTTCCATGAAAGCTTGATAATCAAAGATTAATATCTAGAATTTAATTAATATCATAATCTAAATTTAGAAGATATCATGTATCAAAAAAATTTATTATAAATTCTTTTTACAAATATTCCTTTTTTCTTTAAAAAATAATAATTAATGATTCTTTAAAATATTAATAGAAATTGAATACGAATCGATTCACATTGTATTTGTAGTTTGCAATAAAAAGAAATGAATAAGTGAATAATCAACATGAATAATCGTTCTCTGATTAATAAATGTTAAGGTTAGTTTAATCGGTTTTCATCGAAACAATCACCCTAACAATTGCAATCCCAATAATTTATTGTAAATAATTAAGCTTTTGAATAACGGATATATCATCATTATACTGCAACTATATATATATATATATATTGCTAGAGTAATCAACATTATTATCTAAGATTTGAATTGCATTTTCAACTCATAAAGTAAAATGATGAACCATTGCATTTATACAAATGTATAAAGATATTCCTCTTTTTTTATTTTTATTTTAAGCATGTACAAATATCATTAAACTTTCATGGAATAATATATTGCATCAATGCAAATGTTTTTTGGTTATTTCAAATATAATACACAATGTGAACAAATACTGCAATTTTTTCGTAAAATGGAACTTTTATGTCTCGTGTAATTATTATTAATCATAATTATTATTCATTAATCTCTATATTAAAAGCAGAAATTTTATTCTCCCATAATTATTTAATACAATTTTATTTATAATTGTAACTTTTGATATATATACATATATATTAATTAAATTACGAGCATTAAAAAATTCAAATCTAAATCCGGAGAAAATATATTTCAATGGAATGAAATTTTATTACGTAATTATCGTGCCGAACGATGTCTCGTTGAAGTCTACGTTCAATCATTGAAATGATATATAATTGAGAGATATTGAAGAGATCTTGATTGCCAACAGTCCTAAGCTATCCATTTATCCATTTTTATTGAAATCTTATTGAAAATCTCTGAATATCATTGGTATGGATAATTTAAAGGCAATTCATTCAACGTCTCTAAGCTATCGAATTTATATTCAAATTTCTTGAAACCGAGTGACTTCTGTCTCCACGAAAATTCGCAGATAAATTAATCTTTTTGATTATTACCTTATCAGTTTTTTTTCTTCGTTATCACTTTAAATCTCTTTCTAGATAATGGCAATAATAACGTTGATACATTTGTAAATTTGTCGTAAATCAATTTTAATTAATACACAAATTTTCCGGTATCATCCATTTTGTTTAATATTTATATTACTTTAAATATCATTTTAAACGAAATAGAACGAAATAAAATCATTTCGCAGCATAATAAATTTATCTCTAAAAAGATTGAATTATTTATACTACATTCAATCTTCCTTCAGTACGGCCGTTCTTTCTCATGGATTATGCAACGATGAATCGAAATGAATTTTTATATAAATTTCAGTTCTCTCTATCTATGTAAAATTATCTTTCTAATTTTTCTTTCTCGCTTTACACAATTACATGGTTTTTTTTCTAATAAATATCGTGAAACAATATGTTCGATATTCGATATCTGACCAACACGTTGGTTAATAAAATTTTTCATCGCGAGCAACGAAGAAAAAAAAATGTAAATAAAATAATGTAGCAGTCATTTAGACGACGAAATTTCGAAGATGTATCAAACTAAAAAAAAAAAAAAAAAAAAAAACAGAGTAATCCAATCGAAATTCGATCCTTTGACGGATAAAAGATTAACAAATTCTATCCATATTTTTTTATCTATCCATTTATCTATCCATGGATATCGTGTGACAATTTACCACTCTTCTTAAGAATTTCATTTATTGTTGTGTCTTTTTGAATTATATTTATTGCGATAATAATCTTAACGAACGAAGGTTGATAACGAAGTTTAAATCTAAAAAAATTATACCTCCAGAGACGGTGTCTTTGAACTTATACTCATTGTTAGATTCATTTGAATAATCCCGATAAGTCGGCCGCCATTTTCCTGGCCATTCACCCGAGAAACCACGGTTGAATAAATTAAATGATTCGACGTTCAAACGAAAATTTGACAATAAGATAATAATCACGCCTTTGATATTTAATATCACAAACAACAATTTCGATCAATCTTTACTCGAATAATTAAATCCTTCATCGATTAACAAATTATGCATGTAATTATTACATATATAAAAATATTGTCACGAACGATTAAATTTGTTGAAGAATTTGTTTATTCGTTCTATATTTTGTGACTATATTCCGAGGAAAAAAAGAAACAATCCTCGCAATCTCTTCTTCTGCTTTCTTTCGTCAAACGGAATGGAATTTTTCTGATACGTGCACATTATCGCATTCATTTCAAAGAATGTCATATATTTTTCTAGACCGAATTAAAAACTATTTTATTCCTGCTAATTAATGGGTGAATTTTTATGTTTATAAGATGGACGGGATAATAAAAGACTCCATTGGAATAACGTTTAATAAAGAGGAGGGAAGTGAAAATGAGAGAAAATGTGGTTATCTCACTCGGAGGAAAGAATAATCATTAAAATATAGTAATTTTATTTAACTTTACCTGATATTGTTCCATTCATCTTTTATGAAAATGAATAAAGACCCATGAAAATAATATATATATACATTTATTTCTGATAAAATAATAACATAACAATTTTTATGAACGATAAAATACAATACAATAATTATTAGACAATCATCATGAAATAATTATTAAAGTCATCCTGAGAAACATTCAGATCGCGGAACGCATATCCTATTTTTATTCCTCAAATAACCGGATTTACATATACATCCTGACGCACATATCTGAAATAAAAACAATGAACCGTATGGATTACATATATTCAACATATATTTAACGTCTTTCAAAATTATAACGCTACTAACATAGATACAAGGAGATTTACTATCAGGTTTTGCGCAAGAAGGTTGGCACAGTGCATCGCATTTGGTGAAGATCTCATTTCTTGGACAATTCAATTTACCAAATCCTCCAACCACTATATTTAATAAATATATCACTAAATCACTTAAAATAATTATATATATAAAATAATGATATATATTACACTTAAAATATTTTTTTTTGTACAACTTTGTAACGATTAATTTTTTAATAAAAATTATTTAATTAGCATTAAATTATATCAAACGTTTTTATTATTTCGCATTATAGATATATGTATTTCCAAGAGATTGGACGTAACTTTATCTCGAAATAATGAAACGAAAGGTGGACGCGGATTTTGGAATCGAAATCTACTTACACAAGGAAAAAATTGCCAAAAAGAGGAACGAGACAAGAACGAGACGAGACATGTCTTGTGTTGTTCTCCTGAAACAAAGTTGTTTTTTCGAAAAAAGAAAACTCACCATAATGCATTTTTTTTCTTTTAACTTATATACGGTCGATCTAACGTTACGACTGTGTCGTAAAATCGGTCGTGCCGAAAATCGCCGTTATTTCCGACTGTCAAAACAGCAACTCGAGATATTCGTTTGAAATAAAGAGCTCTGGTATCATTCAATGTCACGCGATGTCGATTTATAATAGATTGACGCGTTCACGAAATGTTGGAATTTTTTTACATTTTCCTTTTTTTTTTTTTTTTTTTTAATATTGAANTTTTTTTTTTAATATTGAAAAGCACTTGGTTGCATAATTTTTTTTCTTTTTTCTCTTTTCAAGTTTTCCACGAGATGAAATTTTCGCTATTGTTTTTTTTATCCATTGTACCAATACGATAATGGTTGAACAACAATTGTTGCATCATTGTTGTTACTACTCGTTACTCGTCTCACTATTTAATAATCTCTTCGAGAGAACTTGCATTTCGAGAAAAATATTTATTCGCAAGCGAAGTATAATCTGATGATAACTGGATATATACTTGGAAACATCCTTGATACGTGCCATATTTGGAGATACTTAATTTAAATATCATAATTTTAATGAAAATTCATTGTGTGTGTGTTAGTGGTTAAATATATCTCAACGAGGTAATTTTTGTGTAAATGAAGTAGATGTTCGATCTTCAAAGGATGAATTCACCTTTGAAGAAGAGAAAGTGTCACGAAAGGAAGATATTATCCGGATACTTTTAATATTCTACGAAAAAATTCAATTCAAAGGAGTCATAACATTTTTAATCCACGGAATAAAATTCATATTACTTCTATGCGAATTAAAAAATTAATGAATTAATTACAAAGAATTTTGTAATTTTTTTTAATGCGGGGAACAATGTGAGAGAATGAGTTTGATTTTTGAATTAAAATTCTTTATTTCGTTTGATTATATATACGATGATAAAACGATTGCTTGACAAGGCCTTCATTCTCAAATAAATGATTGCAAATAATAAATGATGCTTCACTTTGCAAGATTAACATTCAGACGGTTCAATGCATTCCTTATTTTCGTTTCTAAGCAATCCAGATTCGCATTGGCAGCTTGGGACGCATTGCTGGAAATATAATATTAAAATTACATTATTAAGAAAATTGTTTTAACGCAATTATAAAATATTTTCCATCATTATACGAAATAATTTGTTGTAAGCTTTCGATATGTAATTTCTTCGAAAATACTAACCAGTGTACATATGGGTAAGGGGTTGGAGCAAGATGGCTGACAGGCAGTACCACAGCTCTGCCATACTTCGTTCTCTGAACATATTCCTTTTGCCAGTGTTGCTGTTTTTATTTGTGAAAATGTTTCATTAGAATATTTTACAATAGCAATAAGCTCATATTCCGTTTAAATTTTTGCGCGTAAATCACTGATATTGAAATCTGCATGATTCCAGAAAATTGTACTAGCATTGAAACAAGCAATGAAAATTTTATTAAGATTTTTGAGGTTATAATTATCAGATAGAAACTTGACTGGATTAATTTACGTATTTATTTGATTATTTTTTAATTTTAAATAAAATAATTTTAAACGTCATCTTTCACTCTGAAATTACGCAAGATCGAAATGGAATTAAAATTAAATCGCATATAAAAAGAGAACTTTTTTGATTGAATGCAAATGAGTCGAGTATAACACAAATAATAATTTATTTCAATGTAGTTACTTACAGGAAGAGAAGATAGCCAAAATGGTTAGGAGAGTAAGAAGAATGCGAGACACGTTGAATGTATTCATGTTATTCGTTTGGTTGTACCCTGTAACTTAATGAAAATTCCGATTTCAACTGCTTTTATATATCGTTCCAGACCTTCTATACGTGTTTTTACAATTGATACTGTTTGCATTTGATTTATGCGAATAAACAATTCGGTGCAAGAATGAACAAGAGATCAAAAACAGATTTTTATTCATCTTTTATCAACGAATTATTTAGCGGTACCAATCATCTTTTATATTAATTTGTTCATTATCTTGATTCAAATTCAATTTCTTTCTTTTTTTTCTTTTTCTTTTTTTATAATTAACAATTGTATGAAATAGGATTTTATTTAAATAAATTTGACTTTTTTTTAAATTTCATAGAAAAACAAGTTCGTTCATTATTATTTTTTACTATACTATAGAAAAAATGAAAAATATTTAATCGTTTATTTGGCTTCGTTCGAAAGCATTTTATATCTATAGATGATTCACACAAAAGATTTTCATTGGAATTGATATTGTATACTTTTTGAAAAACAAATAACCTACATATATGTTATCTTTTCTGCAAATATCTATATAATATATGATTTAATTTGATGTGATAAATTTTAAACGGAAATTTGAATTTTATCGCGTACATCTTTATCTTAATTGTGTATCATTTTCGTTAATTGTATGATATTTGTTATCCTTTTCCAAATTTTGAGTCATAATGGCAGAGCACACATATAGAATTTCCAAAATGAAAATCTCTGCCAATGATAATAGTGTATACTGTATACTGTAAACGTAAAAATAAGTTATTATTATTTAATTATTAAATAAAGTTTTTGACCCGTATTTAAATTATTTATTTAGATTTTTTTCGATTATTAATTTTTATTTTGCAAACTTTATAATGATAATGATTTTAATATTCAGCTTATTAAAATGCTGTAAACGTGATTTATTTTACTTGCTAATGCTACTGAAATAAACGTATTAAAAAATGATTACGCTATTACGAAATATTTTGTAAATATTTAATTCATTAAACGATAAAATGAGCAATAAATAAGTGAAAGATATATAGCCAAAATTTAAAATGAAAATGCTTTCTAATTATCAGTTTACTCTATTTCGATTAATGGATGAAATATGAAATGGAAATAAAATAAACTAGAAAGCTTTTTTCATGCGATATTTCATATGGAATAATTCTCCTCGTATTTAACAAATTTTATATATGGATATAGAATTTATGCATTTATACTAGAATAATTCAAAACGTCATCAATGTCTTCGTAATTCCCATTTAAAAAAATTCCACTTAAAATGTATTCTATATTCAAATACTCTATCTTTCACCTCCTGTGACGTGATGACTATATGATGTAAAAAAAAAAAAAAAAGTAAAAAAATTTTATCAAAAATTAAAAAATTAATATTTTTAAATATAATTCCATTTAATTCATATTAAATTTTCCATGTGTCACGCTACTATTCTGTAACAAAGAACAAATTTTTAATTTTTCAAAATGTTCTCTACTGAAAATATTTTTATTCCCTTAATTAAAAAATTGTTTTTTATCCAACTTGTTTTCTTGATCAAAAGAATTCGTTGAATGGAATTTAATAAAATTTATATATAAATTAAATTAAATTGAAAAAATTATTTGAAAAATGTTTGAAATATTTTATCACTTCTATTAATTATATTTGTTCAATAGTATTTTATTATTTTATATCGAAAAACATTATTTTTATCATGTAACTATTTTTCTTTAAAAAATATATATTTCGTAATATCATTTATAATTAATTGCAATTACTTTTTATCATTTATTTAATCAAAAAATCGATAATTTCAAATGATATCGTTTTTTTAATTTGATAGAAATTATTTGCATATTTATTATGATAAAATTTAATGCAAAATATTATTCCAAGCAAATGATAATATGATTTGACATTATTATCCATTATTTTTATTTATTTATCATACATATATATTCTCGTGTAATTATTAACGTAAATTGATATATTTCATGTTTATATAAAATTATCACTCTATAGATTTTACTAAAGGGAAAATTAACATAGTGGCTTGAACGATCTATTGTCTCTGTGATATCATAAATAGCTTTGATATCTTCTGTATAAATTTACAACTCAATTCATCGCTGAAATGCAAGATGATATTCTCGTTAACCAACCCAAAGGCGCAACTCCATGGCAAAATCTGGTTAATGTACTATATTATGATCTATTTCTTCATTATAGCATAAGAATTTCACGTCAACATGGTTATTAATACCTATATGAATGAAATAAAATCATTATACATATATTATGAACTTGGATTATATAGTGAGAAAATCATATCGTATAATATTACCTTAAAAATATTAATCAATGAGCATTATTATTCCTCAATCCCAAAGTAATTTGATATTGTATTATGATGTAAAAGAAACAGGAAAAATTCAAATTGTAAGCTGAAAATAAAAAAGAAATTTTTATATAAGAAGTTATTATTTTTTATTTATTAGTACGTAGTTCTTAGCTTGCCATCACTTTCCATAAAATAATTTTTCTATATAATATTATTTTCTATATAATAATAATTCTATATAATAATATAATATTAGTAATATAATTTTTCCAATATAATAATAAATTTTTTTAAATCGAATATTTGAAAAGTGATGCCAATTACCAGGTCTCACCAACGAGGAGGTGACTACGTATCGAGACCCATCTATGAACAATATAATAAAAATATATTCTTAAAATTATAATAAAAATTAAAGAAATAAAAATATAAAAATTGAAAAACACTTACGACATATGAAAAGTGAATAGAATTAATTTTATTAAGATTTTTAATTAAGAAAGTAGTTAACAATACATTAAAATTGATCAGAAATCGGTAACATGAATTCGCAGAGTAAAACAAGGAAAAGAAAGTAAGTAGAAAAAGGATAGAGATACGGTAAAAATATTGAAATCAGCGCCATCTTCAGAGTGCTGAAAATAAAACTCATAATAAAAGGATAGAAAATAGTGAGAAAAGGATAGAAATAGAATTAGAAATGATCATTAGCGTCATCTCTTGGATGCTAAAAACATCTTGTTGAAGATAATGTAGAATACAAATTAAAAACTAGTGCCACCTTTTGAATATTTTTAGAAACATATATTTAAAAACATCAAGAGATGGTACTAGACTTTAATTCCTACTCTACCTTATCTTATCTCAAGAAGATATTTTCCGAAGCCAGAAGATGGTACTGCTAGTCAATTCTTAGTCTATCTCTATCCTTTTCCTGTTATTTTTTATCCTTTCTTTATGAATTTCATTTGCAGCACTCTGAAGATGACGCTGATTGCAATAGTTTTATTATCTCTGTCCTTTTCTCACTATTTGTCTTTCTTATTTCCTGGATATCTATTTTCTATATTACATATACTCAAAAAATGACTGATAAATTTTATTGTATTGTTATTCAATTTTTTAATTAACAATTTTAATCTATTTCATTTTATTTAATCTTTTTATTGTAAACATATATATTTTATATAGATTTTTGTATTTTTAAATATTATATATATATTTTTATATATATTTTTATACAATTTATTTTATATTCATGAATTTAAACAATAATTTACAATATAAAAATACTAGTTTAATTAAAGTTATTTAATTTTATACTTAATTTTTATAGAATTTTTATAAAATAATAAATATTAATTTTAATATTAATTTGTATTAATATTTAAATATTTATTATTTAAGATTATTAAAATTTTATATTAGTAATATTAAAATTTCGATTTATTTTATTCCAGATTTATTATATTCTGAATTTTTACGAGAATAAACTAATAATAGATTTATCAAATTTATATTAAAAAAGAAAATATAAATTATTAAAATTTTATTTCAAATATTTTATCAGAATAATATTGGAAATGGCATAAAAATTTTATACCTATTAATTTTATATTTATAATATGTTTTTAATAATAATTTAAAATTAATATTATACAAATAATCCCAAAAAAATTGAAAAATTCTAAACTTCTATTTTGTTTTGTAAATGAATATATTCATAATTGCTGTATATTTTTAAAAAATAAATTCATATCAAAAATTAACTTATCGTTCATAGATTACACGTTGGAATAATTTTTCATTTACCTGTATTAATAACGAAGTGTATCTATACTGGTAAATAAAACGCACTAAATTAACTATGTTCGTAGTTAAAATATAATTAAAACTTTTTTGAATAAATGTAATTAATATAAAATTCGTATGTAATTTTAAATTATACATGAAATTGTACGTGTATAACTTCAACACATCCGAATCGTATAAAAGTCAGAAAGAAACTGCTAACATGTAACCTTTTCTCACCTGGTAATTATTGTCTGATGGATAAGGTCGATCGACGCGTCTGTCAATTTCAATTGAATATTTTAAAATATAAAATATTTAAATATTATTATTCTTATTATTTTATTATTTATTTTATTAATTTTATAATTTTTTATGTTTTTTTTCTCTAATTTAAAAATGATAAGTTTCTATAATTTCTACGTTTGTAGCGGTCGATAATAATATTTTTTTATTATTCTATAATATTTTATATATAATGAAATTTAAAATTTTTATCACAGAGTAAAACTAACGCATTGATCTTACGTTTTAACTTATTCCAATATTATTCAATTTCTTTTTAAGAATATTTTTAAAATTTTACATATTTAAAAATAAATCACTTGGGATAATTAAAATATATTTTGCATAAATTTAAAAATATAAATTAATATATATATTTTTATATATACTTACTTATATCATTTGAAATGCTCGTGTAATTTTCAAATGTGTCATTGGAAATGAAATAAATTCGAAGTAATGGTACGTGATAAATTTGTATTTTCATGTGTACACGGACAGTGGACAATTTCCTGGTCTCAATGGTGCTTATAAGACTAGATTGCGTGCCGAAAGCACGATGTATGGCGCAACCATATTGCAAAAGTAATAATAAAACAAATGATTTAACGGCGTTATTTCATTTCATTTCTCTCATATATATCTTATATATATTTCTAAAATTATTCTTTCCAATTTCCAAACGACGAATATTACGTCTGGAATTCAAAGAAAATTCGTCAGAGACAAATTTATTATAAAACGATAGGATGATATCGACTAACGATTTCTCTTCCAACGTGTGTGTACATTTAAGAATCGTATTTATTCTCAGTCGCGTATATTCATGAGCAATATTATATGTTATAGAGGCATATATAGTCACGCCGCTACTTAGCAAGGAAAATGCAGCCTATCTGTACATTGTGTATATAACTCGTTACATCTTTCTTCTCATCTCTATACTCTCGTCGAATTTAATCTCTCTCGTTTTACACTTATTGTTAGGATCTACTTACAAGCATACAAATAATTCGCTTTCGAACACTCGCATCACTTTCGCATCACAATAATTACATCGATCATTCAACATTGATTACAAATGGTATCTACAATGCGGATGATATAAAAGTATGTCGTATTCTGCGCGTAATTGTTATATATATTATTATTTTTAACAGATCGCTCAAAATTATCGAATTTCGATCCAACGAAATTCTATTATTGTTGCACTTGCTAGGTTCGATATATACGAATATTCCAACGGAATCAAGAAAAATTTGAGGTTAAAAATTTTAATTAAAATATAGTAATAATACGAAGGGAAAAAGATTATCACGAATCATATCATAAATCGAATGAAATTGTAACAAAAAATTTATAAACACGACTTCCTTCCATTCGAATAGAATATTCGAATATCTGTGAATGTAAATTATTATTCCAAATATTCTCGATTTTATTTTATCGTATCACTCCCGTAAAAATGAAAATAGATATAATTTATTCTTTCAAAGGATATTAAATAAACGATCAAAATTTTTCCAAAAATCCTTATAGATATGTCTTACGTCACCGAATAATAAAATGATTTTAAATTCGTTTTCTCTCTTCTTCCTCCTCCTCCTTTTTCTTACGATCGCTGCAAAATGGATATGCGAACGATCCTAAAGCGGAATATTACACTGTCCGTGACATTACCTATGATCCTTTTTATCCTGCCTTACAGTCATGTGGTATTAACTCTTTATTTATGCTCTAAAAATCACGCATAATCAGCTTTGTTTCAAATATTCAAATAAGGTACATTATATTTACGAGCTGGTGTTATCATCGAACAATCGATGATCCGATTCATACATATTATAGTCGAGAAGGCAGTGAAAATTCGATTGAAAGAACTTTTCCTTTTTTTTTTTTTTTTTGCATGATGTTATATCAAGTGAACGTTATTGCATATTATATTAAGAGAAATCTGATGAATCGATGAAAGTGAAATATTGCTAATTTTTTCAAACGTTCGTCGATATTTACGAGCAAATTAAAAATGAAGAAATTACTCGAATAATTATCCGCAATAAAATAAAGTAATCGTCGTATCGATATACGTGTTCAATTTCAACATATCGTACATCTATTAATTTTTATATTAAAATTTTCAATTCTAAAATCTATATAAGCTTTCACACGTTTTCTTCGTATATTTTTTTTTTTTTTTTTTTTTTTTAATAAAATCTATATTTAATTAAGCCTATAAGTTTCAATTTACATTCGACTCGTATTATATATTTATAAACTATATAGTAAAAGTCAATGACTTTTCTTTGTTCAATCTGAGATTTCTAAATCTTCCCAGACAGAAACTTTGTTACAAAAATTTATTAACGCACTTGCATATACACTTTGAAATCGTTCATATTTAATTTCGAACGATAGAATCAGTAGAAAACGAAACGAAGAATTTTATTTAATTTCACAATCGATCAACGAGTATCAAAGAAATGATACTGGTTTAGAGGATTATTTGGAAATCTTTTTGATCAAGTAAAAATAAAAATTTGAATTTTAAAAATATCTGCTTCGTGAGATCTTTAAAATTTTTTTTAAAAATTTTCTGGATAGAACGAAAAGTGTGGTGGTGCTTAGGCTTTTCTTGAAAAAATTTTACAAAATATTTCACATCTCATAGTGAAAATATCAATAGTGAAAATACATTGCGTCGAAACGAGCTGATTTACATAAACTCTATTCTAATTCTATAATTTCTGATTTCAACTATGATCCTCCAAATCAGCACATCCCCTCAATAAATTTTCACATATATACTTCGAAAACTCGTAAAACTCGTTATACAATTTTTGTTGCACACGTTATGTCACAAAAAAAGAAAGGATTCTATTCTTCACTGATCCATGATCTTTATCGGGTTATATTCAGCCGCCATTTTTATATTATCATTATTTATTAATGCAGTTCAAGAGCGTCGAAACGATACTCTCAGTCTTTGAATACCACTATAATCTAAAGTACTATGTATAGTCATATTATATACACATATCCTATACATATACATTATATGTATTTTATGTATAATCATATATAATATACATATATATGTCGATCGTATATATGTATATGAACACGAATGCATATCGATACTCGTTCGATACACGTTTCCATTGGTACGAATACGAATCACTGGAGGCTTCCATCGAGGCTCTTGCTGCTATTTATCAAGCGCTTGCTATTATTTATAATACTCGATTCTAACTAGATCTCTATATGTATATACCTTAACGATCTTTTCATCTAGAGTCGAAAATGAGAGAAAAAAAAAAACTAGGATTAGTAACTATTTTATAAAAAAAAAAGCAAAAAAGTGAGTTATAGTTATATTGTCTAGTTAAAAATATATATATGTATATATATATATATACCTGAACGAATGATTTGATTTTTTTATTTCGAGAAAGCCTGTTTGGCTTCGATGATATT
This sequence comes from Apis laboriosa, assembly GCF_014066325.1. Taxonomy (NCBI): domain Eukaryota; kingdom Metazoa; phylum Arthropoda; class Insecta; order Hymenoptera; family Apidae; genus Apis; species Apis laboriosa. Next base: position 17,967 of record NW_025222414.1, read on the forward strand.
TAAACGTTATTAAAATTCTGATAAAAAGTTTGTAAATAATTTACAAATTTTAGACATAATCCCTGTCTTTGTATCCTCTTTATTATTATCTTCATTTTTTCGTGATACCTTTCTGCACCATTTAAAATATAAAAAAATAAGGAATTTGATAAATAAATAAAGAAATAAATTAATTAATTAATTAATCATACCCAATCATCAATTATTAAATAATGCCTATAATATAAATAACACCGAAATATGACTAAAAAAGTATCTATTATACTTTTAAATTAAAAAATAAAGGTGAACGTATAAAACACTCTTAAACTACATACCTACATACGCAAAGCATGATCGAGCAAAAGCAACGAATAAAAATCAATATTGACTAGCTCGAAATATCATTCACCATTTGAGCATGATCCAGACTCTCGTTGCACACCTATTAAATTCAATTCCAGAAAAGGATCTTCTATTATTTATTGCTCGCCACGTAACGTCCGCCATGATGAAAAACGACTATTTTCATCTTTAACTCTAGGAAATTACAGTTTCTTTTTCTTTTTTTTTTTTTTTTCTTTTTATCTTTTTTTCCTTTATACTTACGATTTAGCTAGTATCGTTACACAATGACAATGGTGATAATAATAATAATAATAATAATAATAATAATAATAATAATAATAATAATACAAATAATAATAATGATAATGATAATGATAATGATAATAGTAATAGTAATTAATGTCTTTCTTTTTATAATACAATTGTGATGAGTCGTGTAGCGTGGATGATGATTCGATGATAAATTTTTATCCTCGAAATATAGAGTCCCTGAGCGACGATGGGTTTTTAAGTGGATTTACAAATTTTCGATGGCTCGCGATCGAAAGGAGGATCCGATGATGATTGGCCGGCACGCGGGCCGATCCTCAAGCCGGATGCAACGTTCTTAACTGAGGGTGATGATGGCGGAGGTAAATGGAGAATGTGGCCAAGACGAAAATCAAGCTGAAAGAGTTCTTGCTCGACGCAGCGCCTGAATCCTCGTAATCGTCCTCCTCGTTTCCGCTCGTTTCTTTCCGGCCACGTAACTTCAGATCTGCAAAAAGGGATTGGCGTTATATATTCGTGCCGTTTTATTTATGGAAAACAGAATTTCAAATGGAGAAAAAGATTTGACGAATTATTAAGGGTTAAGATAGATATTTCGAGTATTCGTTCTTGACTCGATGATCGATCTTTTCCAGTTCGTCGTTCGTCAATTTTTCAGGATTGAGAACAGTATCTTTGGAATGTCAAGTTTTCGAGATTCATTTTTGATACGATGAATGATTTTTTTTTTTTAAGATCGGTTTTTTTTAGCCCTTTTTATTAAAAATTTTTTATTAAATGGACTCTTTTTTATTAAAAATTTATGCAGAATCACTGAGAATTAATATTTTTTGTTAATATTTATTGTTAAGATCGAGCAATTTTATCTTTTTGATATTGTATCTTATAATTATTTACCTCTTTCTTTCAACATATCTTGATTCCCTTCGAAAATATCGTTTCCCGAATTATGCCTCAGTTTACCTGCAACAAAATTAAATTCACTCTCTTCACTATCTCTTTAAATCTATATTTTATTCGTTTCTTTTTTTAGATAAAGGGGGGAATTTTATTTTTCTAGATAAAAGGAGAGAGTCGTGGACTTTTATCCCGTTCTTTTTTTTTTTTTTTCTTTTTTTTCTTTGCGAGCGAAGAATGCGGGACGAGGGTTGACGTTAAATACGAATGAAAATGGAAAAATGCGGTTGTGCTTTTCATCGCAAATAGAAAAACCGATCGGACGTTTTGTCGAAGTTGAATCTAAGTACGTTTGACTTCGTGAAAAATGCGCCTTAGGATCGTTGTTGTATTTCCTCGAGTAATGAGGAAGGAGGGAGCAACTTAAGAACATGGGAGCCCTGTTGAAAAATGTATAACGTATAACGTAGTAAATTGTCGCCACGATCGAGGAATAATTGACACGTTTCCCCCGATAGATATTGATAAAAAGATTCGAGAAAATTCAATTCTACGCGAGAGCATGGAAATAAAATACCTGCTCGCAAGATTTAAACGAAAATTCGAAAGAAAATCAATTTAAATAAAATTAATATCGAAACGAGGAACCTGAACAAAAATTTGAACAAAAATTCGAATAAAATAAGATTTTTATTTGGAGAGCGATCTATTTCTTCGCAAGATGCAATGGAATCATATATAATCACGGTTCAAGCAATTCCAGGAGATAAAAAGATTCGAGAAAATCCAAAGGAAATCAATTTAAAATTAATATCAAAACGAGGAATCTGAACAAAAATTTGAACAAAAGTTCGAATAAAATAAGATATTTACCTAAGAAACGATCTATTTCTTCGCAAGATGGATATAATTACGATTCAAGCAACTCCAGAAGATAAAAAGATTCGAGAAAAAGGAAATAAATTTAAATTAATATTAAAACGAGGAATTTGAACAAAAATTTGAACAAAGGTTCAAATAAAATAAAATGTTTATTTGGAGAGCGATCTATTTCTTCGCAAAATGCAATGGAATCATATATAATCACGGTTCAAGCAATTCCAGGAGATAAAAAGATCCGAGAAAATCCAAGGGAGATTAATTTAAATTAATATTAAAACGAGGAACTTGAACAAAAATTTGAACAAAAGTTCGAATAAAATAAGATATTTACCTAAGAAACGATCTATTTCTTCGCAAGATGGATATAATTACGATTCAAGCAACTCCAGAAGATAAAAAGATTCGAGAAAAAGGAAATCAATTTAAATTAATATTAAAACTTGAACAAAAATTCGAATAAAATAAAATGTTTACTTAGATCTTACTTGGATTTCTTCGCAAGATGCAATGGAATCGTATATAATTACGGTTCAAGCAATTCCAGAAGATAATTAAAAGTTTGGTTTAGCCATTGAATATTTAACCCACGTGGCCCGCAATCTCGTGATTTTGTTCGTTAGTAATACCGTGATATTTGCTCTAAATCCCGTGGCGGAGGGTACTCGTGCAGAGAAGAGCGGGCAGAGTTCAATAAAGTTGACCTATGGCCCGAAACGGCTCTATAAATCTTCCATCGAACGCAACGTCGCCTCTCAATCTGTTAGCATCAAAATATTTTGCATATATCGATTTCGGACCTTTCGACTGAATACACGCAAAATGCGGCTGGACACTGAGCCAATAATAAATCCAGGATTTTTCATTACGGTAGGAGAGGGGGAGAGGAGGGGTGTGAAAGGGAGGGAGGGATAAAATGTCCCCCTTATTAAGAAATAACGTAATTAAACATATGAATCGAAATCGATCGTTGAAATTAATAAAGATATCGATATTGAAATCCATATGCATGACATATCCTCTGCGATACCAGTCGTTTTTCTTTTTTTTTTTTTCTTTTTTTTTTTTTTTTCCACCAGATTAATCATTCGAATATTCATTTAATTCGTGCGCGATTTTAATAAACGTTAGTGGGCAAGCTTAGAACACGATTAAATTTGAAAAGAAATAAAGTGTAAAGTATATTTGTTTTCATTTAAAAATAATTTTTAATCTTTCCTTTTCGGGATTAAATTCGAACGGGGAAGAGAAGAAATTTTGAAATGAAATTTTTCACATATGGTGGAAATGGAATAGAAGAAAACTTTCAGTTAATTAAAAATGACGCGAAAATATATTTGCAAAATACTTTGTAAAAATGTAAAAATATATATACATATTATAATTAAATATATTATAAACACGTATACGAGTTTTCAACAACAAAGTATTTCGCGGTATACTCATATTGCCACGTACGAGAAAGTATTTTCGAGGATTCCGTTAAGCGTGTCGTATACTCGTACGACGAGAAAATTAATAAATTCTTAATTATATTAAAACTTATCACCACTTATTACTATGCATATCGTACATAAACTCGATTAGATAAATTAGGCGATAATTTCATAATAAATGCGCTTTATTAGTTAAATTATCCGTTAATAAATTCATACATCGATCTAGAGATAACGGATCACAAGTCGAATATTAATTAGGAAGAACAATTATCTACCTACCTTTCGCTTCCTCCTTGATTATAATATATCAAACGTGGTTAAGGATACTTGAGCATAAACCGAATTACAAATGATCTAGTGCGGTATATAAGATTATGAAAATGAAGAAATCCTTCTATTGTTCATTTTTCAAAGAGGATCCTTGAGAAAATGTAAATGTGGTATAAATGAAAAGAAGCTTCGTAGGGAACTGGTTCAAAAGGAAAGAAGATAATAGACATAAAGGTATATCGGATGATATAGTGGGGAATGGTAGCTGGTAAAAACAAATCTGAAAGGAAGAAAGAAGAAAAAAAAAAGGATGACGAAATCTGATATAACTGCATAAAGCATATAATAATTGAAGATACTTTGATTAAACATTTATATGTAATATGTAACATAAGTAAATTTGTAAGTCAATATTTGGAAAAAATTATATTTGTAATTAAAATATATTTTTATGAAAAATACGTCTTTGCTTTAAGTTTTTTTTTAGAAATCGTCTTTTCCTTTCATATTGAATTTTTTATATTTTAATGGAGGATAGCTTAGAAATAGCTTACATGTAACGAAATGAAAGTTAAAAAAAATTCCTTAATTTAGAATATTTTACCTAAAATTTTTCTTAAGAATGTCCTCTTTTAAATATTCGAATATATAACGAAATAATACAGTCTTGAAATAAAAAAAATATCCCTTGGTAGCTAAAAAAAAGGTGGCAGGATTGGAAAAATCGCGAATAATTTCAAAGATCGACGAAAAAACGAAGAACTATTTATGAAAAAACGTTTAAACATTTATTTCGCGTTCTCTTTCACGTTTCGTATTATTTCGAAATTTATATTTTAACATTTTCTTGATCCTAAAAATATTTTGCGTGCAATATTAAAGGATATAATAAATAAATAAATAAAGAAAAACAAGATATTTCACAGCACTACGATCGAAAAATTAACGAAGCTAAATAATAAATGGTGCGATAATAATTTATAATTCTTTTTTGACAGTGTATCGAACTTGATTCCGGAAGAATTTTCCGAAATATTTGTATTTGCGCGTGTGTTCATTCAGAAACAAACAAACGTGGAAGTTGTGCAAAAGCCTGGCGTTTTCCCTTCCTGCAGGGAAAAAGGGGTTTGATGAACAAGGTGTAAGTTCAAAATGGCATTCAACCGTGGGCTTTTTACGGAGGCGTTCTTCTAAACGTCTAGGCTCCTCTCTGAAACGGGGGCCTCTATCGACTTTTGTGCGTCTTTTTCGCAACCGGCTGCCTGTCGAAAGCAAATGAGATGGTGGGCTTGTAAATCTGACACGGCGGTTCCTATTCATTCACGATTTCACACAGAAATGGTTCCTCGTCTCGGGCTTGAAAAACGAGCGTCGCGATCGTGTTCAACGATGGACTGTCCTTGGAAAGGCATTAAAACAGTTTGGGAGAGGGGGACAGGTGTGTGTATGTGTGTGTGTGTGTGTGTATATATATATATAGGAATACCCTATGAATTTCAAACGTACCGGTTTTGTCAACGCTCCTGCGTATTTTTCGCATTACACTCGACACAGACAACTGGATAATGGAAATTTTTATATTTGAAGTAATAAAAAGGAAAAAGAAAAAGAAAAGTTTAATATTGAAATTCTCCATTTTCCTTTTCTTATACTCCAAACAATTTTTTCATAGTCAATTCCAAGATATTTTTCTTCAACTAAATTTGATTTATTTTCCTTGGAAATGGCTTTATTATACGAAAAATATTATAATATCCTTTTTCGAATCACTCCAAGAGATAATTTTTTTTTAATCAATTTTTAGATATTTTTTCCTTACTTCTATTAAAAAAAAAAAAAAAAAAAAAGAANAAAAAAAAAAAAAAAAAAAAGAATCATAGAAATTTGTAAAAAATTTACTCTTCCATTTTCTTCGAGATAAAATATTCGTAGAAATATTACGTTACTCTTAAATCAAAGGGAAGGGAAATTCATCCCTATCTGCCCCTCTCTCTCTCCTCTCCTCTCCTCTCGTTCAAATGTTACAAGGGTATTTATTTGAAACGAGATACGTCTATCTGTAAATTTGCGCTTTTGTAGCTTTAAAACAAACAATAGGGTGGAGAAACCGCGGAGAGGAAAAACGACGAGAGGTGCAGTGATAGAGTGACCGAACGATATTGTGGGATTTTGTCCTTCGATAGCCTTAAGCGGCCAATTCAATTTACACAGAGGAGATACGTACGTAAACCGGTGGACGTACGTTTTGTATGGCCTCGAAGGATACCGACAACGAAGTATGCCAGCGGTTAACAAAATCGATATTGAAGGTGATGCTGGTAGCTGGTGGCGTGCATGCCCAATGGATATAAAAAGTGTCGATTTGTTTGCCAGAAATCGACAAAGCTTAGTAACGCGATTGCTAACTGGCTAAAAAAAAAAAAAAAAAAGTTGCGCGCTCGTATATCCACCCCCACCTCCCCCCCTCTTTCGTCTAGTATCCGCGTAGAGATAGAGGGATATCGTATCGCGAAAATATCTTTTTTTTTTTTCTTTTTGACATTTAAAAACAATTCGAAACGATGATACGATTCTTCGCTCTGCTGCGAAATGATCTGCCCCTTTAATTATTATTTCTGTAAAATCAAAGAAGACGCGTGTATTACGATCTCGTTCTAGGAATTTTTTTTTTCCAACCAGATGATAGAGAAAATTTGTTTAAATTTAAAACTCCGCTCTATTCGATGTATCCGTCGGACGAATGTAATTACATTTGAAGAAGCTTCGCGCTCGGGATCGCCAAGATGGTTAAAAAATAAAAAGAAAAAGAAAAAAAGATTCGTTCGTTAACGTTTCATCGGGGGAAAAAAGAAAGATAATATGACGGGATACTACTTTGGCGAGGCGGTGAGCGTATCAAAGAAGAATTCCATTATGATAAAACGAAAACTGTAGAAACGCGAGGAAACAATGGAAAACATTCGTTAAAATTCTCGCTCGCTATAAAAATTCATAGGGGAAGTTGGCGACATCCGGACGAGGAGGTGCCCGTTGATAAAAATGCATTTATACAAAAAGTTATATTGGCATTCCATCGAATGGAGCTGTCAGTGTGCATTTAACATTGCGCGAGTAAAATACCAACATCGATTCCCTTTGATATCTTCGTTCTTCCGTAAACATTCGATCAACGTCAAATATAGTAAAGGGGAAAAAGGAGAGAGAGAGAGAGAGAGAGAGAGAAAGGAAAAAAGAAAAAAACGAAAAAAAAAGACAAAAGAGAAAAGAGAGAACTTAATCGAGTTAAAGCTCATCATTTTGTAAAAAAAAAAAAAAACAGAAAGAAAGAGAACGTTACAAGTGAAGCGAAGCGCCAATAATGACCAAGTTCGATCAATTTCCGGTTGCTTATCAACTTACGAACAAAACTAACTCCTCGCCGTTTCGACTTCGAATCGCGCGTTAACCCTTCCCCCCTCGATGCATCGTGGGAAGAGGCGATTTTATTCTCGAAAATGACGCGAAAGCGATTATCCAAGACAGAGCTTTCCAAATAAGCTTCGACGAGGGGAGGGGAGGGGGTTTGGAGGGAGAGTTGTCGTGGATGCGCGATACGCGAAAAGGGAAGGCTCGTCTTTTGTAGAAATTATCCGAGGATGTACACAGTTGGAGTGGATTGGCATGCACAAATGCCTCGACACTCGATCTAATTAATCAGCGACCCGTTATTTCATGCGGCAAGTGGCTCACGCCGCATCGTTCGGCAAGTAGCACTCGGCTCACAAAGGGGGCGGGCGGACGTGTCGTCCTATTCCTCGCGCCTCGTCAAATGAAAAGATAGAAACACAGCGCGCGGCCAAGTGATCTGAAACGATGGAATATAGCGAGAACAACAGGTTTTGGGGTTAATTCGTTTTCCTTTTCCCCATCGTGGTGGAAATTTTTTATTTAATTTCGAAGGGGTGTCGAAGGAGGGGAGAGGGTAGCTCGTCGATCAAGGGATCTTTTTCGAAGTTGTAAAAATTTTTTGCCTCGCAAAAGATTGTGAAAATTGATCGAGGTTTTAATCGTTGGGACGATGGTAGTAAGAGATTCCGGTTTCGGTTTCAAATCGATTTCGTAATTGTATTTGAAACCACTAATGCATTAACATCGCTACAAATTGATTCAATTCCCTAACCTGCTATTTGGATTACTGATAATTTGTTCTCGATTTAAAGGCTTGTTTGTATGTATGTGTACATACATACATGCGCATTAATAGCGTTTGGTTTAATGCTAGGCAATAGATTGGATAATTAATAAATAAAGAATTTATAGGGGCGGTGTTCATTGACATATCGAGCAAAATTTCATTTTCTGCTTAATCGAACCGGATTATATACCTTTTATCGAATAAATTTTATATCCGAAAATATTTTTCTTCGGATATTTATTTCGCAAAAAAAAAAAAAAAAAAAGAAAAAAATTAAACGTCTCTCTTATTCCCATTACATAGGAAAAGTAATTTTCGTGATAAATAAATTCGAACTTACCTTTGTATCTTGTCGTACTTCCCGTAGAATTCGAGGACGCGATTGCTGAAATACACAAATCGTGTGATAATTTATTTCATTGAACGTAAAATTATATAAATAAAACAATTTTGAAGTTAGAAGTTATTAAACGCTTTTACGAAAGCTTAGGAAGCTTCATCCGTGTTCTAACTTTCCAAAGATTTTAACTCCTTGTTACTCCTAGTATTATGACTGGAAGTTTACACGCGCAAACACTTCACTTTAATGCAACATAGTTCTCGGAACTGTTAAACGATAAAATAAGTCATAATAGAATTATTTTACGATTAGTTTTATTTATGTACAATGCTCTATAATTTCCTTTCGCGAATCTTGCGATTCTGATAATTCTGATTGAAAAGTAATTACTACTAGAAGAAAATTTCTGTACTGTTTTATATTGAAATTTTAATACGAACGAATTATTTAAATTATTTACTTACGATAAACTTTGATGGTGCCATCGGTGTCCCCCAATGCGTTTCTAGACACGCATTTGTACGATCCAAAATCTGACGGACCGACCGAATTTATCGTCAACTTCATGTGAACTTTGTACGCGTTGTCCACCAATGTGGGTTCGTATTTCCCCCCTGGAAATGCAAAAGTTGTTTAATCCAAGATTAAACAAAAAATTAATATTAAACAAACATTATTGAATTCTTAATCAAGCGAAGAAATCCCGGCTAATTCCCCGAAAAATGAAATTTTCTTTAATAATACATGTATCTTGTACAGCGATGCCAGATTTTTTAATAATTAAAATTTAGTGTATATCATCCATTTAAAGCGAAGCTGTATCGCCGTTTCACCGTCTAACGAATATTCCATCCTCGTTTGCGCAAGTTGTTTGGATGCAATTAAAATCGCCTTTAAAAAAAAAAAAAAAAAAAAATAGAAAAAAAGAAAAAAAAATATTATCCGTTCAAACGTTCTAAAGGAATATATTTATGAAAATAAAACATTTACGCGGATAACTCTGGGGAGTTCAATTCTTCGATTGCTGAATATTATATTGAAGATAAATTTATTCGACTCGCTAGCTATTTTCTATTGTTTATCACATCGAATATTCAAATATCAAATATATAAATAAATATCAAATTACAATACATAATAAATATCAAATTACAAATATTATCGAACGAGTTTAAACTTTAAACTTATTTTAATTTTTATTTCGAGATTCGGAATTAATCACGTTGATAATATTTTCGTAAAAAATGCTATTCTGGCCGATTTTATTTATCATTTATCATATTTTCCATTAAGAAAAAAGATAAAAAAGATAAAAAAGATAGAATAGATAATAATAACCCAAAAGAGAATGATGACCGATTTTTATCCGCTATATTACGTAACAATTTGCAACTGCAGATTTTTACACAAACGCTTCCCTTCCGTACTGCATACGTGTGTTGAATATTACTAAACAAATTTAATCATATTCTGAATAAACTCTTCCGGTTACGATATAATATTGAAAGTTGGAAAAATTCTGAATAGTTTGTCCGTGTAAAAAAAGCACGAAGAGTCCACCGATGCAATATCGAAGCAATATATTACACGATATCTCGTAAAAGGATTTCTTTTTTCCAATTTTTCCCCCTTTTCTTTCTTTATCAAAAATTCGCTAAAAACCTTATTATACAGATAATAATTTTAATAACATTTAATAAACGTAACATTTTATAAATATTTTATAAATATTCCACAATTCGACAGATGGACAACACGTTTAAATTACATCGTCTAAATTTTTTTTTTTTTTTTTCAATAAATAAATATCCCAGTCACGACGATTATCCTATCCACGAGATGATAAATATAAACTCTTTTCGTCCCGTTTCGAAACGATCGAAGAAATTCGAGCGTCTTTTCAAAAGCGAAAAACGCGTCACAATAGTTCAATCAGTTTGAAAGATGGCCCCGCTTGTTCACCGTACCCCCCTTATTTCGGTATTCGTCATGCATCTGCGCTAAGTTAACGTGATTTCTGTTTAGATCGACACCATTCAGAGACATTTCCGTTTCTACGACTCGTAAGATTCTATCGAACAAAATATATATATATATATGTGTATGTGTGTGTGTGTGTGTGTGTGTGTGTGTGTGCTTGCATTCTATGAAGGGTACGTGGATGCAAAGCGAAATAATGAAATGGAAGGAGTTGTGTGAAACGACGGAGGATGTCCATGAATCGGTTTTCGACACGATTCAGAAAACATTTCGCAACGGTTGAGAAAAATATGCGTTGAATAAATTTCGCGCGTTTGCACTGGACACCGGAATACTGGAATAGAGACGATGATGATAATGGATGCGTTTTTTTTACTTTGGTTATTTTTGCTCGAGGAGCAATTTGTTGCTAATTGTTATTTTGATTGAAATAGAAGATAATCTAATTCCGAAATTAAATCTCTCCATCGAATGTTTTGTAACGTGGTTTAGTTTATTTATGGAGAAAGAGATGTAATTCAATAATCCCGATCGATCCTTGAGCTTTTTACAATTCAATCACGATGATAATTGTATTTTGAACGATAGAAAATATTAATAAATCTCGAATTAAACCCCTAGTCTCATCTAGGTGAATTCTTCGTCGTATCTCGTAATATAATTTAAATTAACGTTAATTTAAACTTAACTTCAACTTATAGAATGATAACGTTTTCGAAAAATTCGTGAAGGATCCGAGATTTTATCGGGGGTTGATCTCGAGGGTTGATTAAATTTTTAGCCTTTTTTCGATTAAGAAAGAAAGAAATGACGAAAATACGACGCATACGATCGAAAGATCGATAGTGGGGAATTTTGCTGTAACCCGATTGCGGGATCAAAATTCGCATTGTACGTGCTATTATTGGTTTCGATACAGATGCAAATATGAACGAGGCTGGCGACGTAATAACGACAGGAGAAAAGGGCAAACCCTTCGTCGTTTCGGTCTTCATATACATACACACGCATCCTCGACTCTCCTCCTCATAAATGCCGGATAAAATCGCGTTATAGCTCTAACGTCCTGCTTCGATTCCCATGTATTATTCAAAAGCTAATTCTGTTCGAATAACCGAGCGAAAGGTAAATCTGACGAAACATTTGGCCCAGGCGCGTGATGTATCAATCAGATAAACGCACTAGGCAGTCGATTCGCTTCTTTGATCGGCCGTCCATCGTTCGATAAAAGGGAGATCCATTATATATATATATATCAAATCGCGAAGGAAATAATTGGAAATTCGATGCGCCAAATTTTAAAGTATTCCTCCGAATATTTCCTTCCTTTGACGAATTCACTCATCAACTCGTGCGGCAACAGATAGCAAATCTCGAGACACGTAAAATAGAAATAAATAGAATTATTCGTCTACTGCAAAATCAAAAAAATCTCGTGATCTTCACGAGATACTTAAGGCCAGAAAAAAAAAGAATTTTATTACAACAAAGCGGTTTTCAAGGGTGGAGGGAAAGGACGAGTGGTCGCAAGGGTGTTGTCAACTCGCCGCCAAAGTGGTAATTGAAAGGAAATAAATTCGAGAGTGGGAGGAGGGGGGAGGGGGTCGGAGGTACACTGCGAGCCGGGCACACGTCGAAATGGATTTGACGCGAGCCACTAAACGGGCAGAGATCGCGATACGGTGAAAATACGGCGAGGATCTGAAAGGAAGGGTGGATCGATGGAAAGAGTACTAAAGCTGGCTTTTATAGGGGGCGAGCATAAAGCGCGGGGTTGAACGTTTATACATACCGCCTTGTACCCGTGTTTATGCGTTTGGCATGGAGCTTTCGTTATTCAAAGAGCTCGTTACTCTTCCTCCTTGGGGATAGGGGCATGTGCAACAAGAGAACGCATCGTGCCCGTGTAATTATACCTTTGGAAAGGTTAGGATCGATCCAGGAAGAGGAACGGTTCAATGGTCGATACAGAGGCCGGGGCTCACGGTGACGACCGGCTAGTTTTCGCGTAGATCGCGTGGATTCGCTCTACTCGTTCGCTCGAAATGAGGGTGGAATTTTACTTGGAAAAGAAACGAAAGGATTCCGTTAAGAATTTCTTCTTTTTTTTCTTTCTATAATTATGGAAAGAGATCGTAGATTATTTAGGTTACTCGAAAAGTGGAAAGATAGGTAGGATAGAGAAGAAGAATAGGGAAGAGAAGAAGGATGGAATTCATCTCCCCGTGGAGATTCACTCAACTTGTGGCTACTGACTTGAGATAGAATTTAAAGTAATTCGAGAAATGAAAAGGTACTAAATAAGAAAAATTTTAACCAAAGATAGAAATTTCTCTTCTACTAAAAATATTTTTTTGATATAATTAATATAATGAAAAGTGATTTTGGGTTATTTTGAAAAATAAGAAAAAATGCTAAAAATACGAAATTTTAATTAAAGAGGATAGAATTCGTCTCTTCGATCTATTAAATATATTTTTTTACATACGCATACTTTATGAAGAGTTGTTGTATTTGGATATTTTATAAAAGGGATCATGGTCTCGAAGAAGGTTGAGAAGCACTGGTATGAGTAATTACTATGTACGCAAGGAAAGAAAACAGTGGAATCATTGTTTTAACCTACCTTGCGGAACTATTTCGTCCTTATCCCTTGTCCAATAATTGATGGATTTGGGATAAGCCTCTGAGAGGCACTCGAGAGTCAACTGTTGTCCCTCCTGGGCGCCCACCAATTGATTCTGCACCCAAATCATGGGCGGAACTGAAAAGAAGAAAAACAAATTTTCCGTGCCGAGTGAATAAATATTTTCCTTTCCTTGCCTCTTACTTTAACTTTTGCATTTTATTATTACCGAATAATAATAAGAATTGAAGATAAAAATATTCTAAAAGTAATTAGTTAAAAATCTCGTTGCAAAGCGACGATTAAATTTTCCTCGTCACATTTTGCCACTTACATTGGACGGTGAGCATGATTCTTTTGCTGACCGATGGTGGCACTCCGTTGGTCGCGATGCAAAGGTAGAAACCCATGTGCGATCGATCGACCTTCGATATATTGAAATTTGGCCCCTCCACAGAGATAACTGAAAGAATGAATTTCATGTATATGATATAATTATAATATAATTCAACGATTCAAATTAAAAAAAGAAGAAAAATAGCTTTATTAGAAGCGATTTTCTTCAAATTAAAAAATAAATAATATAATTATCTCTCGTTGGATATTAATATTACCATACAGTATTTTAAACAGATTTATACATTTAAAAATTGCTCGTTGAATGTACGTTTCCCCCCTCCTCCTTCGCCCGCTCTCCTTCTGTTTTCATTTTTCCCGGAAGTTTCGATGAAGTTACACTTTCAGACAGTTTGGTATACGAGAGTGAAGTTTTTGAAATGGGCCCGAACAACTTTTTCACCAGTCGGTATATTTGCCGCCACCGGTATATCCGCAATACGATGAAAACTGCGTCGAAATTTCCCCCCTCCCCCCTCCCCCTCCCCTACCCCTCTATAATTTGTTTTGGAAAGTAATCAAAAGCATAGCTGAGTTCACAAATTTTTCTCTCCAGTTTTTTTTTTTTTTCTACGTAATTTTTAAAATTCGCAATTTTTATTTTATTCTTCAGAATGCATTAAATTGTATCCCGAAAACGCTACGAAATGATTTTACACGCATAACAATTTTCTATTTCAATTTGCGTGTTTTACCAAATCTATATAAAAATATAAACCGCCGAATTTTTTTTTTTTTTTTTTTTTTTTTTTCTAGAAATTGTTTCTGAAAACAAACTCGCAAATATTTCATTATTTCAATATTGTTGAAATTGAAAAAGAAAATTATTATTATTATTATTATTATTTTTCCAAGCCTTTACCGTAAAATAAAATCCCATATAAAAAAATCCTTTTGCAACGATCCTTTTTATCTTATTGTCGCGGCTCAATAAAGAATCGCGTCGAGACATCGGCCATGCTGTTCTTTAGCGTCGAAGTTAGTTTGAACAGCTGTTACTGGAAAATGAAATTTTTCGTCTATACGGTCAAAGAGGTGAACGGAAATTTACAGGAAACAGACACAAACCGAGTAACAGTAGTTTTGATGTTGTCTTCTCTCTACCTGCAGGATGGCAAATTTAGTTTACTTATCCGAAAGTCGAGGCAGTCTACGACCGTCCGTTAACCACAATTAAATCCGGTGGAATATTTGCGCCCTGTTAACAAACTGAACGATGTCAAATACGAAAGAACCGAGCGAAATCTAACGAGTGAACCAGTTGCTCCCGCCCTCCCTCCCCATTCCGCCGCCCCTTCATTACTTTTCTTACAGAACAAAACGCAATTAACGAGCCACGCAGTTTACGCTTTTGAAATAGTTTCGCCGTTGAACACGAGGCGTGTTTCTTTCGAATTTTTTTTTTTTTTTTTTTGAATTTGGCAATATGTGAACGGAACGGAGAAGAATTCGAGCTTCGGATGAGATTCGATTAAAAATTACGAAATATTTTTGCTTATTTTTTTTTGTATTTTTATTTTTATCCCAGAACGGATTTTTATTTTTGTTTTTGTTTTTTTTTTTTTTTAAATCCAAAAATGTGCGATATCGATAAAGGGAAAAGGCCTTGTCGCCGTAGGATTGATAAAAATATTTGTTCGAAAAATCTTTTACAAGTTTTTCCCCCTCCCTCCCTTCGGACGTTGTGGTAAAAGTAAAGTGAAAGTTACAAAGTAAATAAGGGAGAATTAAAATTATTTTCGTTGAATGGAAAAGTTCGTAAAAAGCGCGTTACAACTTCTTTGAAAAGGATTAAAGAGAAAAAAAAAAAAAAAGGAAAAAAGAGGAATATTTTATAATTTCAGATAAAATTGAAAAAAGATTAAAATAGAGATTAAACACGAAATATGCGTGAAATATGCGGGAAAAGAAACGATGTCGTAAAAATTGAACGATACCGTGAAAAAGAAATCGAATTAATTTACATCGATTTCGATTAAATTTTAATATTAAAATTTCAGTCTTCCACTTACGACTTTGCCCGTGCAAGAGGCAAACGACGAATGAAACGAAATCGGTCGAATTCGTAAATCGAAACGACTTTGAACACAATAACACTAATTTAATAGATTTCCACGCGAATAACGCGAATAATAAATAAACTCGATTTCAATGATAAAAGTTTCGGGCAAAATTTTGAAATTTTGAAATAAATATATTGCAAAGGCTTCGAGTATATATAGTTTCACAAATAATAATGGCTTCCTTTTGTGACGCATCTATCACCTCCATAAAATACAAACATTTCAGTTTGTCTCGTCGTTTCGACCCAGTTTTTCCCTATATTCTAACTAACTTCTCTATATTCAAACTAAATGATACCAACTAACATTCGTAACAAACAACGTATCGTAAAACGATCCACCGCATTTTATTTATCTTATTTTCGAAAACTTATAGAAAACTAATTCCCTAAATTCTCTTTCAGAAAGATTCGTTATAACAGATGTATTTGCCTTATTTTTCGAACTTAAACGTAGAACAGAATCACTGCAAAGATTCGTTGTAAAAGCTCGATGACAAGAAAAGTTCGATGCCTCGATTGATAATCCGAAAAACGGCTCGCGAAAAGTGAAATTGCCTTATCGTGCGTTTAAGTAAACAACAGTCGTAATTTGTTTCATTTCGGTGGAACGAAGCACCCTGCTGCAACCGTACGCTGAATTCGGTACGCACAGTGTTTGCCAATTTCAATGCAAATATAGCAGATCTTCCCTACCTGTGCAAACGTATCACCCACCTCTAACCTATTGGCCTTGCTCGAACACGCTGTGTTTGCGCTCCCCCGAGACTACAAGACTCGGTTACACCATCCGCAAATCCGGCGGTTATGCTTCCACGATTTAACGCCCGCGCTTCAAAAATCTTAAATTCGCTTAAATGTAGATTGTCGAAACGGCGACGATCGAGACGACGCCACCTGTGTCGCGTGTATCACTTTGTCCATGTCTTTCGACGTTTCCAACAATTCGAGAAGTGGATATCGCGTCGATTAAAAAAGTTTAATTGGATTATGAACTTTTATATCGAGTGTATATATATATAAAGAACGATGAGGATCGTAATTTCATCATTGTAAGTTGTTACATCACGAGCATCGAGTAACATTACATCCAAGTTTTCTACGCAATGCAACGTGTTGTCTGGAATTTTTTCTTTTTTTTAAGTATTCCAATAAAAGCGAAAAATATAAAAGATTAAAACCAAAGTGACGTTCAAATGTATCCGTGCATCCGTGTTTGAGAGAGTTTGAAATCGTGTCGATTAAAAAAAAAAAATAAAAATAAAAAGGATTCGTTGGGATTCGATTCCAACTTTTTAACTACCCGAGTACCGAGAGTAAAGAAGATACAAAAATGAAAAGTGGATATAAACTTGGATGAGGATTGAAACTGACCATTCGTCCCGTTTCCCAGGAGTATCGACTTGTTATCCTCGCGCCGCCACATGATGTTTGGCGCCGGTGATCCTGTCGCTTCGCAGTGTAAAGTCACTTTACTGTTTTCCGGCACCACCATGTCGGTGCTGGTTGGGTAGTCCAGAATATTCGGCGGAACTGTACAACAATCAATATGGAGAAAACGGTTATTATTCGTACATCTTTTATTTATTTAATCGTCTTTTATCTTATCCAATTAATACAAACGGTATTCGAAAAATAATTGAACCCGAAGCGAAAGAAAAAGGGCTGATTAAAATCATCCCTGTGAATATTCTTCTATATACCCTGTTCCCTGTTCGGAGGAACAGTGTGGGAAATCGTCGTCGTCGTCGTCCCTTTGATACTCCACAACAAAGAGGATCGGAATTTCGGTCAAAGAATAAACACAAGAGGCTGGCTCCTTTTGAATATTCGCGCCATTCAAACCGACACATCCTTTTTAAAAATTACCCACGTCTGAGACGTGGAGAAAGCAGCAGAGAGGGGATCCACCCCTTTTGTCTCGTAATTTACTAACGCCACCTTAGTAAATTTCAACCACTCGTAAATTATTCGCTATAATAATAATTCTAAGCCATCCTGATTCGCGTTACACGCCTGCATCTTTGTTGGGAGCAGACATTGTGTTACAGGCGCACGTTTGATATCATCCACCAGAGCTCGGCTTTCCAACCCTTCCCCCGTATTGTACGTTTCTATCATCCCTTTCTCTCTCTCTCTCTCTCTCTCTCTCTCTCTCTCTCTGTTTTTCTGTTTCTCTTTTTCTCTCTGCAACGAGGTCAGCAACGAGGTGTTTTGTGGAAATAAAATTGCAAACCTGTTTTCAGTTTACGAAGCATAAATTCAGATTTATCTGTAGGGATGATCTGTTACGGCGGATCATAAACATCCGTGGCTACGTGATTTGTTGCGCGATATTGGCCGGTGTGTATTGTTACTAGCGAGTTTAACATTATCCCATTAACGGCAAAAAGGGGCCTGATCGATAATATCGTCGATATCTGATAAATAATCGCGATATTGTTGATCGTGCGTGTAGATTGAAAAAATAAATAAATAATCCCGAGACTGCAAAATTATTTTATAATATTGTACCGTTTTTTAATATCTCTTCTCTAATTTTATTTAACGAAATATACACGGAGAATATATATTTTCAACGTTTCAAAACGTTTCGAATATAAGAACAGAAATATGATTATTAATTGAATTCGCGATTAGAAAAAAATAAATAAATAATCTTGAGATTGCAAAATTATTTTATAATATTGTACCGTTTTTTAATATCTCTTCTCTAACGAATTTAACGAAATATACACGGAGAATATATATTTTCAACGTTTCAAAACGTTTCGAATATAAGAACAGAAATATGATTATTAATTGAATTCGCGGTTAGAAAAACGTTTGTTCAATTTCGTTTTGAAATTTTACAATCTATCTGGCATGAGCATCGTGCGAGAAAAATGAACTTCTCCGCGTTTATCGGTGAATTAGCCAGCCGACGTGTGCCATCCGACGTGTGGCGCATTGGGTCATGCGTGACGCTTCGCGGGGGACGGGAAGCCCCCGCGCCTCTTCTCGCGTGACCACGCGTGTTTGCATTTTAAACCGGGAGAATTATCAATTAATAACGCGGGTTTCTTTCAACGACGAGGGCCCACGTGGTGCGAAAATTGCGAAACGCCTTCTTTAACTTATCCGTAATCTCCGCGCGATCAAAACACGAGCGGAGATTTATTTGACGTTGATACGACGGGGGAACGAAGAAGGGAGACGATCGTGTCGAGGCACGAGCTGGATAGATTATGACGTTACAAATTCGGAGGAGAAGTTTGGAGGAAATCTGTATATCGTGCGTCTATGTTTATGGTAAAACTCGCTAGAAATTTTATCTCGAGAGTGTGTTTCTCGCGCGTGGACGTTGAAGAAATGGTTTCTCGTAAGATTAATTTGTAGAATAGGGCATTTTAGAAGGAATAGGGTTGTCCAATATCGGTTTAGAACAAAAATTAATCTCTGACGATTTGTATTAGTATTATTCTTTATTCTTCGATTTCAACGTTGAATTCACACAATAAAGGGATGCTTTTATTTTATTTGCCAGATTTTATTTTAGAAGTGTATTTTAATATGGTCGATTCTCCAAATATCTCTTTATAGAAAAAGATATAATAGTAGATACACGAAGCAACAGTTGAGTTCAATATTTTTCGTGAACTTTGAATATTCTGATTTATTATATCCTTCATATTAAGTTCATTTTATTGCTATCTAAATATATTGCATCTCCATTTGAAGATTCAATAAAGATCTTGACATTTATCAGTCGATATTTGCTTTCTGACAGAAAACTTTATTATAAAAGTGTATTTTAATGGTCGATTCTTTAAATATCTCCTTTAGAGAAAAAGTAGACACTATAATGAAACAGTTGAGTTCAACATTCTTCGTGAACTTTGAACATCCAATCTAATTTATCATCTTCCATAATCAGCTTACTTTACTTTTAAATATTACATTTCCATTCGAAGATTCAATAAAGATCTTGGCATTTCCATCCCATTTGTAAATCTTTCTCAATTATTTATCAATCGATATCTTTCTGGCAGAAAACTTTATAATAACAGTGTACTTTAATGGTTGAAAAGTGGTTGATTCTCTAAATATCTCTTTAGAGAAAAAGTAGATATAATAGTAGATACACGAAGCAACAGATGAGTTCAACATTCTTCGTGAACTTTGAACATTCTAATTCGTTATCCTCTATAATACTCTCACTTTGCTTCTATGTAAAAGATATTGCATCTCCACTCGATAAAGATTCGACAAAGATCTCCATCTCGTTTATATAAATCCTCCCCAATCATCGATATCTATATTTATTAATCGATATCTATTTTTTAAAAGCAGAAAATTTTATTGTATATTTTATTGTAGAAGTATATTTTAATGATCGATTCTTTAAATATCTCCTTAAAGAAAAAAATAGACACAATAGCAAAGCAACAGTTGAGCTCAACATTCTTCGTGAACATAATAATCTCACTTTGCTTCTATCTAAATATATTGCATCTCCACTCGAAGATTTAATAAAGATCTTAGCATTTTCATCTCATAAATCCTTTTCAATCATTTATCAGTCGATATCTATTTTTTAAAAGCAGAAAATTTTATAATAAAAGTGTACTTTAATGGTTGAAAAGTGGTCGATTCTCTAAATATCTCTTTAGAGAAAAAGTAGATATAATAATAGATACACGAAGCAACAGATGAGCTCAACATTCTTCGTGAACTTTGAACATTCTAATTCGTTATCCTCCATAATACTCTCACTTTTATTAAAAAGATATTGCATCTCCACTCGAAGATTTAATAAAGATCTTAGCATTTTCATCTCATAAATCCTTTTCAATCATTTATCAGTCGATATCTATTTTTTAAAAGCAAAAAACTTTATAATAAAAGTGTACTTTAATGGTTGAAAAGTGGTTGATTCTCTAAATATCTCTTTAGAGAAAAAGTAGATATAATAATGATACACGAAGCAACAGATATAATAGTAGATTTCATTTATATAAATCCTCCCCAATCGATATCTATCATATTTATCAATCGATATCTACTTTTTAAAAGTAGAAAACTTTATAATAGAAGTGTATAATAGAAGTGTTTTAATAGTTGAAAAGTAGTCGATTCTCTAAATATCTCTTTAGAGATATAATAGTAGATACACGAAGCAACAGATGAGCTCAACATTCTTCGTGAACTTTGAACATTCTAATTATCCTCCATAATACTCTCACTTTGCTTCTATCTAAAAGATATTGCATCTTCATCTCGACAAAGATTCGACGAAGATCTCCATCGTCTCGTTTATATAAATCCTCCCCTATCGATCGGTATCTGCTCTCTGTTATCACGTTATCGTCTGTCACATAAGCATAAGCGTCGAAAAAGCGAGGGGCGAGCGGACGAGAGAATTCGTAAAATGACAAACGGTGAAATCAATCGGTGCTCCATTCGGTGGCCGGAAATTCGCGTTCGCGTGTACATACAGGCCACTGTCCCTGGTATTTTCGAGGCGATAAATCCATCCCTCTCTCGTTCCCATTCCGCTTACGGGGCGAGTTTCACCGGTTGTCGTAACACTTAACGCAACAATAACGTGTCTCCCCCTCCCCCAACCCCCAAGTTACACCCTCGACACGGCTAAGTATATCTGTTCCACCATAAATTCTGCTATATCGTATGCGCATTCGTTCATACGAGGGGGTTGACACGACCGAGGAGGGGGGTGAGATGCATGGCGAGGGGAAGGACGGTGTCCATTTGCGTGCGCGGAACGGGCCTTCACGATACGCGTAATAAAGTGGGGGAGACGGATAACGAGGAAACGGAATAAAGAGATGTTGTTGACTTGAGATTTCGATTTTTGAAAATATTTATTTTTTTTACTTTTCTCGATATCGTTCAATTTCTAGAGATCGGTTCACCAGAGGTTTCGTATCGATAATTAAAAAAATTATTACTTCTTTGGACTGGATCCAGGTGAATACTTTTTCTCGGATAATTAGAGCAGATAAATAAAAAAAAAAAGGCAAAATAAATTAATTCTTCTTCTCCAAGAAAATTGCGACAATTATAGGCTGGATTTGAAGTTATTCGTTATTCGTCTTCAATTGTTATATTATAAAAAAAGAAATTACGTGGTACGTAAACGATGTATCGTTCTTATTAAGATGCAGCTCGAGGATACAGTGTTCCCGACTTGATTGTATCCTAGTCCATACATTTAACTTCTAGTCGGAACAATTAAAAACCAGCTGTTTTAACTCCGGCATCCGTGTGTCCGCACCCCATCCGAGGGGTCTTCTACTCTTCTGACCGCAAACGCACTCGCGGTTCACTTTCGTTGACAACAGGAACAGGGATTGCATTTATGTTGCCATTTGCGGTGGTCCATGATGCGCTCGATTGTTCGTTTCCATGTATTGAAACTTGTTCACAGTCGGGGAGTTTTTTCTTTTTTCTTTTTTTTCAGATTTCGTACAGGAGTCGAGAAATTCGGGTTGGATTTCTTCTTTTCTTCTTTTAATTTTTTTCAATCGTGATCGATGGCTGCGATTAAATCAAATGGATGCACGATTTGAATTCTCATCTTAGCTTTAAGAAAAGATTCCATAATCTACTATTACATATTTCAATAGAGGTAAACGTGAGAATCAAATTTTTCAAAAGAATTTTTCTATTTTTCTAAAAAAAAGAAAAAAAAAAAAGATTTCTACGATCTTCCATTACATTTCACGCTTAATCGATAGAATTCCTTCTCGATAACTTTTAATTCGTGACTCGTACAATACCCCCAATAATATTAATCCTGCGAGAAGGAGCAATTTCCTTGGAAACTCATCCAAAGTGAAAGCACACCTCGAGATGCACGTGCACAAACACACGTACACCGGGGGAGGGGGAAGAGCAGACCTTTCCATTCCATGGCATGCCCATTAAAGCCAACCTGACTTTCTCCACCGTTCTTTCACCCCCCGCCTCCCTTTCCCACCCCGAGCGTCGAATAAACGCGTCCCTCGCGAGTAATGTCTTACCGGATTCGCCTACATGCGAATCGAGCCGAAGCGCCTCGCTACACCCTGGCAGGAGGTGAGAGGAGGTGGAGGAGGAGTTGGGGGAGGGGGACGAGGTCGATTTTATTCCGCCCTACGGCCGGAACTCGATTTGCGGTCGAGTACCCGTATGGGTGATGCTGAATTGGCGGGTCAAAGCCACCCCTGTTCCTCTCTAGTCCATCGATGCCCATCCTCAAACGCGTTCCTTCTTCTCCACACTCGGTGTACGGTGTACGCTCTCTGGCAGAGGTGTGCAAGAGTTGCACCGGTTACCCTCTGACCTCACGATGTTTCCCAATGTGCGACAGATCAGAAGACCAGCACTAACACTCCACGTGATCGAATTAGAGAGATTCAGAGAGAGGGAAAGAGAGAGAGAGAGAGAGAGAGAAAGAGACGTCTGTGATGACGCGTTAAGGAACTTTCGTATTTGATTTCTTGTCGTTGAAATGTTTGTTGTTGAACAGTTGTTTCGATTTGATTGCTTTGAGGTTTGAATGAGAAGTGGATACGGATTGATTTTGCGAATTTTTATGACGTGTATGGTGATAATGATGATTTGACGATGTTTGTTGAAAGTTTGAACGTTGTATTTACGATGCGAGGAGTTGGATGTAGATTAATTATTTTGAATTTTGAATTTTTTTGCTTCTAATGTTACGACAATGATGGTTTGACGATGTTTGCTAAAAGTTTGAACGTTGTATTTAGATTTTTTAAAGCCATGGAGAGTTGATTATTTTGAATTTTGAATTTTCTTGCCTCCAATGTTACGACAATGATGGTTTGACGATGTTTGCTAAAAGTTTGAACGTTGTATTTAGGTTTTTTGAAGCGATGGGAGGTTGGATGTAGATTGATTATTTTCAATTTTCAATTTTCTTGCCTCTAATGTTACGACAATGACGGTTTGACGATGTTTGCTTGAGACACTTTGAACATCGCGTTTGGGTTTCGGCCGCGAAGAAGGAAGTGAAGAATTGAGATATAAGTTAAGTTTTTGGGAAAAGATTACGCATTACTAATTTACTTCTAATTAGGTGTATATCACGAGTATGAGATTGAAACGGACAAATAACTGCAAGCGTACATACAACCTCGAGCTGTGTAACGAAGAAATAGACGATGTTATTACACGTCGTTCGTTTATATTGTTAATAAAGACGTAGGGTTATTTTGCTCTTATTGCAAACGTAATTAGCATTGTTCTAGATTAGATCCTTAGTCGAGCTTCGAGGAATCATCCTTATCAACTTAACAGTCTAAATATAGGATGGTTATTCCCGCCCAGCCAGTAATCATCTATTCCATCTCCAAATGTTGCGAATAAATCTAAATGAGTGTGCATAACGTTATTTTTCAAATGAACTAAATAATAAAAAATAATAAAATAGGTCATACATACGGTAATACAATTTACTCTAAAAAGAAAAAAAAGAAAAAAGAGCGTTGAATATGAAAACGTTGAATTTTTGGAAATATGGAACGAAATAGTTACGAAAATAAATTCATCGTAACACGGCACGGAAAGCCGAGCAATAAATAGTTTTTCGTCGAAAGAGATTACCCCGACTGTATCAATCTGTTTCGTTTATCTCGTCCCCAGTTTTATTTTCACGACGGTACTTGATCAAAGATTCTTTGTATCTGTAAAATAGCTCTCGCTACGGATTAAAGCGAATTGAATTCAGAGCGAGAAGGTGGACGAGATATGATAGGAAGTGCCATCGATTCGATCTTCCTCTCTCGATATACGAGAACAAACGACAAAGAATCTTTAAAAAAGAAAAAGAAAAAAAAAAGAAAAAAAAAACGATCATAGAAAATTATTTTTCCCTCCCGATAAGAAATTCCACTATCCCCCTCTCTCCACCTAGAATTGAATAATCCAACTTCGTCACCACGATCCGATAAGAAGAAAAAAAAAAAAGAAAAAGGAAGAAGAAGAAGAAGAAAGAAATATCTTAAACAACGACCAACTTCTCCTCCTATATAATTAATCCTTCTCCCAGAAATTAATGCAACATTCTATATGCACAACAGTTCTGAAAACCGGTTCTCGGATTTAATTAACCCGGATGGGAATTTTCTTTGAAAAACGAAAATTCTCATCAACGGCGCGTCTTTGAAACTCGCGTTGCATCCTCCTGTGAAACGCACTATCCCATTAGTAGTACACGCACGCACACATACACACACACACATATCTCCCCATAATTTATAATCGTTAACGAGGAAATTTTTCCTCCGCCCATTTACCCCTTTTGTCTAGAATTGTGCGCGCCTGCACAACCTCTTCCCCCGTTTCCAAGACCACCAATCCTCCTCGCATCCTGCATCAATCTGAATCTGCCTCGTTTATCCCGTCCCGTGCCTCCGACGTTTTCCCACCAAATTCACCCTCCCCTCCCTTATTCCAACGTCCTTCCTGAACGGCAGACGCGTTCAGTGACGTTTCGCGGATTGAAACCGGAGTTGAAAAAGAGGGAAGACGAAAACTAGACCCCCCGATCACCGGAGTGAGAGAGTGGGCTTAATTTCGACGATTTCGTAAATCGAACGAGTCGGGTGTACGTACGAAAATAAAAATAAAAAAAGGAGGATCCTTTTATTGAGTTCGAACGATATACTGTAACCCGTGCGCTCGACAACCACCCCGTGTGGGACACCGTCTAATAAATTTCCTGGAAAGGGGCAGAGGGAAGGGGAGGGTCGTGTGGCGAGAGCTTTGTACAGGAGGGGGGAGCAACGAAGAGGGGATGAAGAGATAGAGTTTCTTTTTTCTTCTTCTTCTTTTTTTTTTTTTAGTGGAAGTTGGATGCGTAGGTAAGTTGGGGAGTTAAATTGAGCGAAATTATTCGCTAATGAGCTTTTTAATTTTTTTAATTCCCGTTGAAGAGTATTTTTATTATTGTCGAGAGTGAAATTCTGTTCAACGTGTTTGCGCGGATTGCGGATTGGTCTTTGCGAAAGGATTGTGGATTTTGCGAATGTTTAAATGTGAGGCAAAAGTGAGGGAAATTTTTATTTATATATACGAAAATGAAATAATAATGTTTGTAAAATGATATAATAAAATGGGGATAAAAATCTTGTTAAAAGGAGGGAAAACGTGAACTATTTTCGATTATATCAATAAACGATTACGTGTAATCGTCAAACAAAATCCTTTTTCCCTCTCTTTCTCTTTTTGTCGTATTACATTCGTGCATATATATATATGCACGAAAATCTACTAGCAATCACGGAAAAAGGAAATACATTCTCGGCGGAGAGTTAAACTCCATTGTGGCAGAATACAGACGGAGCACTTTATCACGTATAAAATATGCAACTTACAAGTTTGATACTACCAGCAAGCTGGATATTCCCACACAAGAAGCGCTTGGGAAAGTGACAGGAATAAATTACCTTCTTACGCGTCTCGAACGATTTCAAATTTGCCAAATTTTCGAAGTATATTTAAAAAAAAATAATAATAATAATAATATCAAAAACGGAAGGATTGTCGCAAAATTTAATCAAAACGTAAAAATAAACAAATTATCCGAGAAAAATATTCGATGTTTCGAATTCTTTTGTGACAAACTTCTCCACCCCCTCCCTCTCTTTTTATCGCGACGTTATTCGTTCGATATTTCCAAATCTTTTTTTTTTTTTTTTTTATTCTCGATATATTTATCCTTCACGGGTATAATCCGATTTTTAATTTTCGGTGTGTTTCAAAACCGTGAAATAATTACTCTAAAATTGGTCGAAATTTTTTTTTTTTTTTTTTTTTGCTTCGCATTGCTTCCACAAACAAAAGTGTTTCGCGTTTTAATCAGAACTTTGTTGTCCCGGCACTTGCAATTTCATATCTAGCTTTGAATATTCATAAACTTAAATTCGTTACACGCCGCAAAGAGGGTTTTTACGTGTCTCCCCTTTGTCGAGGCGTTACGCCAAAGATAGAAATCCAATGATACGTTTCAGGGGAACGATACGGAAAAAATTTTCTTCCCGACTATTAAGCGTTTCAATTGCATAATAAGCGTATTAAAAATCTGTCGGGGATGGGATAAGCATTTTAACTACGTAATTCGACGCTACCTTCGATCGTTGGTGCCCGTGTTATATTTTCACAAAATTATAGACAACCTCGAGAGGTGTAATCTCTGTTAATTTCGTACCACTGTAACTAAAGAAGTGTATTATTCATTTCATATCGCACACTTTAACCATTAGAAATCTTCAATTAAAAATTGTTTATAAAAAAAATATAATCCGATATTTCGTGATACGAAAATGTGAGAACTAGCGTTGAGTTCATTTCCATAAATGAAATGACGTGTCTACTAGATACAACTGTTTTTCCTTGTCGGTCAGTTTGTCACAAAATTCACTGCTCCAAAAAATCAACTAATTTCCACCGACACCGAGCAAAAATTTAATCAAAAAAAAAAAAAAAAAAAAAGAGAGAGAGAAAGAGGGAGAGAGAAAAAATAAGTAAACACGATAAAAATTGGAAAAATCATCAATTACCAAAGAGAGGATCATCAACGAAATCCCAGTAACACTTTACACTTTTCCTATTCAATTTTTCAATCGGGCTTTTCAAAGTCGAATCTGAAGAGCAAATAAACGGACAAAGGATTATCAGCGATCTATCGATGTTAAACGTTACAAAGAGAGGATGATTTCGGCGCTAACATTATCCAATCACCGGCTCTCGTTCAAAAATATTGAAACGAATATGGAGAGAGAGAGAGAGAGAGGGAGAGATGGAGATAGTTCCTTTCTCACGTGTCGTAGAAACAAATTGGATTTATAAATAAATCGTAACCCATTCATTTCACCCGCACAAAAGCTCTCTCCGCTGCTTGCATACCTGCTGCACGCCAAATAAACGATTAAAACGTATCTATGACCGCTTAAACGTAACGTTTGCGGATTACCTCTCCCTCCCTCTGGCCCGGTTTGTATATTCGGGGAAACAGACGCCGCAGTTCATACGCGATTAACGCGCGTATCACGCGGCCACGCACGCTTATAATGACACGTACGCGTAGCTAAACTCAGATGAAAAACGATTTTATTCACATTTTATTCACAATGGTTTTTTCTTCCCCTTCTAGCTTTTTTTTTCCCCAACGGGGCTGTTCATCTATTTAACGTCACGGACAAACCACGGATCGTGGATCGTGCAATATTTCGAAATATTTCGATTGCTTTTTTTTATTATTATTATTATTATTTTTAAACTTCTGCGATTGCACAGAAGTCGGATATTCGAAATTTATTTTGAATGCTGCGTCTACGTTCGAGGTAAATATAGGAGAAAATGCGCGGTTCAATTTTGAGGATGGACGAGGTTTGGAAAGTGTACTGGGTGTGTAAAAGTGAATGGTCGAATATTTCGTTCGATCGTTGAAAAAGAAGAAGATCGTACGAATGGATGGATGGTTTGTTGAATCGATTGGTAGTTATTTTTTTTTTTTTTTTTGCGAGTGAAGGAACGATAGATATGAATCCTTTCGATGGAATTCGAATCGATGAACGATTTCGAAAATTCGATGGATCGAACGAGCGATATATATATATATATATATGTATATGTCATATGATCGGCAAGTTTCATTATTGATAAGGTTATTATCGTAACGAAACGACAATTATCAAAAATATCGTTGAATATCGTTGAATGCAAATGACGATACACCAGGCACGGTATCAAGAAGTGCGATCTGGAAATTGTTTGCAATGGTACGAGGCTGATTCGTCGCGTGATCATGCAGGCGCACGTCACAGACGGATGAATCGTATTTTCACGATAAATAGAATGTGAGTTATTTCAGCGCAAACGAAGCATTGTTTATAGATAAATGTTGCAAATTTCCGATCATCGATACGAATTCAATTTCCGGGGGATAGTATCGGGGATGATCTAATTATCGAGTAGTTAGCATTACTTCACAATCGTATATACCAATCGTGTATTATTTGGAAAAAAAAGATTAATACGAGATAGAGAATTTTAATTTCCAAGATTCTTTTATCCTCCCTAAACGAAATAGATAAGGATGGATTTTAAATTTAATCAAAATCACTCTGCATATCGATATCGATACTTTTACTCAACACGTGTACAAAAGTTTTTTCAAATTTCTTTTGAAAAAACTTGTATATAATATACCTGCGTACTTATATTGATACCCAAACATCCAAATATTCTCTAACCTAAAATTAAAAATTTATCAATTTCTTCTTTCAAAATTAATTGGATCCATTTTCCAAACATGGAATTTTATCGTAAAAAAAATGATTAGATCTCTAAGCTCGAAAACCGAACAATATCGAAAAGTTCTCTCGACTGGCAAGGATTAAATACCAATCACGAGTGTCGCCACGGTTAATTAGCGAGTGCCATGCGTCCCGGCCGAGACTGTTTTATCGGCCGCGGGTCAAACAGGTCTTATCCCATCGATTGATAAATCGTTTGTTCCGCGTGTATACCCGATGTCTGTTTTGACGTTTAATTTCCCGGTTAAGGGGAAACCTTACGTGACAACGGGTTGTCGGTTAATTAGCGCGTTCAGGGTTGCCGTGACTTGGTGAATAATTCACAATGTCTCGCGTTTCATTCGCGGCCTATCGAGGGGCTGAGGATGAGTTTACCAACGATGTCTACACCTTGCGCGCCTCTAAATAAGCTCGTTCGAGCGGCTATTAAACGCCAGAACGGGTCGGCTTTATAGAATCGTCAAAAGGCTCAAACGATTACGACGTTTACACGTACGTGCGCCGGTACGTGCCACCTAATCACTGTTGTATTTGCTGAATACCGAATGCTACGTCGGCCCTACACAGGATATAGGATACCACGTCACTCTGCACGTAATTAGATACGACGATGAAGCCTGAATCTCCCGCAAATGCAAGTTCAATAACGCTATAGGATAGGATGTATACACGAAGGAAGAGGATTGACGGGCGAATGAACGAAGATTCGACGAGATAAAATTCCAAAGGATATTCGTGATATTCGGCGAAACACTGTGAAAAGTGACCATATTTTTTTTTCTTTTTTTTTTTTTGATTCCAATCGATTTATAAAAATTATACATTGAAATCGATATACAGATGTATACGCGAATCGAGAGTGCACGGAGATGGAAATAATTAATTAAAACGCTATTGTTCGAAATTGTTGAATTTTCGCGTTACACGATTTACGCGATTGCGTGTTCCTTGGAATTAATTATTTCGAGATAAGTGGCTTCCATGACATGTTATACACAGCATATTAATGATCACCAATAATCTCACGTGAATTTATTATCCTATAAACGATCGATCGTCTATCAAAGCAATGTTACAGGAATCCAAAATCCACGCTTACTACTCTCCCTTACAACAACTCTAGTTAATTCTAATACGAGATTAATTGAATTTAATTTCTTTAATTTGATATTGCTATTTCTTTCTTAAATTTCTCTGTATAGTAATATACTCACTATTATATATATATATATATATATTCCGCAAAACTCATTTGTGCACCACTATCGTAAAGTGCACTTTATCCGGGATTGTATATCCCGGTATCTCCGCTGACCAGACAAGTAGAAAGCGAAGATCTGACACATTTTCTGGAACGGAAGGAGGAGGAAAAGGAAGACGTAGATCTTTTTATTATGTATTTGGCGGTATGTAGATTCCGCCTCTGTTGCATAACGAGAGAAAATTCCTCGTCCCCCCTCCTCGTTCCATCTTCCTCTCCTTTCCCCTCCTCTCGAGCTGTGTTTGCTTGTGTTTTCTCTGTGACGAGTTCTGGACAATTTTCCCCGCCAGAAAATATTTTCCTTTCCGTCACGGTCTGCTGCCGGTATCTTGTTATCTGCCAAGGCGAAGGGGGCGAGAAAGATGGAGAGTAAAAGGAGAAGGAAAGAGAGAGAGAGAGAGAGAGAAAGTGAAAAAGAAAAGAAAAGGAGAAGGAAGATAGAGAGGTGAAAATACCTCTTTGTAACAGGTGTGGGGAGGAAACGTGGAAAAGTTCGACACCGAAAACGAGCATCGAGTTCGAGGGAACAATAGATCACTTCACACGAGACACACGATCTGGAGGGACACAATCCGCCGGGCCAATCGAAATTGTTCGACTGGCTGGCAATACGTGGATGCATGGGCTCCCAGTGTGTTTACTTACTTGGTACATAAAGCACAGGCTTGACTGGCTCTCGTATAGATCACTAAATGCATCGTATCGCCGTAGGGCGCGTAGGAAAATTCCAGGCAATCTCTGTAAGATCTCCAATCTCTAGCTTCGTACTAAAATCGACTTAATAACGTATAATATGTATCTTTACATATCGATCGATACTTAAATATTCATCTCTGAAAATCGCGTCAACGCGTCAACGAAAAACGCGTCCATCGACTTTTTATCAATTCGCAGATCGATTAAATTAGCTCTAAAAAGAAAAAAAAAAATCACTTCGACACAATTGAATCCGAATTATTTTTACCGATCGAGGCACGATCGTCTGCCGCTCGCATGATAACATCGAGTGTTACCGATCGATCGTTTATCTCAAACGAACGACGAATCCTTTAATCCTTAATTTTCTTTCCTCGAACGAGTGGAAAAGTGTAAAGAGATCGTTACAACGAAAGAAGGGACAGGGACATCATTACCCTCCATCTCGAAATAGAAAAAGATAAAAAAAAAAAGGAAAGAAAAGAAAAGAAAAGAAAAGAAAATAAAGAGCGTCGTTTAAACGCTCAGTCGGTAGGAGTCATCTCGGCTCACGGTTACGAAGAAATCTCGAAGATAGGGTTCACGGTGGATTTACGGCTTGACGGTCGCCGGCGAACCGTGATATTTGCACCTTTAAAACGGGTAATCCACGGCTTCTTCGAAGGCCTGATTACTACAGGCGGGGTCGAGAATCGGGGGAGGTTTTTCTTGGCCTCGGTCTCGAGCACCGTTCCAGATTGCGCGCATTTCGCGATATTAGAGGAGAGGCAATGGCACCGAGTGGCGGAAGGAGGCAACCCCTCCTAGGGGTGGAAGAGGTTGGATCAACAGCTCGAAAGATGAGAAGAAGTGGTTAACGCGCAGCTTAACCCTCCCGGAGCCGCGTAATGAATAACAACGGCATCAAGTGTTTGCGCCACGGGGAAGAACTTTCCCCCTCCGGGGGAACTCACGCCTCTGTTTACAACGTTTAATTAGGATGTCTCGATCGAGATATTCCATTTTCCACCTATGAAGTTGCATTAAGCTCAATAATGGAATAATCTCGTGACTCGTCGAAGGTGTCGACTTGACACGAGGTGTACTGTATTTTTTCATGAAGTTTCTTTTTTCTTTTGTTTGTTCATATATATCGTAACGCTTTTTAATTTTTAATTCTCCCGATACATTTCATCCCTTCGAACGAGAGCTTGTGTAATGCAAATATCGCGAAGAACTTCTTTTTATATTTCTTTTTGGTAATAAAATAGATAGATGTAGAAGATAATTTCATCTCGAAAAATTCCCTTTGTATCTCGCGCCTGTTTGAAAAAAAAAAAAAAAGAAGAAAAAAAGGAAATTGTTGGAAATTATACGGACGGGCGTTTAACAAATATTTTCTCCACAGAGAAATTCAACGATTCCCCCCTCCCACTTCCACTTTGGTGATCGACGCGATACTTCAAAGAATGCTTTGTGCAGTTATAATGGTTCATCTCGCTGTACGCGTGCGATATTTATACGATATAATATATCGAGGGAAGGGAGGGTGGTAGTCGAAACAAAATCAGTCAGACAGTTTCGCCTCTATCATATCTTTACATTCGTGGATGTTACGAGAAAAGAGAGAGAATGAAGTTGGCGCGCGAGGAGGAAACTTCTTTGCCAACTTCTTCCTCTTCTTCCCCGAGAAAAGGGAAGAGGGGAGAGAGGGGAGGGGAGAAATTCTCCGGTAACTTGAGATTATTTTAACTCTCGTGTGTAAAATTCACCGAGGCGTTTCGCGTGAAAGAAATTTCAACGCGCGGTTTATTCCCAGAAGCGAAACGTTCGTCGAGAATTTAACTCGTTGTTATCAAAATTCCTCACTTCTTATCTTCTATTTCTCTCCCCTCATCGCTTTCTTTTCCCTCGTTCGCAATCGGTGTTGCGATTAACCGCAATTAGCCGCAAGTGTTCCAAGTGTTAATTCCTCGGCAAATATTTTAATGAGTGAAGTTGACCAGTTGCGATGTTCCATTATTATAAAGGAATTCTCGAATTGGACAACAAGTGCTCGAGCACGATTCCCCAAATTTCCCTGATAAATTTGCCGAGACGAGAATGGTTAGCTCGAACTCGAAGCCAAGTTTCTTTAACGATGGTGAACCAATGATGAACGCTGTGATCCGCTCGCGGGAAGAATCTTTTCGCTTCTGTTCATCGACGTCTCGTAGCAGAGTGGTAAATTTTTCTCGATAGGAAAACTACTTTACTACTCCTCCATGAAAGTCTATGATAAAGGTGTCGAGAAGAGAGTAGCTTATTTCTTCTTTGGAAAGAAGATCTTCGTTGCGATATATAAAAATGGCGTATTATTAATAGCGGGAAATGAAAACACAATTTTTGAAAATTGTTCGTAAAAGATAATTTTGGCCAATTCGTTGGGATCTGCCATACTGTGCGGGAAGATTTTTTGATCGATTGAAATTAAATCGAAGGGAATCAATTTTAATAAAAATTGATGATAAAATTTCGTTTACTCGGATTCGTTAGGGGATAAATAGTTCATATTAATTGGAATTTATATAATAGGAGTTCATTTTCTCT
Source organism: Apis laboriosa (assembly GCF_014066325.1). NCBI lineage: Eukaryota > Metazoa > Arthropoda > Insecta > Hymenoptera > Apidae > Apis > Apis laboriosa. The sequence goes on from NW_025222414.1 coordinate 51,480, forward strand.
CTCTCTCTCTCTCTCTCTCTCCCTTATTCTGATATATACGATTTCTCGTTCAAATAATAGGAGTTCACGTTCAAAGTGGATTCAATCGGCAGGAGTTCAGTTAATACGTTTACCGCTGATTGGATTTTCATTATCCACAATGCTGTATGTGCTGACAAGTAATTTTCTCACAGAACTTGTTTCTATGTTTCGAGTTTTGCACACGTGTGTGTGTGCGTGATTCGTGTGAATCGTTAAAAAACTTTTTTTCAATTATCGAGCTCTAACTGCGCTTAGAGCTAATTAAAATATTTTATTTCACCCTTTTTAAAAAGTATCATGGCGTGTAACGTGGCACGTTAAATTTGACAATTTTTCAACCATTTGGAAGCGATTCGAGCGTCTTGTTATCGTAGAATAAATAAATAAGAGAATTAAAAAACGATGGGGATATTTCGAGCATTAAACTTAAAAATTGAGATGGCAAAATTGAATTACAACGTTAAAAATATAATATAACGAGTTTATCGATTTACAAGTTGCTATACTTACCTTGTGAAAGTTGCGGTTGGCAAATTACTACTGCTTGGAAACCGACCAACTCGCGTACACCATGGAAGATATTGGTGTTAACAACACATTAAACGAGTTGAGAACTTTTATCGATACTTGTCAAATTATATCGCGACCAGTTCAACAAGCGGACAATAACGAATTACCAATTATCGATTGCTCCAACGTTATCCAAATGGTGAAATTTACGATCCAATTTAACGTAAAAGATGTGAAACGAATGAAACAAAAATTACCATCGTTTCGTCGCCTCGAAAACATTATTTTATTTAAAATTAAAATAATTTTTTGAACACGTCCATTTTTCTTTTTCTCGATCTCTTATTTCAGAAAAATTGAAACGAACGGACATCGAGTCGCCAATTTTTCGTATTATTTTATTATATCATTATTTCGGAACTTTAAAATATAATATTTAAAATAACTTTGAATCGAATCCACTTTGTATGCCGAGAATTCCAAAGAAAATTAAAACGATCAATAATTTTTACATCACGTATTTTTAAATCTCGTACGATAATTTTCACACTTCGTATTACTTCGAAATAATTCTAAAAGACTTTTTACAATTCTCGACCCCTCTAAAAATTCGAAATGACGTGATCTACAAATCCTGAACGATCTCGTTCCAAGAAAAAAAAAAAGAGAGAGAAAAAAAATTCTTCTTAAAACTCACCCTAAAATTTCCAAATTCCCTGTAATTTCTTACCTTCAACGATCTCCCCCCTCCTCTCCCAACCCTTATAAACCGCGCAGTTTCACGGTTGTAAGCAGTTTGAAGTGGTATATACGGGACACGAAGTGGACGATCTCACGAGGGAAGATGAAGTTCCTCTAAGCAGCCGATCGTAGCGAACGATTCCGCGCGTCGGGAACAAGGACAGAAGATCCGTTTGGATGGTTTCGAGCGGGATAGAGAGAAAGAGAGAAAGAGACTCGTGGAATTATATTGCCGGTAGATGGGATGCAAGGGAGCGGCGCATCTCGAGAATACCAATTTGATTTCGCTGGAAAACGGTGGAGCCGGATTCTCGTAAAGTATACAAGCAACGTGGCCAACCAACCTTACGTCTTGTCACTGGCCGGAAGTGGCCGTGGCCGTAGCGGAACGACGTCCGAGCCGGAGGCCAGAGTACTTAAGGAACACCCACGTTGCTTCCTGAATCGTCTTTGAGACGATCTTTTCTTTTTTCTTCTTCTTTCTTCGCCCATTCCTCTCGTTTCTCGTGGAATTTTCTAATGAATATGGCGGTCCTCTTCTCACGTATAAATCGTGTACAGTGTCGTTCGAATGTTTCGAATTCATCGAAGTAACGAAGACGATGGATGTATATATGATAGAATGAAAGAGGAATTCTGTTCACGATCGATATTTTATTTTATCGTTCCATTTCTCTTGTAGTCTCGAGTATATCCTTCGTCACCAATAACGCGAGATTAATATGGGAGGAGAAACGTACATTTTGACCGTGTTCTAGGAGGAATAGCGAGATATATAATGAAAATAATGTAGGCCAAGGTTCGAAATTTCTCTTTCGAGAGAAAATGTAATTTGAGAGTAATTAACGGGAGAATTGGTTCAGTCTCTCGAACTCGCGAGTTTGATTATATTATATCGTTGGATACACGTTGGCGGGAGATTTGATTCTGTTTTGACGGCTAGCTTAGTATTTAAATTCATTCCACATCCTCGCGCAGATTCGAATATATCGATTTTCTCTCGTTGATCGAAGAAATTTTATCGGCATCGCGATATTCCATTTCATTGCGAAACAGAACGAGTTTCGATATTAGTTGGGGTACGAGAATAATACCGAGTTTAATTACTCGACTTGCTAATAATAGCGCCATAATTAATCTTCGCTTCACAATGCCGGGCGAATTGAAAATTCCTTCCCTTTCTGGACTTCCTTCGTTGAACACGTGAACCTTCTTTCCTTCTTTCTTCCTCCTCTTAATCTACACCGTCCAGAGGGGGGGAAGTGGAAGAGAATCGTATTAACATTCGCGAATCCTCGGAAGATTTCTTTTCTCCTTCCTTTTCTTGTTTCCTCGATTCCCACCTTTTCATAAATTGTCCACCAATCGGCTCCAATTAAAAATAACCAATTATATAAGAACATACGCATAATTCATCGAGTTCTTCGCGGTAAACGAAAGATAAGCGCGCGTATTTCATTCTCGACGCAGCCACATCCGAGGGGAAGAAACAAGTCTCGAAACAAGTCTCGACGGGCAATTTGCATAAGATGCCCCGAACAAATGTTAACAAACATTCGATTTAATTCGAGAAATCGCTCTTAAAGATATATATATATATATATATATATACAAATAAATGCTCGTGATCTCGTCGAATTAATCTTCGAAAAAAAAGTTAAAAAATTTCAGCTCGCGGGCAGATAATAAGGTGGGGCTAAAATTTAGATCAGTGATCCCTCCGAAGGGAGCGACTGGACGTCTCTCGTCTCGTCGCATCCATTTTCAGAGGGGGGGGAAAGTTCAATTTAAATGCCCCTGAGCGGCGGTTAAAACCACATTCGTAACGTTTCGCTGCAACTCATTACACGCAATGAACGGGGAGAGTAAGTCATTTACATTAACGGGGAGAAAATCGGTTTTCGGGTTAAACGGGATTGGTTCTCGGTTTTACGTTGACCGAGCGAGTTCCCTTTTTTTTTTTTCCCCCCCCCCCTCCCTTTTTTTTTAAGTTGCTCCAAACGATCGTAAAACGCTTTAACACTCGTGTTTATTTTATTTATTTATTTATTTATTTTTTTTTTCAACAAATATTTCTCGCGTTCGACACTCGGAATAAATTTTATCCCGTTTCCGATCGGTTTTTGTCATTTAATTCGCGCACTTTGATAAATTTGCTCGTTTTTTTTTTGTTTCGCGTTTTTTTTTTTTTTAAAAGAAAAAAGTGTAACACGTGTCAAAGTAATTATTTTATTTTCCTCGTGCACACACGTTTACGTGTTTATTCGAAAAAAAACTTTCTTTCGCTTTTGTTTCCAAGGTTTTTTTTTTTTCCATAATTCTCCCGTTTTACTACGAAAATTGGAAGGAGGGGAAGGAAAGGAGGGGAAAAAAAAAATATTTACGGGTATATATATATATCGTTCCTCCCGTTATTCGCGATACAATAAATTTCACGTTGGAATTTTCTGTTTATGATAAAAATTATTTTTGCGTCAACGCGTGAATAGAATTGTATAAATATCGATTATATACGTGTACCGCGATACACGTATTTTTCGCGTTCGCACTTTATCAAAACTTATTCTGCCCGCTTATATTTCCTCTCTCTCTATCTCTCTCTCTCTCTCTCTCGTATTAATTTTAACCTAGTTCCAGTGCTTTTTTAAATCATATTAAACATTCGTACGCGAAATGAGAGGCAACATCGCGAATAGAGAATCCGAAATAACACGGTGTCGCGTTATCTTTTAAATAAACGGGGAGGACTGTCCATTGATAACATCAAATTAACGCGTTTCAAGCCTTGAATTCAATTTTCTCCCCAGCAGCAAAATATGTTTATGATTTTCAAGAATTGATTGACGTTCGTGTTAATATCTTTTCGAATACATCGGGATACATTGTCAGAATTTGATCTCTCCCCGTGATAAATTGATTTCTAAATTTTAAACGAGATATATATATATTCTCTCGAAGCTGATCTCGTTCGAATTATTCGAAAGACGCGACGATTTTTTTTAGAAAAAAACTTCCGTTTAAACTGAGATAACGATAATTCTCGTGTAAATTTCCGTGTAAATTTCCTTTCGCATTCCCATTGAACTCTGCACAACTTGATGCATCGAGACATTCCTTATTCATGAAAAGCGCGAGCACACTTTTATATACAGGATGATCGATGCCAATGGAAGCAACGGAATCTAAAAGAGAGAGTTCTTCCAACTTTTCGAACAGACGAGGTAAATGCCAACGAGTGATAAACAATATTTGTTTCATCATTGGAGAATTTTCCAATAACCCAAGATGAATCCTGGAGAAATGATCAACGCATATCGTCATAAAATGATTCCTGATGGGAATCGATCGGATCGGTTGAAAAAGAATTTTCATAAAATATTCAATTCAAAGAGGAAAAGAGTAAATCGAAAGGGTTTATCATAAGAGATATCATATCATAAGATCCTAAAGATAATTCTTTAATTCCGATCGACAACGGTTCGAGAATGATGTGCGCCTATGCTGGCAGATTTAACTTAATCGCGTTTAATTAAAGTGCGTCTACTAGCGAGCGTCTATAATTCGATGACTCGGCGGAAAATGTTTTCACGTTTCCAATTATTGGATCCTATCGAAGTTCTGCTTACGAGCAAAACGAGGAAGGGGGGGGCGGGGGGGGTTGACGCTGCGTTCTCGTACGAATCCCTCGTACAACGCACGGATTCAACGGTCGAATCTTCGAAAAATGGAAAAATAGTTGTATTAATATTTACGACTCTTAGATATTAGAATTTGTTTCGAACGAGTGTTTGTTCGTTGTGAAGAAAATGGAAAATGAAAAATCGAAGAATCTTTCTTCTACAATTCTATTGTTTTAAAAAGACGAAAGTTAACAACGAAACGAAACGTATGAATCGATCAAAATGGAAGACGAAGATAAACACGTCGAAGAAGGGAATAATAATAATAATAATAATACGCGAATAAAAGGGAAAATTACGTTACTTATTCGTTACTCAATATTTTCACGAATGATTAAATTAAACCTCCTAAAAAAAAAAATAAAAAAAAATAAAAAAAAATATAATTAACTCGAGAGAAACTTTTATAACGAGTAATCGTATTAAATTGTAATAAAATGGCCAATTTAATTATCGCAGAAATTTTAAACAGCTCGAAAAATTATTATTACTACCTAAAAATAATTCCCAGGGTTTAAAATGGGTTTGTTAAAATTTTAATAACACTTATAGGATAAAAAACACCCCATCCTGTAAAAGAAAATATATAATCGTTCTGTAACTCGATACGAAAAAGAAAAAAAGAAAATTGAACAAATCTCAATCTCAATCTCAATCATACTAAACCGTATCAATCAAATCTCAAATATTAATTCCATCCTCTCTTTCTCACACGTTAATTCTTCCTCGATTACACACCTCGAGTATGTGTTAAAAAAATCGGCGCGAAAATGGCTGCGAAAAAACGAACGAATTTTTTCCATAAACGCGCTTCATTCCCTCCTCCCCTCCCTCGTATTTTGCACTTTTCCCGCATCGAAACACAACTTTTTCGAAACTTTTTAGCTAATCGAATCGGTCGATTCCTAGGGGGGTTGGCGCAGTAAAAATGGAACAGGAAGGGAAGGGAGGCGGGGTGGCACGAGGGTTAAGGGAATTAAAAGAATGAAACACGGGGTGAAGAAGGGTGGGCGTGGGGCGGTGAAAGGGCATACACGAGGTTTCATTTCCGAGAAGGGCTGTAAAGATTGCTCGCGTGCAACCACCCCTACACAACGTTTTCTCGCAAACTCGCGACTATATTGCTCCATAATAATAAGGTTAATGCCTCGCAAATTAAGTAGAGGAGGAGGAGGAGGAGGAGGACTTTCGTGTATATAGTCGTCCAGTTTAAACTTGCTATGAAGCCCCGCGATCTTTGACCACGATTATTGCGATACGGCATCAACACGATGCTCGTTTAACCTAACCGGATTCGTTCATCGTTGGTCTATATATACGACGATGACTCGAGTTTTACTCGAGGCTCGAAAATTTAACTTCCTTGCCCCCCTAATTTAAAATTTGAGATTAATAACTTTCAATATTTCTCCTGGAAATATTAAAATTTAAATTTGCTCCTTGTCTACGGAGCAAAATTTGAAGAAACCAAAACCGTCTCCTTTTCAATATAAGTTTTCGATAATTCGGTCTTTTGAAATATGCATAATAACGAGCGAGGTTAAAAAGACAACAGAGATTTCAATTCTTTTGAATAATTTATCCCCCTCTTGCCCCCTTTGCAAATGAAATTTCCAATAATGTATAAAAAATGAACGAAAATGTGATATCGAGTGCAACAGGTTACAAAGAGGGATCATCCCGTTGAGGAGAGATAAATTGTTTGAAAATTAATTAAAAAAAAAAAAAAAAAAAAAAAAAAGGAAGCGAAAATATCGTCACGTCGAACGTGAAATTATCGAAGCGCGTTGATGATGGAAGCAGGGGGATGCGACAAATCATCCTCTCCTCTTGCAAAGAGACGAAGGATATAGGGTTGGATACAGGATCAGATTCTCACGGCTTGTCAGACTTGATTAAGATATTGCGAATTACATCCGCATATCGCTCACCAACGTTCACGTGACATAATCGTTATAATAGCCGCTCCGGATACTACTGATAAGTGCACGGTACCGTCCTCTCCTCTCCTTTCGATCTGCTAATCGATACACGCCTCCATATTAGAAGCTCATCCGGGAGAGTGAACAAACGAGCCGCAATTTCCTCCTATAAACTTGTACCTTAACGAATAATACGCGCGTTAATTAATTCCTCCTATTGTTCATTACCATTTCCATATTTGTTGATATAAAAGTTTCCTATACGAAAAAGAAAAGAAGGAAACAGGTAGAAAACAAATAGGATAAAAGGAATGATAAACGTTGGATAAATGAAATTATCTTCGGTTCAAGATATCCCTTTCTCCAAAATCGGTAATAAATGGAATCGAAAGGGATTCATTCGAATTTGTAAAATTTTGATTTCTCATCTCGTGTTTCATTCGAGTTTCTTCGAGTTCACGATTAAAAAATTAATGTAAAATTATAGAAGAGTGTAATATTCAATTCAAATTAAGGAGAGCTCACCCACAACCTCGAGGTAGCCGGTTTGACTCTTCATCGGATCCGTGTTAATCTGGCACATGTACCATCCCCTGTCGGATTCTTTCACCTCTCGTATATGAAGGAACCACGTTCGGTGATCGCTGTGAGACACTGCTATTCGATGGTTCTTCGTGATAACGTGACTGGCTATCGTCAATATCGTTTGGGTATCCACGCGCAGCCATGCCACCTGCAACAAAATCGGAGGAGGAAGAAAAAACTCTCGTCTCACATCTCCATCGATTCGCGTCGCGAGAAACACCCGATTCGTACACCGGTTTCTTCCCGCACATCGATTTCCCAATCAATTTTGAAAGAGAAGAAAAGAAAAAGAGTGTCTATCCTCGGGACACCGTCCCTTCCCCTATCGAAATAGGGGCTTGCTTGCTGCGCGCTCGCGGTCTAACCACGTGGAAAAAAAAAGTGGCGGGTGGAAAAGGAAAAGTGAACAAGTCCCCTTGTTGCCGGCTTCGCTTTGGAGCCGAGCGAAAAAACAAGAACGAGAGAGAGAGAGAGAGAGAGAGAGAGAGAGAGAGAGAGAGAGAGAGAGAGAGAAGAAAAAGAGGTGGAGGGAAAAAGAGGCGCGCGCATGCATCACCCTCCCCTTTCCCCCCCTCAAACCACAACCAACGAAAGCTTTAGCTCGCGTTGGCTCGCGATAAATCAACCTGTTAGGAAAATGTGATCCGCTTGTTGAAAAGAAAAGAAAAAAAAGAAAAAGAAAAGAAAAAACAAAAAAGAGAGGAAGAAGAAAAAAGAAAAAGAGAGGGGGAAGACTGTTATGGAGTAGGAGAGGGAGAGAAGGAGGACTTATTAAAGTCGTATCCGTGTCGTGTGAGCGGCGCGGTGAATCATGTGCAACCGTGGGTGTATTTCCGGGTGTATCTACCTTCCCTTTGTGCCACGATTACCACCATGTGATCACGTATTTTCCACGCTTACGTGCACGCGTGCTCTGCTATTGGGGAGGTTTGGGGAGGTTTGGGGAGGGAAGGGGAGGGGCGGCTGGCAAATATTTTCATTCTCGTGCATCCAACTTCAAAGGAGAAGGATAATGGAAATTGCTGTTTTTGATGGGTAAACATTTATCATTCGGCCGGGGAGATACGTTTTTTAGTTCTAGTAATTTTTAGAGTAGACGCATCCCGACGATTTTTTGGCATCTTGAATGATGCAAGTTTGATGGTGCAAGTTTCTTTTTTTTTTCGATATGATCAATAGCAAATGTTATTCTTAACTTGAAATATTCATTCGATGAAGGAGATTTTCTAGTTCTAGTAATTTTTAGAGTAGACGTATCTCTCGATCTTTTGGCATCTTGAATGAAACACGTAGTGCAATTTTCTTTTTTTCGATATGATCAATAGCAAGGATTATTCTTAAATTGAAATATTTATTCGACGAAGGAGATGCCTTTTTTTAGTTCTAGTAATTTTTAGAATAGTAATTCGCATCCCTTTCTTTTTGGCATCTTGAATGATGCAAATTTGATAGTGGACGATAGTGCAACTTTCTTTTTTTTTTTTTGATATAATCAATAACGAGGATTATTCTTAAATTGAAATATTTATTCGACGAAGGAGATGCGTTTTTTAGTTCTAGTAATTTTTAGAATAGAAATTCGCATCCCTTCCTTTTTGGATCTTGAATGATTTGGTGATGCACGATGATGCAAATTTCTTTCTTTTGATATAATCAATAATGAGAATTATTCGTAATTTGAAATATGAATATTTCGACGAAGGGGATGCGTCTTTTAGTTTTAGTAATTTTTAGAATAGAAATTCGCATCCCTTCTTTTTTGGATCTTGAATGATTTGGTGATGCACGATGATGCAAATTTCTTTCTTTTGATATAATCAATAATGAGAATTATTCGTAATTTGAAATATGAATATTTCGACGAAGGGGATGCGTCTTTTAGTTCTAGTAATTTTTAGAATAGAAATTCGCATCCCTTTCTTTTTGGCATCTTGAATGATTCAAATTTAGTGATGCATGATAGTGCAATTTTCTATATGATCAATAGCAATGATTATTCTTAACTTGAAATTTAATTTTTCAACCAGTAGAATCTGACGAATGATCTGCTTAATGATTATCCGCTTGTGTATTTCCGACAATAGAAGGGGGAGGGGAAGGAGTATCGCGACAACTAGCTAGTATTATATTTCATTGTGCATATAATTGATACGTGCCGAAATTGGCCTGGAAATACCAAATAGATATCGATTTCATTCACGGTACAATACACGATCCATGGTAATACTTGACGAGCCGACATATGTAATACACTGCTATTGATACCGGTATCACTTCCTACGCTAATGATAAATACGATGTTAGATCCGATATATTCGAAGGGGAGGAGAAAGAGAGAGAGAGAGGAGGAAATACGAATTTTCAATGGCTCGACGCGTGCAACTTTACATCATCTGAATCGTCGCGCGCGTGAATTTTTTAAAATTTTAAACAAGCTTCAAAATTTCAAATTCGTTACGAATTATCATTTCAAGTACACTTTATCGAATAAAAAACGGAGGAATAAAATATTTAAACAAAACTGTTATACCTTTGCTGTATTATTTAAACTCGAAGAAATTAAACTTGAAAATCCAAGGCATCCGCCATTTACACCCATCAATATATATAAAGATTAGCCTCTATTCTAGATCGTTTAAATTTCGATGAAAGGGCCGGTCATGAGCAATTACGGATAAGGAGGTTGGTTGTCGATAAAAATATCAAGTGACGCATAGTGGAGGAGGGCCGTGGTTGTAAATTACAGAAATTCGCAAGAGAAGCCGTAAATACTTGGTTATCATAGTTGGCGGAAGCACGGAGGGATATTATACCTGCATTCGCGCACACACGGTGGTGGGCAGAGATGGCGCCAAGCGAGTGGATACGGCTTCACCGTTTCCATTCATCGGGTTGGATATCAAATGCAATAGTTCATGGCGCGCTTCCGACTGGCCGGTGGTCGGCCGCCCCTCTCGACCTCTGCCTCCTAATCCGACCCGCCGCCGTTTCACACCGGCCCAGCTGGCAGATTTACAGGCGCGGGGGTTTGATATCTGCATCCGAGAGTCCTGGACTAGTTCCACCTGTCCACCGGATCTCTCTATACTTTCCGTCAACTTGCGCTTTCGCCGGTTGGGACACCTCCCAAGATAAATCAACCGAATAACCAGCCGCCACTAATCAGACAGATCTCCCGACGACAACGCCACTATCACCACCACGTACGTACGTATTGCGTTCCCAACTTTCCCCGGCGTGTGTCCCGTTTTCTGTGACGTAGTGTCTTCCAACCGGCCGAGACGTAACCGTAACACCCGCTATTAATGGCACCTGCGCCCTTCCAATTCCGATTTATTCGACCGCGTTTCGACATTTTTTTTTTTTTCTTTTTGATGTCGCGTCGCTTTCAGTGTTTCAACTTTCGATCGATCTTGATTTAAATTTCGAAATCGGCCCGAAATTTCTCCAACTTTTCCAAGAAACGCGAGTTTTTCTCTTTCTCTCTACGCGTTTAATTACGATTTATTCGACCGCGTTTCGACATTTTTTTGATGCCACGTTCCTTCCAGTCTTTTGACTTTCGATCGATTTTGATTTAAATTTCGAATCGGAATTTCTCCAACTTTTCCAAGAAACGCGAAATTTTCTTTTCTACGCGTTTCGATATTTTTTTGATATCACGTCTCTTTCAGTCTTTTGATTTTCGATCGATTTTGATTTAAATTTCGAATCGGAATTTCTCCAACTTTTCCAAGAAACGTGAAGTTTTCTTTTCTACGCGTTTAAATACGAATTCCGATTTATTCAATCGCATTTCGATATTTTTTTAATGCCGCGTTCCTTTTAATTTTTAACTTTTGATGGATCTTTAGGCCTATTGGCATATTTCGTGACTTTTCTTCATCCCGAAATTTCTCGAACTTTTCCAAGAAACACGAGTTTTTCCCTTTCTCGTACGCGTTTAAATGCGAATTCCGATTTATTCAACCGCGTTTTGACATTTTTTTTTTTGATGTCACGTTCCTTTCAATCTTTTAAGTTTTGATCGATCTTGATTTAAATTTCGAAATCGGCCCGGAATTTCTCCAACTTTTCCAAGAAACGCGAAATTTTCTTTTCTACGCTTTTAAATACGAATTCCGATTTATTCAATCGTATTTCGATATTTTTTTAATGCCGCGTTCCTTTTAATTTTTAACTTTTGATCGATTTTGATTTAAATTTCGAAATTATCCCGAAATTTCTCCAACTTTTCCAAGAAACGCGAAATTTTCCTTTCTACGCGTTTAATTATGAATTTCGATTTATTAAATTTCGCGTTTCGACATTTTTTGATGTCGCATCCCTTTCGATCTTTCAACTTACGATCGATCTTGATTTTTCTTCATCCCGGAATTTCTCGAACTTTTCCAAGAAACGCGAAATTTTCCCTTCTACGTTCCTTTTAACGTATCATTTTGTCCGTGTAGAATTTTGAAAATTTTCTATCTCTGTCGAGAGTCAATATCCCGAAGGATCCTCCCTCCGATTTTTGGCTCCGTGTATTAAACATCACATTGCGTTTGTTTAATATTGATCGATATTACAGTGTACCTGTAAATATTTTAGCAGCGAGAATGCTAAATCTTAGACAAATCCATGGAGGATCCTAGCGATGACCCAGCTTCGGGTCTTTACGTAAGATTTGCGTAACTCCGGGCTCTAAAGGTTAAAGGGATGTTTGAAATGGTATTGGACGATATTAACCGACTACCATTTACATGGAAAACATAAAATTTAAATGATAACGTCTTAATTTTCCGTCGTTGATGATTTTAACTCGAAATTTATATATATATATTCATACAGTTGAATCAATCCTCGAATTAATAACGATTCGATTTAATGACACGTATTACAAAGCGTGCCAAGGTATTTATATTCCTTGCCAAAGTTTGCCAAAGTTTCAGTGACAGGTTTACAGGTTTAAGAGAATGTTACGTTACCTCCCTACCGGATTATAACTTGGGCGTCGTTTCAGAATATGTTTCAACATGTTCACACATGACGAAGCTTCCCGAATTTGCACCCGAATTTCTCTCGCGTGCGTGTGCGTGCGTACGAGAGAGAGAGAGAGAGAGAGAGATGCAAGTCCCCTTTTCTCTGATAATTATTAAATTACATTAAAGGTGAGAGCTGTAGTGACAGATAAAGAGGAATATCTTCCTTTTCCTCCACGATATTTCCACGATATTTCGCCACGTCATTCGCACGTTTCACGTTTCGCTTATAGAACGGTTGAACAGATTCCGCTCCCAAAATTAGCCGATCCGAACGTTAAATCGTTCTTTTCGGGATCCGGGACCGAGTTTAAATTGCAGACCGTAAAATTAAAAGTTACCCCCGCCCGACCGACCGACTATTTTTACTGGTAGGAAAAGAATAAGCGGCGGCCAAAGAGGATGTATTTTAGAGTAAGTAATGCTATTACGTTGGCGCGAAAGGTTCTTCACCGGGGGGAGGATTTATTTTTCCACCACCTGCGCGTTTCCTTCCTTTCAACCACAATTAGATTAATACGTTAACGAGTATACTTTAATTAGAAGCAGGAGAAACAAATAATTCACGCGATAAATGAGCAATAAAATAATTTTTCCATATATATATATATATGTGTGTGTGTGTCTCATAAGTTTATTTCTTTCTTTTTGATACGAAACGAATATATTTGTTGTTTTGCGTTCTGCTCTATCGCTCTATCTTCTTCCATCTCTCGGGAAGCCTCGTTATTCCCTTTTTCCAAAATTTATTTTAATAATATTATTTTAATAATTTTGTTTATTTGCAAAATATTGCTCGAGATGCCGTTTTTATTTCGCTTATTGGAATCGTTTATCACGGAGAGAATTTTTTTAATAACAAAGGAACAAATAATAGGATAGAGCAAGATCTGGGGAGTACAGAAGATACGATAGGACGTCCCAATAAAATTGTAACAGCTTCTCTCTTACAGCGAATGCACCATGCAAGATATTTCGTATCGTCGTGATGGCCTCGTCGGTTCGCCAATTTTGGCCGTTTTTCTGCGTCTTTTAATAAAGCTGATTGCAATATTTTGCAGAATCGATTGGTTTCACTTTGAGAAAAAGCTCATAGTAAATTACACCTTTCCAATCTCAAATGGACAAAAGAACGTTCTTCGAGTGAAATCCAAACTTCGCGAAGGTTTGTATTGTATATATATATATTGTATATATATTTATATTGTATATATATTTCTTAAATCTGTATTTTTTTATTTATATATTTTATATAAATATTTTATTTATATGTATTGTATATATATTGTATATATATTTTTTAAATCAAATCTGTATTTTCGATGCACATTTTGATACAAAATCCATGTCTCCACAAGACTCTTTAAAAAAGGATCTCTTTCATTGGAGAAAGAAATCTTCACGTAGAGACGCGGTTCATTAAGTCTGTGGTGTACCCAAACATTATATCGATTGACATATCCCATTCTGATCAGGTGTACCATTGTATTGGAAATGTTAGTGGTACACTGTTAGTGGCGCACACTATATCGTCGATTTTCAGTGAGCGTTGATAAAATCCGTATCCGTGGCTTGTGGGCGGCCTTCAAGTCAAAACTGCCAGCTCTAAATCTCTTAAACTAATGGTGGTAATAATTGTAACACCATTATATAAACACTACAAATCTCGTCTGCAATATCATTTGTATTATCACCTTTTTTAAATAAAGCATAACATGCCATAAATGCTCCTTCGATTATCCACAATGAACAGTGTAGAAAAGAGTTTTAAAAGACACTATTGTCAACGAAACGTACTTTAAAAGAGCTCGATTATCCACAGTGTAGAAAAGAGTTTTAAAAGACACTATTGTCAACGAAACGTACTTTAAAAGAGCTCTGGGACGATTGAAATCGATGTCATAAACGGCTAATAGATAAGCCTGCATGTTCATATAAAAATAATTAGTTAAAGTTATTCCTAGCGTTGAAGGAAAGAAACTTATATATACTCTAATATATATATATATTTGAGATATTTCCTCACAGATGGCGGTTTATCGTTATCCACGGCGAAACGGTTAACCTCTTTAACTTTCTGTGGAACAGATCTGGAACAGAGATCCCTCCAACGGTTCGATTCCTACTTCTCAATTTCCGTTTCGACTCAAAAGTAGTGTTCTCGGTTGTTAACTAAGAGATAACCAACTATGGAAAGATTTTAAATTTCAGCATCGACTCTCTCGACGTCACGTTGGATACACGTGAGGTTAAGATTAATTCTCGGACGCGGTTTTTCACGGCTGGTTTTACGAGTCTACACGAGAAGTCCATCTTGCTTCCCACCGTTCCTGTACCGCTAATGTCATCGATACAACGACACTAGTTGTATATTTCGAGGGATTCGAGGGTGTCGAGCATTCGAGGTACGAAAAATTCTTTCTCGACGAGAAACACTTTTAGTTATTTAGAATTTATTTTTATACCGTATACATCGAGTCTATAAATAAATACGTGACGTTTCGAGAGTATAAAAAAGTCCAGTTTTAATTTTTTTCCGTTGCATTTGATTTTGACAAATTTTGACAAATCCCCTCTTCCAGATTAAAAAGTTATTAATAATACATTCTCATCGGCTTGCAATTGTTCAATTTCGCCTCTAAGGATCGTTCCACGTTAATCTTAAAATCGACGTTTCACTTACGAATTTCGATAAATCACCTTATTTCAAAATAACCGTTGCAAAATTGAAAATTTGCGCGTAGGAAAAGAGAGAAACATTTCGAAAAGCTACAAGCTATAAATTTGAACACACGCAAGCCTTCGACACGGCTGAAGAATATCGGATTGACGTCCGAGAAGATTGAAACAGTGGCACGGTATATCGAAACAGCCAGTTTGAGTGGCAGAAACGAATTTTGAATCGAGGCCTTTCATCGGACTTCGTCTACCTTTTTCGCTTCGCGTTCCGTCGCGCATTGAAATAAAGTTAGGCAAAACCCTAAACCGCCGAGAGTCGCGCCCCCCCTCCGCAACTTTCCAGTCGCCTCGTCGATTCGTCGCCCGTTTACGGGAACCACTCTTAAGTTGTTCGATAACTGTACCCCGAGCTACTTTTGAAACTTGCCGCCGTTCTAACTTCATTAACGACGGGGTAAACGCTTTGCATTGCCCGGTTACATTTTCAAATATTTCGGGGGAGAAAAGAAAAAAAAATTCCTGTTTCGTCGAACGCTCGAGCGTTTAATTGAAATTCGAGATATTTCTCGTTTTTCTCGCGATGATCCTCTCTATGGGATAATTTTCAATTCGATACATTTAAGATCTAAATGATTTGCATCGTTTTCGAATATTACGAAGAAAGAAAATTTCATTCTGTCAATGAGGAGATTGAAATTTGAGTTTTTTTTTATTTCGCGATACTAGATTTTTTCTACGGATAATTTTCAGTCGAATTTAAGGCTTAAATGATTTGCATTTGGCTTAGTGAAGGCTTAATGATTCGCTTTTTTGAATGTTGACCACATTTTTTAATGTTACAGGAAAGGGAAAGGGAAGAAAATTTTCTGTTTTGTCAAACGCTCGAGCGGATTGAAATTCGAGATCTTTCTCGTTTCCTCGCGATAATCCTTCTATGATAATTTTCAATTCGATACATTTAAGGTCTAAATTTGCATCAAATATTATGAAAAAGAAAAATTTCATTCTATCAATGAAGATTGAAATTTGAATTTTTTTTTACTTCGCGTTGCTAGATTTTTTCTACGGATAATTTTCAGTCGAATTTAAGGCTTAAATGATTTGCATCGCTTTTTTGAATGTTGATCATTTTTTAATATTACAGAAAAGGAGAGGAAATTTTCCGTTTCGTCGAAAGCTCGAGCGGATTAAAATTCGAGATTTTTCCGTTTTTCCTCGCGACGATTCTTTCTATGGGATAATTTTCAATGCATTTAAAGAACAAATGATTTTCGATCGCTCGACCGACCACTTTTGACCATTTTCGAATATTATGGAAAAAGAAAATTTCATTTTGCCAATAAGGAGATTGAAATTTGATTTTGTTTTACTTTCTCTCGATGCTAGACCTTTTCTACGAATAACTTTCAATATATACATTTAAGGCTTAATGGTTTGCCAATCGTTTTACAACATTTTCGAATATTATGGAAAAAGAAAATTTCATTCTGTCAATGAAGAAATTGAAATTCGAGCTTTCCTCGCGATGCTCGATGATCTTTTCTATAATTTTCAATCAATGGTATTAAATGGTATAATTGATATTTGAGTTTTCCACTTTTTGGAATCGTGAATCCTTTCTGTACGATATAATGGAGAAAAGTGGAAAAATATAGACTGACTAAAATATGGATATATTTTTTCGAGATTTACACCTTATTTATAATTCTGTCATTACACGTTTGAATTTTATTTCATTTCTTCATCGTTTTAATACTTTTCGATATTTTTTTTTTTTTTTTTTGCTACCGCATCAAATCGATTAATAATCGCAATGGAAGCAACTTAACGTTGCCGCATATAAACTCGTGATCAACGTGGACGTAGCATCAGATAAAAAAAGGAAATTCATTTTCACTGCGATCAACGGAACAATGTTGTTCGCACGAGCACGCAACTTTGGATTCGAGCATTAATGTCCATAGAATACTCGAAGAGTAAACTTCTTCTTTATCTTCCTCTTCTCCTTCCAATACATATTTCAACGAAACGGATACGAGAGAGAGAGAGAGAAAAAATGGCGGCGGATTTCGAGATGTTTGTCGTGCAATTAATCAGAGTGGTGGGTGGGGCGAAATCCGACGGCAACATGTCGTAATGACGGAGGATATTAACTTAATTATGGTCTTCAAAGTAATCCACGGCTGGCGGAGCATTAGCCACGTTCCCCGGGGGAGGGATATCTCCCGAAATGTCACTACGAAATGTCATACAAGTGTGGCGTTGGTAATCCTCTTCACCACTCGTCCTTCGCCTCTTCAACAAATCCCCGAGTCAAAGCCCCTCCCCTCCCCCCTTTGGAACGTCTTCCCTCGTTCCAGTTTTGCACAAAAGGGAATGAACAGGTATTAACCTATCCGGTTATTATATCGTCAACCGATTCCATTCACTCTCTTATTCTCTATTTTTCGAAATTTTGCGCCTAAAAAACTTTGCTCCCTCGTTTTCCCTTTTCGGCGAATAACCTCCTCCACACCACGATAATTCGATTGACACCAGATTCGACGAGAGAAGTTTATCCCGTTTAAGTTTGCGTTTCCGTTCAAATCTTCGCGACAAACTTTCCTCCTCCTTCGATTATACGCAAAGGGGATCGAACTTAACTCGCTCTATAAACACCATTATACCTCGTGCTCCCTGGCTGGATTTAAAACAAATTTGTCCCAAGGATCTTGTATATAAATGACGAACGTTTCCAATTGAAATTCATTTCTCGAATCAAATACATTTTATTATTATTACATTCGCGTACGCGTGGCGAGCAATGAGCACGAATTCCTAATTCCTCCTCGAAAATAATAAATAAAATTTTTCCACGCTTTTTCCTCTTTTTTTCTCACGAATTCGTGATTCGAGTTTTCTTATAGTATATAAAAGATAAAAGATATGTATTTTTCTTCTTCTTTCTGGCGATCATCGATGACTGCGCACGCTAAAAAATCCGAGTAAGTAAAAAGAAAGTGATTCGAGGTGATGCATCGTACGGGCAAATATTCCAGTTTGTTATTAACGTTGCGTCTTACGCGCGTATCCACGGCTAACCGTTTATACAAGGCGAGTCGTAAAAAAATGTTATCCCGGTTAAACGAGACGGTAAAGCACCACTAGCCTCGTGTATTTTAACGTTTTCGCTATTTTTACATCATCTTTATCTCTCTCTCTCTCTCTGTCTCTCTCTCTCTCTCTCTGTCTCTCTCTTTATCTGCATCGCGATTTCACGTTATATAATTTTCTAAATTGCTTCGTTTTCTCCGGGAGCGAGAGATGGGTTCGCACAAAAGGGGAAGGAATGAAATGAATAGTAACGCGTTAGTGCACAGTTGAAGCGCACAGTTGTACATATCGGAGGGTATAATATCGAAACAAGTCGAAGATGGTTTTGAACCGTATGGCAGCCATATTGTAGAGTTTAATCTCATTATGGGAGATTACAAAGGTAAAAATAAGTTATACGGTCTCGCGTTATCTTATTTCTTTTGATATGCAAGAGTTTGTAAGTATTCTTTATTCTTTATTATGTTGGATCGAAAGTGAAATCGTCGAATATTTTCTTCCTTTCTTTCTTTCTTTCTTTCTTTCTTTCTTTTTTTTTTTCCTTTCTCAAATTTCGATCAGGCGGGGAAAGAAATGCTTCCTCTTTTACAGAGAAATTGTGTCGTTGCTTTAGCACAGGGGGAGGGGGGGAGAGGGTATATCGGAAAGTGGAATTAGAACTGTTTCAATCTCCCATCTACTTTATGCACTTCCTTCTCTCTATTCGCTTTATCTCCTCCAATGAGCATTCCCGCCGTTCCACTTATATACGTTGTTCTACAAAGGATAAAGATCAGCTAATTTCTCCGCTAATGTTCGATCTAAATGCATATTTGTCCCGCGGGACTGGAAACAAAATTCCATTACTACATTCGTAATTGCAACCGTTGGAAAATTTATCCTTTTTTCTTTTTCTTTTTTCCCCTCCGTCATAATTGCAAACATTTCACAAATTCGAGAAAGGCAATTGTTTCGTTTACGTTACAAATCGGTTAAACTCTTACTCCCCCTGTGAAACTCGATGGTTTCGATTCCTGAATGAACAGAAGGAAAAAAAAAAAAAAAAAATTTATAACATTTCATCGTTACGTCTCGATCGAAAAATCCATCTGCAGCGGTAACGAGAGTATTTCAATGCTTACATTTATGCACAATTTTTGATGAACGAAATAATATAAAAGAGATAAAATTAAAGAAATTTGTTAAGAGACAATGAGGAGTGTATAGGAGAGAAATCTGAAGATCGTGTCAAGCAAAATTTGAAAACGATTCACCAATTTGTAGCAGTAGTTGTAATACATTTATTATATATATGCTATTAATAGGTTACAAAAGTATTCGAACGCTTTATTTGCAATTTTTGATGAACGAAATGATATACGTTGAAGAAACTAAAAGACAATGAGGAAATATAATGTATAATATATAATGAATGAAATAATATACGAATATACGAATAATACGAAGAAACTTGTTAAGAGACAACGAGGGAATATAGTGTATAGTAGAAAGGAAATTTGAAGATCGTATCAAGCAAAATTTGAAAATGACTCACCAATTTGTAGCAATAAGTTATAATATATATAAGCTATTAATATGTTACAAAAGTATTCGAATGCTTTACATTTGCAATTTTTGATGAACGAAATGATATATGATTGAAGAAACTTGTTAAGAGACAACGAGGGAATATAGTAGAAGGAAAATTTGAAGATTGTGTCAAGCAAAATTTGAAAATGACTCACCAATTTGTAGCAATAGTTATAATATATATAAGCTATTAATAGGTTACAAAAATATTCGAATGCTTTACATTTGCAATTTTTGATGAACGAAATGACATACGATTGAAGAAACTTGTTAAGAGACAACGAGGGAATATAGTAGAAGGAAAATTTGAAGATCGTGTCAAGCAAAATTTGAAAATGACTCACCAATTTGTAGCAATAGTTATAATATATATAAGCTATTAATATGTTACAAAAGTATTCGAATGCTTTACATTTGCAATTTTTGATGAACGAAATGATATACGTTGAAGAAACTAAAAAACAATGAGGAAATATAATGTATAATATATAATGAATGAAATAATATACGAATATACGAATAATACGAAGAAACTTGTTAAGAGACAACGAGGGAATATAGTGTATAGTAGAAAGGAAATTTGAAGATCGTGTCAAGCAAAATTTGAAAATGACTCACCAATTTGTAGCAATAGTTATAATATATATAAGCTATTAATATGTTACAAAAGTATTCGAATGCTTTACATTTGCAATTTTTGATGAACGAAATGATATACGATGAAGAAACTAAAAAACAATGAGGAAATATAATGTATAATATATAATGAATGAAATAATATACGAATATACGAATAATACGAAGAAACTTGTTAAGAGACAACGAGGGAATATAGTGTATAGTAGAAAGGAAATTTGAAGATCGTGTCAAGCAAAATTTGAAAATGACTCACCAATTTGTAGCAATAGTTATAATATATATAAGCTATTAATAAGTTACAAAAATATTCGAATGCTTTACATTTGCAATTTTTGATGAACGAAATGATATACTGAAGAAACTAAAAGACAATGAGGAAATATAGTAGGAGGGAAATCTGAAGATCGTGTCAAGCAAAATTTGAAAACGATTCACCAATAGCAGTAATTGTAATAGGTTTATTATATACACGCTATTAATAGATATTCGAAACGACAACGAGGGAATATAGAGTATAGTAGAAGAGAAATTTGAAGATGTCAAGCAAAATTTGAAAATGACTCACCAATTTGTAATAATAGTTATAATATATACACGCGCTATTAATAGGTTACAAAAATATTCGAACGTTTCATATATGCAGTATATTTTATACTTCGCGAATAATAATTTTTTCCTCTCTTTCTTGTTCGACCTGAACGAGTTTTGCTCGCGACTGTTCCTTTATTTTATGATTCAACGTACCGTAGAATTTACTTCTGTTCGCAATCTTTGCTATCCCACTATACGATTTCCCATTCTTGCACAGCCGAAGAACAGTTTCACACTTTTCTATTTCACACGAATTTTCGTATTCATTTTGAATATTACGCACGCTTTTACGTTACTGTTAATGGAACGATAGCTCGACATCGACTGAACGTATATTTAAGCCAGTGTTTATATTTCTGGCTTAAATATGTAAAAACTGGCTTACATATATCAACAAGCGTTCGAATATTATTGTAACCTATTAATAACGCGTACACATAATAAACGTATTATAACTATTGTATAAATTGATGAATCGTTCTCAAATTTTCTTGACATGATCTTGAAATTTTCTCCTACTTTCTCTTAACAAGTTTCTTTAACATATATATTTCGTTCATCAAAAACTGCAAATAATAAGCACACCTTCAAGAAATAAAAGCAAAAACAAAAATTCTCCTCGAAACCAATTTATCAACTCCTTTACCAATTTATTTTCTCCTTTCGATCAAACGATAATATCTACTTTCCACTTTGCTCTACTTTATTCCAATCTTGGTTATTCCACGAAAACCCGTGACATTTTCATAAAAATTTTCCTTTCACGAATCTTCACGGGGACAACGCTCATATACGACGTTATTTCGAAGCGAAAGAGAATCCAAACATTCTCCCTCCTCTTCATCCCCCTCTTCCCCCGACACAAATATACAAGCAATTTGTAAATATTTATACATCGATCACGGCGATCACGATATTGCTCTTCCTCCGTTTATTTTGCTCAAACGAATTCCTGGCAAAATTTTTTCGTTGACCCCCAATCGATTCGAAATTAGCGAGGCGAGCCCCTCGAACGTTAACCACCCACGGAGAAAACTAACTCTCCTCGGTCCAAGCAGGGACTCGCTCGCCCCGAAGAAACTCGTTGCGGCAAAGTTTTGTTAGAGTTTGTTAGAGACGGTTACATTCCACGAGTGGTACATTTCGCGCAGTTTCACGACGTATCCCTTTAACGACTGTGATATTGATGAATTTCCTCTTGTCCCTTTCTATCTCTCTTTCTTTCTTTTTCTTATTTTTCGAAGATGACGCTTTGATTTCGCCTGTAATTAAATTGGATTTTATTTTTTTGGCGCGAATGAGCGACGAAGGATATTCGTTCGATGAGTTAGTTCAAATGTTGTTGAAGAGTAGGAATTATTATTCCTTTTTCTTTTTCTTCTCTTTTTCTTCTTTTTCGAAGATAACTCCTTAATTCGTTGCTAATTAAATTGATTTTTCTTTTTTTTTTTTTTTTAANATTCGTTCCTAATTAAATTGATTTTTCGATGCAAATAAGGGATATTCGTTCGATGAATTAGTTCAAATGTTGTTGAAGAGTAGGAATTATTATACATAGAGAGGAAAGGAATACAAGATAAAAGCGGAGTGTTAAACGTTGCATAAAACGTTGATATTTATCAACTTCGGTTACAAAGGGCAGATATGGATACGAAAAAACGATGCGTTTAATCAATTGTTTTATTACACAAAAGAAATATCGAAATCAATTTTAAGAGCTTTCATCGTTACAAGTTTAAACTTGGAAATATAACGGGATAAAGATCGATCGTAACGTCGATATAGGCAGCGACTTTCGAGCGAATCATGCGAACGATTTAAATTGGAAAACATATAGAAAGAAAATCTGCGAAAAAAGAAAAAATTTATTTAACGACCCACCTCTTTCTTTCCCAGCTAAGAATAATAATAACTCGAGCCATAAACGAGACGCGAAAAATACAAGTTAAAAAGAATAGTAATTAGCAAGAACAACGGGCACAGATGAGGAATTCGAACGAGGAACAATCGAAACTGAGCGTTTCTGAGCATCCGAGCGAATTATTTTAAACGGTTTTGCGTTTAATCAGAGGCGTTTGTCATTATATAACGTGACGATAGATCGAGCTGGGGAAACGGTTGAATCGTTGGTCTCGGATTAACGGATGCGTCGTTGCTTGCAGAGAGGCATGATTAATCCGAAAACCGACGAGTCGAACCGCCTTCGGGGGTTCGAGCCAGAAACGAAGACGATGTTTGCGAATAAGGATTGATTCGGGGAGATGATGCAACCCATTGAATCGAGCATGGAATGGCGCAAATTTAATTTCGAGATTTGTTGATCGAACCGTTGTTGAGATTAACTCGAGGCAGGGGAGAGGAGTCTGAGAAAAAGTCTGAGTAGCAAGGAAGAGCAACGACCACCAAAAACTCGAAAATACGATCCCCTTATCCCGATGGAAGAGAGGAAGGGTGTCGTAAATTTCTTCTTTTCCAAATCTAATTTTGCAACGCGAACACCAGAATGGATTTTTGGATAAGCAAAGGACAATCGAGTGGAATCGAGGACGTGTATTGGTGAATGAACGAGGATCGTTGGTTAACGCCCTCTATTCACTGAACGCCCTAAACTTGGCAATTAAAATTCAAAGCACGGTGATACCCACCCCGACAGAAGCGTAAACCCCGGGAGAAGCTATGACCCGACCTATTATACTTGAGAGTAGTAACAAAGTCTCCTCGCTGGCCGAATACCTCTACTTATTCCATTATGATACGTATAATACATACGTATAGCTAGGAAATTCGCACGCGACTCGAAGCCGACAATTTTGCCTCGTGTTTGCGGAATTAATTTGATCGTTATGAAGAAAGAAGAAGAAGAAGAAGAAGAAAGAGTCGCTCGAATGAAAAATTCATTGAAAATCGTCCATCCAATTTTCGACTTAATCGAAACGTTTTAAGGAGCGTTTAAGGATCGCGCTGGTTTAAAGCCTGTCGCCATTTTGTAATTTATTTCGAAACGACGAGTTTCGAATACTTTTAAAGTACTCTTTTTTTTTTTTTCGAAAGTTTATTCGAAATACGTATCGTTCAAAGGTATCCGTTTCCTGAGGAGAAAAGAATTCCTCGTTAATTAAAAGATAATTCGTTTTATTTATTTTGAGCAAAAAAAAAAATTGATTGCTCGAATATATTGCGTTTCAAGGATACGATGACTCCGCTCACGAGCTTACGACTGCTTTTCGAAAACAGAGTGGAGGGGAAGGGGAGGGGAAGAGCGGCAGTTTCCCCTTGTACGCGTTTCGAATCTCTTTCGTTGGATGAAATAAAAATTTTTCCCCTCCCTTCCATTTCAAACGCATGAATTGCACTCAAACCGCCCACGTGAATGCGTTTTCACGTGATTGGAGAGAAAAATTGTAGGTAGAATCCAATCTAAAACGTATTCTACCAAACGTATTGAAGAATGAAAAAAGTTCAAAAATCATATATATATATATATACGAGCATCGATACATGAAAATAAAAAGAAAAGAAAAGAAACGTTTAAAAATTAACCACACCAACGTTTCGAGCGACGAACACGCGAATACGAGATTCACCACGAGATTAAACGCGATTAAACGGAAAACTCTAAATTCATTCCTATTCGAATAATCATACGTATAAACATTGGGAATATCGATCGCTATAAATTACCCTACCCATATAATATTAACCGGTTTCCTGTGGCATATCGATCAGGAGGATCAATATAATACGCCGGACCGGGCCGGTTGCCCGTGTGTTTCACTGGGGCCATTAACATTTGCATTACGAATTACACAGTAAATTGGCGAAATGATAGCGGATAGATGTCGTTATCCGTCGAGATCCCGACCCTGTCAAATTTCCGCCATGTTGCACCCGTTATTCGTCATCTTAATGCACGACCCTCCTCCCCCTCCTCCCGAAGATTAAGGCACGGCGGCAGCCGGCTTATAAACGGCCCGATTATTCCACGCGCCTTCCCTCCTCACATGCCCCTCACACATCCTTCGAGAAGAATGTTATAACGTGGTTGGTCCACCTCCCCCTGTAAATACGTCCATTTGAATTTCATGCCACGCGACTCACGGCCAGACGAATATACTTTTCAATACCGAGGGATGATCTTCGAGCTTGAAACGAGCTTAATCCACTCGATGAAATCGAGCCGAGAATGTGGAATATATATATATATATATAAAGATAGAAGAAGATAGCGTTACAAGCTGGAAGATGGAATTAACTTCGTTGCAATTGAAGTTTTTTTTTTTTTTAAATAAAAGAGGGTTGCTGCTGCTACTGATGCTGCTGCCGCTGGTACGCCGGTTCAAACTCGTTTCTTGCAATTGGATTTTGTTCTTTAAATAGGAGGAGAGTGCTGCTGCTAATGTTTCTTGCTATTGGATTTTATTTCTCTTTTTTTTTTTCTCTGTCTCTCTTCAAAGTCGAGTGGTGAAATTCCTTCGTTAAATATCCACGAGGGATATTATTTATATTGATAAATGTTCTCCCTTCGAACGAAGTATCGAGAAATCGTTGATCCTTGGAATTCTTGTTCGTTCTTGATCGAGACGGTTTATTTAGAAATTATATTGGATTTAGAGACGTCGGTTTTGATTGGTCGTCGCTGACAAACGTCGATAAAGACGGAATTGCAAATTAAGAGGGTGTATCCTTTGTGCATGGGAAAAACGTTTTTTCCACGCGGACAACGCGCGGAGAGAGTTCGCGTCCGGTGACAGCGGCGCGAAACAAAAATCTGTCGAAACTGTAATCGGAAGTTATTCCTCGCGCACAATATATTCTCTGCTTCTGGCACTAACAAGTTTTTTTCTTCTCGGTATTCAACGGAGAACGGAGAGAGTTTTGGAGAGGGAAGAGACGGGGGGAAGCTGGAATAATTTTTAGGGGATTGTAAAATGGAAAATATATTCTTTCTTTTTTTTCTCTCTCTCTCTCTCTCAGAACTATGAACTTCGAACATGATTCGTGATACGACTGAAAAAAAAAAAAAAAAGGAAAAAAGAGAAAAAGAAAAAAAGCGTCGAATCTACGAGGCTCGTTTCGTATCGAGAAACGTGACCTGTCTCTTTTAAACGCGAAAACGTGATAATGGAGGTTTCGTGCGATACGTGAAACTAGTTGAAACAGGCGGAGGATCGTATTAGTTAGCTTCAAAGCATCTGGTGTGAAAGGCAAGTCGGTTAAAACGAAGCCCCAATTGTACAAAAGAGATTCGCCTGAATATTTTAGGTAATTTTCGTTTCGCAATGAAATTCTGCAAATATTAACCGGAATGTATAATTATTTGACAGAAGAAGACGTGTTACTCTGGAAATATTTGAGACGAGGCATAGATAAAGTAGAATTACTCCCTCCATCATCCCTAAGAGGAATAATTCATTTAAATTTAACGAATGTCCTTATCGCAGAATTTAAACATCTTCCTCCATTGTTCGGTCACTCACTCGAGAATATTAACTTTGAATTTTTTTTCCAAGACTATCACAGATCTTTTCCTTCGAGGCTTATGTTTTAATTATCATTCACTCTGTATAATCATTTTCTCAATAACTTTAAACCATAATCCAAATAATAATTCTAAAAATATTTCAAAATATTTCTTCTCGTAAATCGAAGTCAAACGATTACTAAAAAATACACTTCGATTTCTTTCTCTTCGAAAAAATTAATATCTTCATAGTTACGTTTCACACAACGATACGCCGACTTTAATCGTCCATCGCGAGAACTCCGAACATCGAATTGCTGAAAAGCTACCATATGGAATACCCTTTCCTCCAAAAATCGAATCGAAGAAGAAAATATCAGAGCTCAACAAGTTTCCTTCCTTACTTTCGATTCGACGAAGGAAAAACAAAAGGCAGAGGGGGAGTTTAAACGCGGTCCATTTCAAACTGAAATTTTCCTTCGGAATTAATCGGAACCTTCGTCTTCTTTGCCACGCCCGAAAAAGGGAAGCCGAGCAGCATTCGTGATTTTTCATCCGGCGGCTCTTCAACAGCCTTCACTCGTCGGAGGTCGGTAATCTTTTTTTTCTCTCAAATAAAAGTAATTAACGTTTTAACAGCGAAGGCCGATGTCATTTTAAAAAAAAAAAAAAGAAAAAAGAAAAAACACAAGTGTCCCGTCTCTTTGCGAACCGTAATTGTTTCTCTGTCCCTCGCCTCCTCTCTCTCCCCTCGAAAGCGAGGGCTGAAAGAAATCGAGGAGACCGGAATGGGTGAATGGATCTCTCTCGACGATTTTCTTGATATTTCATCTCCCTTCTTAATTGAAATCCATTACTTAAAAACCGGCTACTGATATTTTCAAACGTGGACTCCTTTGAGGGAGGAGGAGTGGAAAGAAGGAGGGGGGGGGGGAGGGAGATAGGTATTACTGGAAGTACTGGGTGAAGGCAAAAAGGAATCTAGAGCATAGACATCCAGAGGAAGGTTGTTTAACCCGTTGACCTCGTTAAACGGCCACGAAAAAGTTAAGTGAATTTCTCTCTCTCTCTCTCTCTCTCTCTCTCTCTCTCTCTCTCTCTCTCTCTCTCTCCTCCCCCTCTTCTCTTTCTTTTCTGTTTTCTTTTTTTCTCTCTTCCTCCTCTTCCTCCTTCTCTTCTTTCGTGAATGTCCCTCTCCATCCTCGTGGCCATCTCTCGAGTTTCAACGAACCCCTCCCAACCCCCTCTTCGTTCCTCCCGTCCAACAGAGTGAAACAGTTAGTTAATTAATTAACAAAATTACGCGGACGAATGGAAATGTATATTTCTGGTGGAAACAGTCGGGAAGACTGTCGATTTTATTCGTGTAATTTCGGGGGCTTGATGATGAAAAGAAATGGCCATCTGCGCGTGCGCCTCCATTTTAATCTTCTCTCCTGTTGTTGTTGTTGTTGTTGTTGTTGTTTCGTAAAATTTAATGCGACTCGTATACAAGATCGAGGAAAATTTGGAGAAAGTGAGCGGAGAGATTCTTCTCGGAGGAGGAATAATATAATAAGATAAATTTTAAAGCTGAAGAAAACTGGTTTGATCTCTAAAAAAATATCTATCGAAACTCGATCTTAAACAAATTTATCATGATCGAATTGCCCTTCTTTAATCTATTCCTATGTATAATAAACAAATTTTAGATAATTGATCGTTTTAATTGTTGACTGGGCAGTGGAAAACGATAAATAAAATATATACGGGTATAGATATATATTTGATTATACGTGATTGCACGTATCTGTTTATAAAACATTTGAAATACGTGTATCGAATAGAAACGAATAGCTACCAATTATGAAATAGTAATGTTGCTGACAACATTCAATAATGAAATCATATATATATATATATAAAATTTCAGTGAACTTTAAATTCTATAACATTAATAATTTTCAATCTATGTATTCACTTCTTACTTCTCACTTTACTTTCGCTGAAACACTGAAATCTGTTAGTTCTGTCCTGTTACAGAATCGTATAACAATCAAGGTGTGCCACGTCACGAGTTGTCTATCTTGCAAATTAGAGCAACGGGATCAATGGAAGTTGCGCTGGAAAATTCGTTCCCAATCCAATAATGGCTTCTCGGAAGCCGCTAATTAGGAGAATGAGATACGAGGAAGCAAGAATGCCGTCTCTGGAAACCGATAAGATCCGAGTGTTTGCCGTTTCGAGAGCGCGAGAACTCGTCGATCTTGGCTAATTCGAGAGCTGAGGCTGCCAATCCGGATTTACGCCGGATCTATAAATTACGGATCTTCGAATATCTTTGCCAATGATAGCCGTATTAACCGTGGAAAGGGTTACCAATTGCGGTTCCCTCCCCCTCCCCTTGATTTCCACAAGCGTTTCAAACTTGGATCGAAGCATTTGTCGAACGTTTGTTTGCATTGGATTGTGCAAACTGCACATACTTTCTTATTATTTTACCAGTCGCAAGTTTTCCAAGAACGAGGGATAAAGAATCGAACGAAGAGGGAGGGAAAAGTTTTCGTTTATCGATTTAAGAGAGTGAAATTTTTTATATCGATTGTCGATCACGATTTTGGGTCACGAATCGTTGATTTGATTGGAGAGGTGTAATTATGTATAATTGTTTTTTTTTTTGAGATGTTTGTTAGTCAAGGTTCTTCTTTGTTGGTTTTGTCATGTTGTCAGAAGTGTGACGGTGTTTAGGATAAGTTAGATTTGGAGACTTAGATCACTTAGAAATTTCAATAAGCAATTTCTCTTTCTGTTTATTCGTGGACTGTTGTAGTCGAAGGTTGGTGAGAGAATGAGAAAAAATTCTGCTATATAAAGATTCTAAAGATTAAAAAAAAAAAAAAAATTAATTCCCTTGTAAACGTGAGAAAATACGTAGAAATTTCTTACGATAATCTTCTCTTCTCTTGCGATTTATCTCAATTGTTATTAATACTCGTTCCGATCAAATACAAATATAATAAAAACTCACTTTGTATTCAGCTAAATCTTGAACCACGCAAGACAAAATTGCTTCTCTTCCAACTGGAGCAGTTACATTGGCAATTGGTTCCTTGAAATTCGGATCTAAAAAAACCAAGAAAAATTTCACGGTTAAAACATCTGCTCGGTATTACAGTTTAAATGAAAAAAAGAAAAAAATTGTTTCGAATCTGATACAATGAAACTCATCATCCGATATTTCCTTAATTAAATATCGTTCGAAAATCGATGGTCAATTTGGATAGAGACGATAGTGTAGTAAATCAGACATGAGAAATACGAGGGGGGAAAGTCTGAACTGAACTGTTTTTAAAATGGTGGAAAAAGTTGCGGTGAATTGGTATAAGACAATACCTTATTGTTTCCATTGAATATCGAATAAGACGGTCCGTCATGTTCTCCCGTCAATTAATCTTAAAATCTTCATTGGAATTTTATAAGAGCACGAATATCAGACTGTGCGTTCACAATCTACAATTGTACAATTTGTTAATTACGTTTCAATGCATTAGGGCATTATTAATAATTTCCAAGATGATAATCGCGTTACGATCGAGATTCAATTACGAATCTCTTGACTTTATTATTTAAAACGTGAAATAATGTATTTATTAGACTGTCAACGTCGAAGGAAAAGAAAAATATTTATAGATTTTACGTATAAAAGTCCAAATCGTATCGGTTCAATCATCTTTACAGTCGACATCCCAATTTAGTCAGATTATAAAAGAAATTTTCAGGTCAAACAACTATTTATAATATGACCACTGCAAGATTTATATTATCTTATAAAAATAACGATGTAGACCGACATCAAATCAATACTTTCCAATATTCGTGGTTCTGCATAAATTCTTCATCGCTATTCTTTTTCCCAATTAACACGCGAACGTATCCTAAAAATTTTCTATTCTACGATTATTGAACTTTTCCAAAAAAAAAAAAAAAAAAAGATACGTGTACATTTTAGATTTCATTATATTTACCATACTCATCAAAAATCAATATCCACCCTTCGATTTTCTCGATCCAAAATGTCAAATCTTCCAATTCAAATAAAATCAAATCTTTATAAATTGACGAATAAATTATTAAAACAATGGCGCCATCCAGCAAGAAAAGAACTGTATCCAAAGTTCAATCCGATTAAAATAAAATCAAATCATATTGTTGTAAATTTACAAAAGTTAATGAGATAATGGTAACAAAATGGCACTATCCAGGAAGAAAGAAACTGCAAAATATTAATTCTTCGATTAAAATAAAATTGAATCACATTCTCGTAATAAATTCACAAAAATTAATGAGATGAAATTAATGGTAAAAAAATGGCACCATCCAAGAAGAAAAGAAAGTGTTAATTCTCCGATTAAAATAAAATCGAATCACATTCTCGTAAATTCACAAAGTTAATGAGACAATGGTAACAAAATAGTGCCATCCAGGGAGGAAGAAAGGAACCGCAAAGTGTTAATTCTCCAATTAAAATAAAATCGAATCATATTGTCGTAAATTTATAAAAATTAATGGTAACAAAATGGCACCATCCAGGAAGAAAAGAACCGCAAAGTATTAATTCTTCGATTAAAATAAAATCGAATCATATTGCCATAAATTCACAAAAGTTAATGAGATAATGGTAACAAAATGGCACCATCTAGGAAAAAAAGAACCGAAGTATTAATTCTTCGATTAAAATAAAATCGAATCATATTGCTATAAATTCACAAAAGTTAATGAGATAATGGTAACAAAATGGCACCATTCGAGGAGAAAGATACCGCGAGAAAGATCCAAAGTTTTAATCTTCCGATTAAAAAATAAAATCGAATCATATCCTTATAAATTCACAAAGGTTAATAAGTTAATGGTAACGAAATGGTAAGCCATCGCCACAACTCGATCAGCTCGATATCGAGGAATTAGGAAGCAAGGGATCGCGTTCGAAGTTCGCAATTAAAATAAAATCGTATCATGCCCATCTTACACACTCGCAAAAGTTAATGGGGTTTAACGCAATGGGGTGACAAAATGGTCCGTAAACAGCCGCTCGTATCGAGGCATTAGGAGGGATGGTGGTGGCATCGATCAAAGGTCGTTCGCCTCCCCGGGCGAAGACACGGTCAGTTACAGGGAGATTATTTGCCAAGGTCATAAAACGGCGAAGGGCGTCGTTAAGGGCGGCGAAAGGAGACAGTGGAAGGGCGCATAGAGAGACGCATAACGTAGATGGCATAGTAATGGGAACATAGGGGAACCATAATTCCATTGTACGTGCCTATCCAACCCTGGTGGGTGGCGCGGGAGGGGAGGGAGGGGAGGAGGTTTGCTCTCGCGGGAAATTCCAGCGTATTAAAAGTCTCGATCTAGGTTGGTTTGATAGATCGGCTGTCACGAAATGGCTTCGTTTTGCACACTGCATCCCCCATAAGAATAGACCAGTGGATAGATACAGTTTTTAGATACTCCCTCCCTGAAATTTCTTTCCTCGTTTATAGGCACCTTTTGGGAATTGATTTTATTACATCGGAGAAATTTATATAGAAAATGTGGAAAAAAAAAAAAAAAAAGAAAAGAACTTGTTCGGGCTCCTCTATTAATATACATCCATTTCATCCAATTTCAAGCGTTCCACTTTCAAAAATAGAAATGCATCTAAATAAATCGAGCGCAAGCAATGTCTTAACTAACCATTAGTAGTTAATGTGTCACGTGGCGCTAGTGTCGCGTATCAATCTCCCAATTTAGCCCAACGTATCAAAAGGGGAAAAAGTAATGGCAAATAATGGTTACGTAAATATCGTGACATCCTGCTTTCCAAAAAAAAATTCCAAAATCACTATACTCGTCATACAACTTATCGTCATACAACTTACGCCAACGAGCAACGTTCTACGTTGTTCCAACGTTATCTCAACGTTGACAACAAATCGAGGAGAGATTCTATTTTCGTGTTTCTCCTCCACGTTAGATCCATTCCACCCTGGGAATGGAACGAGTCTCGAATGAGTTACCGTTCCGCGCATTAAGCCGGTTGCGAATGCGAGGAAGAGAGAGGCATTACGGGGAGGAGGAGGAGGAGGAGGAGGAAGAGGGCGAGAGTTAGCAAGTGATTTCAGAGGGTCGCGAGATATTTCAGGAATGGTGAAATAAAGCGGGCCGCGTTGTTCGCGCCATGTTCATGCCTCGTTATTATGCTATATGTGTCCTCGTGGCCTCGAACCTGCTAAGGTCTCTCCTCGTCGTGAATGTGTGGCAAATGTGTGAAGAGGGACGACGCTCAGAGGGTCTCCCAACTTGAGGGGGGAGGGAAGATAAATGAAGATGAAAAGGATCCGGTGTTGTCGCGATCCGAAGCGAGCTTTCAACCCTGTTCAAGGAAGAAACGTAAAATGGTATGGAAAGATGGAATCTCCCTCCTTCGATACCGATATTTGTGCACAGATTCGTGATTGGCGAGATGAAGTTTACCACTAGGGGATTGCTATACAGTTTCCCCAACTTCTCTTCCCTTCTTCGAAAGTTCTACGGTCCACCCTTCGAAACAATTTCGTCCATCCTCGCTGAGCTGACGTTTGCGTTACCTCTTCATTTCGCTCCCTCCTCCATCTCTTTAATCACCCCTTTTTCCCAAAAATAAATGGAGGGAATATCGAGGAGGGAGAGGAAGGATAATTGCCATTCCACAAGAAAGCAAAATTATTTTTGGTAACCTCGAAATCAGCAACGAGAGTAAAAATTAAAATTTCGCGTTGCTCGTACTACGATATACTATATCGTACGAAAACCGCTGAGATTCGAGAAAATCTCGTCATTTCGGCGGTGATTCCGGCCGAGGAAATCGGCCGATTACGCGGTCTCTCGTCATCATCGTTTAAGGGAGACAGGAAGGAAGGAAGGAAGGGGAAGGGTGAGGTGAAAAACGCGAGATGCGTAACTTCGTCTCCATTATCGCCCCCCCCCCTCTCTCTCCTCCTCTGCCACAAAATCGGGCGAGGGGGAGAAGCGGGAGAAGGGGAAAATAGCGGGCCGCCGCGAGTCGGCGGATCGAGCCGCGCATATTTGCAAGGCAGCTGGCATAAAGAGGCCGAGATACTGTCGTCATAAATAGGGATGTAAGCACCCCCTAAGGGGGACTAAGCACACGAAAATTCTTATTATTTTCCGGCATTATAAAACGTGGCCGAAGGAAGGAGGACATTGCCACGTCCACGTCGGCATCTCCGCTGATTTCTCCTCTCCCCCTCCCCTCCCCTCCCCCCCTCCGCCCCGTGAAAATAATCTCGCGGAACCACGCAAATCTGATTTTCCCTTCTCGCATTCCTTCCCCCCTTTATTGTTATGACGCGGTTATCCATCCAACTACGGCCGATTCGTACAAATGGTATTTAGGGAATAAATGGCATCTCCGGGAGGAATTATTTTTTTTTTTCAGGTCCAAACTTTCAGGTGATCAGAGAATCGCGAATTTTTACGCGAAATTTTTCTCTCTTATGCGTACGTGTTCAGGTTTTGGTTTTTTTTCTCTCTTCGAAGAAGAATAAGCTTCGAGTTTTTCTTTCTTCTTTTTCTTTTTTTTTTTTTTTTTATAACGCGTTTATCGTAAATTTTCTATAAAAAATGTTGGCTAACTTTGGGGAAACGAAGGCGAGGGAGGGTTGGCCACATTTTTTCCAAATGTGAAAAACTTTATAAATTTCCGAGTAACACGAAACAACACGGTGTACGCGCAAACGAGGACGCGTGAATGGAAGGAAGGAATTATTTCACTCCTCCTCCTCCTCCTCTCGCAAACGTTGTCGGGAAATTTTTTTTTTTTTTTGTTCCTTTCTTTTAAACGCGGCTTTCCGCCTCAAATCCGCGGATATTTGGAGAACGAGGCCTCTACAAGGCAATCAGTTTCGCTTCCAGAGGGAGCGCGCTTCTTCTCGTTGTTTCATTTATCTTTCTGTTCCCACATAATGATATACCTTCAACTATATCCATATTCTCGAAATTACAATTTACAACGGGGAAGGAAGGTGTTTTTTAACGAATTTTTCTTTTCCTTTTCGTTTTTCCTTTATCCTATTTTTTCTATCACGACGAGATTCATTCGCGTCCTTGAAAAAAGAGAAAAATTTCTCTTCTTTTTATCCATCTTCGTGGGAGGAGTTGATCGTTCCCAAAGGGGAAAGGGGTATTGAAAAAAACGGAGGGGAGGGAGGGAATTCGAGAGCCAATAGGATTGAACGAGTGACGAATATTTAAACGGCGACCTTCGCTCGCTCGATTACTTTTCCCATTTACGCGCATTAATTGCTTCACTTGGAAGCTACGTTTCTCCAATTAAGCAAACAGCCATTGACTAAACACAGGCCGGGAATGGAAATGTTTCTTACGCAATTAACGGTTACGTGAACGGTTTGCGCGAGTTTTCGAAAAGAAGGGGTTAATAGCGCCGTGTTGTAGCCGCCCCTCTCCTCCGCGTTTCCTCTCTCTCTCTCTCTCTCTCTCTCTCTCCCTCTCTCTCTCTCTCTGCTTCGAGTAATTAACTCTCCCTTGCTCTTTCGATCTTTCTTATCCAAAAATTCGTTTCGTGTCTTCCATCAGCGAAGAACGAACGTATCTTTCGTTTTGATTTAAATAGTTCGGTGCATTAACCTGTTAAAAGAGTGACTAGTTAAAAATTTAATTACCAATAAAATCATTTTAGGTAATTACTTGTTAAGACAATGAATATCGAAGTAGCCACGAGATCGTAATTAGCTTTCCTCTTTCGATCTTTTTTATCCAAAAATTCGTTTCGTGCCTTCCATCAGCATGGACGCAAATCGCGAGTAAAAAAGGAGATTCTTAAGAAACGTCGCCATTTTTTTTCGAACGAACGCGTCTTTTAATTTCGTTTTAATTTAAATAAGTTCGGTGCATTAACCTGTTGAAAGAGTGGCTGGTTAAAAATTTAGTTACGAATAAAATTATTTTAGATAATTACTTGTTAAGACAATGAATTATCGAAATCGTAATTAGCTCCCCTTCTTTTTATTCAAAAATTCGTTTCGTGTCTTCCATCAGCATGGACGCAAATCGCGAGTAAAAAAGGAGATTCTTAAGAAACGTCGCCATTTTTTTTCGAACGAACGCGTCTTTCGTTTTGATTTAAGTAAATTCGGTGCATTAACCTGTTGAAAGAATGACTGGTTAAAAATTTAATTATGAATAAAATTATTTTAGATAATTACTTGTTAAAATAATGAATTATCGAAGTAACCATGAGACCTCGTAATTAGCTTTCCTTTTTCGATCTTTTTTATCCAAAAACTTGTTTCGATCCGCTTCGTGTATTCCATCGCATGGATACAAATTGCGAATAAAAGAAATCGCGAATAAAAAATTCTAAGAAACGTCGCCATTTTTTTTTTCGAACAAATGCGTCTTCCGTTTGCTCAACAATTTAAATAGTTCGGTGCATTAACCTGTTAAAACAGTGACTAGTTAAAAATTTAATTACCAATAAAATCATTTTAGGTAATTACTTGTTGTTAAGACAATGAATATCGAAGTAGCCACGAGATCGTAATTAGCTTTCCTCTTTCGATCTTTTTTATCCAAAAATTCGTTTCGTGCCTTCCATCAGCATGGACGCAAATCACGAATAAAAGAAAGGAAATTCTTAAGAAACGTCGCCATTTTTTTTTCAAACGCGCCTTTCATTTTGATTTAAGTAAATTCGGTGCATTAACCTGTTGAAAGAGTGGCTGGTTAAAAATTTAGTTACGAATAAAATTATTTTAGGTAATTACTTGTTAAGACAATGAATTATCGAGATCGTAATTAGCTCCCCTCTTTTTTATTCAAAAATTCGTTTCGTGTCAGCATGGACGAAAATCGCAAAAAAAGGAGATTCTTAAGAAACGTCGCCATTTTTTTTCAAACGAACGCGCCTTTCGTTTTGATTTAAATAAGTTCGGTGCATTAACCTGTTGAAAGAGTGACTGGTTAAAAATTTAATTACGAATAAAGTTACTTTAAGCGATTACTTGTTAAAACGCTGAACAATAAATTATGGAAATAGCTTTATTCGATTCTATTAAAATTTTGGATTCCTCTCGAAGAGAGGAAAAATGCACAAAAATGATAAATTTGACGAACGAAGGGATCGATTCTATATTTTTTTTTTTTTCCCAAGCAAAGACGATCAGAATTGGAAAATTGAACGTTCGACAATGGTTTCGCACGATTTTGATGCGTTAATCGGTCTCATTGTTCGATATTGGCAATACGCGGCCCTCCCCGCGCGAGAAATATGAAGTTGGTTTATTACATTGTCCGCGCATAAACGTAAACGAGAACACTTATTCACTTGTCAAGTTAACAAAGTCTGTACGTCACCGGCATTGAAAACACGTTAAATTACTTCGTACATACGTGACGTGTAGCGCGGCCGTAATGGGTCCATTCGAATCGATGTTCCATATTCGCTTTATGCGCGCCGAATCGTCAAGAATCTTTTTCCAATTCGAAATAACGTTCGATATTTTTTTTCCCTCCCCCCGATTCGGGGATTTAATTAAAGAGAACAAAAAAAAAAAATACGAATAAAAAGATACGAATTCGTACGAAAATTCGAAAAGAAGACGACATTCTCGAAATTCTCCAAATCATCTTTCCAAATACCTACGAATATCGTTCATAAGTAAATCAAATAAACGTCATCCGAATACGAGTGAGGTCCAATGAGAACTTTTGCTATCACGAATATGGGTGACGCATGGCAGTTCTCAACGTGTTAAGAAATTTTCGTTCGCGCAACGACGAATAAAAAGTCATCGCTTTCCAAGCGTTATTTAACAAATAGTTTAATATTTAATTTAATATTTAATTTTATTTTTGGTAAAATTAATTTTATTTTTTTATTAATTTTATTTTCGGCGCGGTCGTCGACAATTGTAATTCGAGTTTCTATTTTCATATGGTTGAGAGAAGGAAGGGGGTGGGGGGAGGGAAAAAAGTCAAAAAATTAAATGGGACAGGAGTAGAAAGAGATTACATGGGATATTAAAACCCTTAAATTATAAGCAACGGTGGGATTCCATTAATTTTAAGGAACATTAAACGCACCGCCACCGGCCCGGATATTATATAGCCGCAAATATGAGTCGCATAATTACCAGAGGCTCGAATACATTAGTGAAGAGGGGTTACACGATAGACGAAGGTACACCACAGGGCTAATAGGCGAATTTACAGAAAGAAAAAAAAGAAAAGAGAAGAGAGAGAGAGAGAGAGAGAGAGAGAGAGAGAGAGAGAGAGGGAGGAAGAAAAGAAGAAAGAAAGGAACACGCGCGCCGCAACGGAAGGGAAACATCGACGGCGATAAGCAAAAAACTAATTGCACGAGTTTCCATGTATGCGCGATTGCGACTCGTTGAAAACTCGTTCCACTTGGAATGAGAAACGCGAAAACAAAGACTTTTTTTTTTCCTCTCTCTCTTTCTCTCTTCTTTTTTCGTTTCCACCGCACGTAACACGCGCGACGAGAATTATTCTTCCCCCTCCACTCTTTGTCCACGCCGAAATCACATCGTAATTTTCCAAATCGACCACGTTTAAACACACATCTACTTTCATAATACCTAAAATTTTTAAATTAACCTTATAGAATGAGTTTGAGAAAAAAAAAAAGAAAAAAGAATTTCTTACGTTTTTGTCTCACGCTTGCACGCAAAAATTTGTTAAGATTCAGGAGGAGAAAGATGACCAGAGGACAGACGACAGAAAAACGGTAGAGGAAGGAATGCAATTTTTTAATTTTCACCGCTTCGATTCCCTTCCTCTCCCCCCAATGTTCTTCCCCCCCTCCAATGTTTCACTTCACTTTATCCAGCCCGCAATATCCGTATTGATATTCCATCGAGATCCGGTACAGCTTGTGGGGAGGGGGAAAAATCTGACGCGCGTTGAAAAAAACAAAAAAGAAAAAAAAATATATGAAACCCTTGGTCCCCGCGCAAAAAAAAAAAAAAAAAAAAAAAAAAAAAAAAAACAGGAGACGAGCGAAATCGCGCGTAAAAAAAATCAAAATACGGCCGAGTCGGTAACCGTGGATAAAACGAAACGTTTCGATCGAAATCGCGGCGAACGGAGAAGGAAATGGTCGAATTTCGAGAAAGAAAGGGGGCGACGTCGATCGATTACACGGGCCTGTCGCTTCCCCCTTAATCCTAAAACGCGGACGAAGACGCGGGATATAAGGGATATCACTTGTCGCCACGTTTCTTGGTTTATTGGCGGCGGGATGTGTTGGCAAAGAAACAGCGTGTGATGCTCGTAACAGATTGCATTTCGTGCCGGGACACACTTTGTTACCCGGGTTTACACTTTCATGCACCAGAAACGACCTCACGTTTCCCGCCGCTCCGGTGTCGGTCTATTTATTTTGGCCACTTGGGCTTTCGAGGCGCTGTCACCTGCCTCGCTGACACCGGAGGGCCCCCCTCCTGTCTTTTCAAGTTCACCGGTGTTGAATGGACGAAGTTGGGCAATATTCGGCTATTTCGCGCGTAACGGCCTCCATTTTCTTTTTTCTTCGATTTATATATATATATATAATAATAATAATATATAATATATAATATATAATAATTTAAAAAAAAGAAAAAACACACACACACACATATATATACATATATACACATATATATATAATATATAATATATAATAATTTAAAAAAAAGAAAAAAACATACACACAATATATTATATATTATACATATATATATTATATTATATATATACAATATATTATATAATATATATATATTATTTTATGTGGATATGTGTTGTTGGAAGTCGAGGAAAATAAATTTTCTAATTTTCTTTTCAGATATCTCTCGATATCTGTCTCGATGTGTAGATAGACTGGTCCATTGAAGGAAAGAAGAGGAATCCATACAAAAAAATTGGATATAAATAATATTGTGGGGGTATCGAAATTTCTGATTTCTGAGATTTTTTTTTTTTTTTAGAAGTTTTTAGAAAACTTTTCGATACGATAAGCGAGGGTTATTTTTTATTCCTTTTTACTCTTTCTTGTTTCTTGAAATTGATATTTTCGGCGGTTTTTACGGACTTGCAATGTATAAATAAAATACTTGGATCGGAAGTTGAAGAACGTAATAGAAAATAGATTTGGTTAAGCTTCTTAGATTTCGAGAAATCTTATTTGATTACTTGCCAAGAATATCTTTATCCCGTAATAAAATAACAATACGTTATTGATTTTGATTGCATAAAATATTTGAAACATTCGTGTAGAATTTAATTTTGAAAGTTATTTGTTGCAAATTGTATTATATCCTAGAAAAACTATCGCTTTAACAAACTATAGATATTTTTTAATTTACCATTTTATTCTCGACTGATTCGAAAATTAAATTTTACGTCTTGGGTACGACACATCTCTTGATTAAATTTCAAAAGGGATTAACTTTGTTCCTTTATCCATTTAACGAAACAGAAAAATTCACAAGTACGGATATAAAATAAGAGAACCGATAGCATCGAAGTATCGATATTTTTAATTTCCAAAAATTTCATTCCTATTATATAATTTGCTCTTTCGTCTCGTTTCTCGTCTCTGCTTCTCAATATAGATAACTACAAAAAAAAAAAAAAAAACACTTAACATTATCCATCTTCCTTGTTCCAATCCATCGATCGAACAATGTGTGCAAATTTGAAATTAAATTTTACGTCTTGGATCGTGCCATCCCTTGATTAAATTTCAAAGGATCAACTTTCCTTGTTCCTTTATCCATTTAACGAGGCAGGAAGAATTCACAAGCACATGGATACAAATATATAAAATGAACCGATAACAATATGTTTTATTTTCCAAAAAATTTCACTCGCATTACAAATTTGTTTAAACGATCGAATCGTTCGTCTCGTTTCGATATACTCGTCCTCAACTTTATCCATCCTCGTCGATCCGCATCGATTGAACAACGTGCTGCAAGGGATACGCGTTAAATCTGGCGGAATGGAATCGAGACTTCGCCTCGATTTTTCTATCCCTCCCTCCCTCCGCGTAATAAATCCACCATTTCTTGCTCGCGACACACAAGCGCGTGTGCGACGTATTACACGTATATACTCGGCAAGCCACGTCGAATTCGTACAATACGTTATATTTCCCTCGACTCGACTCGACTCGACTCGGGCTCGGACTCGGTCGACCGATTTTCATAAATTTCGAAAAATGGGAAAATCGGTGCGCTTCCTCCTTTCGAAATTCCTTTCCGGCCGATGCGCCTTTTTGCCGGTCGAGGGACACCGATGTTAAAGTCATTCACCACCACTTGCTGTTCCACGCAAGATCATTAACGGTTAATCGAGCAATATTTTCATGGACCACGATTTCCCATCCCCCCGCGATGGAATTCCTTTCTCTTTCGTTTCCACGCTCTCCGTTCTCCCCCATTCTCCATTGGAATGGAGGGAAAGGAGGGAAATCGACGGACTTCCGTTCCATTTTCCACAGCATGGATCAATTTGTTATTTTTTTTTTTTCATCGTCGTGGCGAAAAATTATATATATATATATATAAATTTTTCTCCTTTTATTATTCCCTTCCTTTTTTGTATACGCTTGTAACGATTGGTATTTCAGCTTTATCCAGTTTCCATCTCATCCGGAAGGATAAAGTGTTGAATTGTGAATTCAACGGTGAAATATAGAAATAATTACCGGAATTGGACGGAACGAGGGGAATCGTGAACAAGATACGCGGACGAGGCTGCTCATAAAATAATTGCGGCGAAATGAGACGTAGCGAGAGAATCAATTTCTCGGTCATATATTATACAATGACGTAATTTTGGGCTGAGAACTAGGCGGGATTACCCGGTGAAATTTTGGTCCCTGAGAAAATGGTAATGGAATAGAGATAGGATGTACGTACATAGATATATATATATATGTAAAACCACGCTTAGAGGATATTACATGATCAATACGATGGAACGGAGTGACAAGAGTGAGTAAGAGGAAAATCTTGTAACGGATCGAGCGTTTCGTGAAAGAAAGAAAGAAAGGAAGAAAGGTTGAAATTCGCGGAGGGATAATAACGCGAGACGGGGAGCGATATAAAAGTTGGAAAAACGAGTAATATCGAGTAATTTCGCGAAGGAAACCAACCGTTTTTACACCTCTTCCTATTATTCTCCGACTATTCTTTTTTTTTTTTTTTTTTTAAGAATTAATGCGTGTCATTTCTTGGAAACTGGTATGCTTTCCATTAAACGGTACACGGCAACCTAACCTAATATGATTATCATCGCGTGTAATTTATATGCAAATTCGTATTTTTACGAGCGCAAATGAAGAAATAAAGACCTTACCTTTATCTTCGTTTCGTGTTATTTAAATATATATTCATATTCGCGTGTAATCGGCATAAGAATTGATCTTATGCAATTTTTCAAACAAGCGATGAATGCGAAAGGAATGGGGAAGGAAAGGATATCTGGAAAAAGAAAAAAAAAAGAAAAAGAAGCGACGATCAAAATTTAATCAATCACGACCCACTTTTACCTTCGAATCTCCTCATATTTAACTCGCGCCGCCATTTCTCTCTGATCGTCTGCCCCCCCTCCTCCCTCCTCTTCCCCCTTTTTTCTCATCTCGCGTCATTAGCATAGCATTACCAACCACGACCAAGTTTCTTTCCACTTTCCACAGTCGAGGGAACGGTTGCATCCCTAACGACTGTTAGCCCAACAACAAAAAACAACCGGCTTTCTTTCCTCCCTCTTGCCACTCTGAGAAACTTATTCTGCGCCCCCACGATCCCGGGGGTGGTAGATAAGCGGATGATAATATAGTAATCACTTTTTAATTAGTCCGATATGTGGTTTTAATGGACCCGTTTCAACGTGAAACGAATATGGCGGGTACGAAACGTATTCGTATAACGCGTCGTAACGCAACCCATTGTCACCGTGATAAATTGCGCTTTGCAAAAATAGAAAGGTATGAAAAATATGAGACAAATGACTGTGCCGGTTCTCCAAGGATAGACAATTTATAATGGTGCCCTCTCTTCCTCTCTCTCTCTCTCTCTCCCTCTCTCTCTCTCTCGCTCTCTCTGGTGGTTTACTTCTCTCTGGAGAAGAAATAACAATGAATTGCACCGTTTCATTTTTACTTACTCGAATATATATCTTATCGTTTCCCCTCTTTTAATAATTATTTCAGTAGTGTGGCTCGATAATTAGTCATCCGCGAGAATTGAAAAGACGGGGGGAGGGACGTTTGGGGTTTATAAACGTTTTAAATCCTCGTATCGGCCACTCGATCGAATTCATTATCTGTTATCGATGATTCGTAATTATTAAGCACGATTATTGGCTAAATCTAGAAGTTGAACGTTCAACCGCGAGGCAGGAACTAACTTCTCCCGTAGAGGTACGTAGAGGCACAATGGGTTGCAAACTTTCTCGCAACCGTTAAGAACTCGTTCCTATATAGTATATATAGTGTTTCAGTCGTGATTATCTTGCAAGCGTAACGGGAATGATGTATTCATTGAATTTCTCTCTTGCGAAAATATAACTTTTGTACGGTTTAACGTTCGGATGAAATGATTATTATTATTTTGAATATTATAATTTCTAAATGTATATAAATGTATATAAATTTATACTCGACAATAAATAAAATTCTCGCCACTGTACAAATTAGTAACAAAAATATTTCAACGAAGATCATCATCGAACTACACTACTTATAGACGGAATTTTCAACAATCGATTGAAAATATTTAATATTGATAATTAATATTGATAAATATTTCTCTATTTTATTAACGAAAATCACATATTGTCGAGCTACACTACTTGCAGACGAATTTTCAATCGCTATTAAAATTAATAACAAAAATATTTC
Source organism: Apis laboriosa (assembly GCF_014066325.1). Taxonomy (NCBI): domain Eukaryota; kingdom Metazoa; phylum Arthropoda; class Insecta; order Hymenoptera; family Apidae; genus Apis; species Apis laboriosa. The sequence continues at coordinate 94,940 of NW_025222414.1, forward strand.
AACGAAGATTACTTATCATTGAGCTATACTACTTGCAGACGAATTTTTAATCGCTATTAAAATTAATAACAAAAATATTTCAACGAAGATCACTTATCATCGAGCTAAATTACTTACAGACGGAATTTTCAAAAATTGACTATGAATACTTCTCAATTCTATTTAAAGATCACATATTGTCAAGCTATACTACTTACAGATGAATTTTCAATCGCTATTAAAATTAATAACAAAAATATTTCAACGAAGATCACTTATCATCGAGCTACACTACTTACAGACGAAATTTTCAATAATCAACTATAAATACTTCTCAATTCTACTAAAATTAATAACGAAAATATTTCGCTTATCATCGAGCTGCACCACTTACAAAGCATCGAAAGATCTAACTTATATCGAGAGATTCTCCTTTTTATCAATCGGATAATTATTACGAACTCTGTTAAAACATCTTCCACATTTACGCGAGATATAAATTCTTTATGAGGCGACATATACGACGACTTTTACGACTTTCTATCCTCCTACAATTTATCCGACAGCGATACGCATTTAATTTTTCAATGACACGCCGCTGCTATATATATTCGTATGCCGATTACGAGGAGAAAATCCTGGACAGAGCTCGAAATTCGTTCGCCGGTTAACGAGGCTAGCTCAAATTTTACGAAAGGCACAGATACATATATATATATACAGAGAGAGAGAGAGAGATATCGTAACAAGATCGTAGTGTAACCAAGTCGAAATCTCTTCATCCGCCGTGTCGACACGCGCCGCCAGCAGCGTTCCGTTTCGATGCCTCGCTACATGTGGAAGGAGAAGTCCCCCTCCTCCTCCTCCCCTCCTTATCACCAACCCTATCCCCCAACATCCAAGTAAGGATCATCTTAATTGCATGCGGTAATTATTGTTTACGCGGCAAATACATCAGCGAGCGTCTACGTCACAGATGTTCCATCCTCACAATCTTACTAACTAGTTTACCCTTTTTTAAAGGCCTCTCCTCTTTTCTTAAAATCATCACCTTCTCAAACCTCTCTCGCCACTCCTCCATCGAAAAAACATATAAACGAAATATTCAAATATATAATATAATAATACTTAACAATTATCATAATTTTCAAACATTTTGCAAAACTTAATACGTTTCCTTTCTACACTATTCCACAATCCTTCGAATCCGGTTGCTCACTTAACTCGATTACAAGGAGCTCTCGAGCGAAATATTTTTATCCATCGTCTGTATTTCCTCTTCGAATATCACCACTCCATTCTTTCTCTTTCCATAACCGTAACGAACGCGAGAGCGTAGAAGATGGATGTAGTATCGATGATGATGATAATAATAATTTTCGAAGATTCGGTCGACAGGGAAGCATCATTTATATCGGCGTAGTTAAACGGTGCGTACACAAAAAGGAGAAGGAAATAGGTTAGGTCGGTGGACGTGGCACGTAGTGTAATAAAACGTGGACTGGAACGGGGCTTTCAGGCGACGCATCTTCCTCGTTGGGTGATCCTAGATCGTTCCTGTTTCCCTTATTCCTTGCAGGTGTTGGCTTGCCTGGTCATTAGTGGGCGTTAGCGCCTGTTTTGCCACGGCATCGACCTGCACACGATCGAGCTGCTCCTCCTCCTCCTCCTCCTTCCCTCCTCCTGCGTGGAACGTCGTAATGGAACGAAGGAGGTGGAAGGAGGAGGAGGAGGAGGAAAGGAAACGTGAGACCAGAAGTGACCTGCCTTCTCCAACGATCTCTTGGAGACGATGGACGAGACGATGTTAAAAGAGCGGGCTATTCGTTGACTTATGACGACGCCATTTTCCACTGGAGTTACAAAGTTATCCAAGCAAATTGAAAGGATACTTTTTTTTTTTTTTTTAATCTCTCCGCGTTTCTTTTCGTTCCTTCTTCTCGTCGAAGAGAAAAGAGAGAGAGAGAGAGAGAGAGAGAGTGAAATATTGTTTAGAATATCGAGGGAATTTCTTCCATCGGTTCGAGAAGAGACAAATTGCTGACGCTTGATTTCGTATTCGAACAGATTTGTGAACCGGGTTCGAACCGAACGATTGAGAATTGTTTAAAAATTGTTGGAAAATTTTTCGATTCTGAAGAAAGAAAAAAAAAAAGAAGAAGAACGTTGTTGGACGTCGTATTTTTTGGAAAAAGGGAAGGGCGATGCTCGATGCTCGATGCTTAAATACGATTAACCGTAAAAAAACGGTGCGCGCAATAACGAACGAAATAAAGATAAAAGTCATATTTTCTTGAAACACCGGTAGTTGTTATACGGTTATAGAGACTTTTAGATCTCTACAGCCATTCTCGCGGCGGCCTCGAAGTAAAAAGAGGCGAAGGAGGAGGAGGGGGAGGAGGAGGAGGAAGGAGGCGAAATGAAAAATGAAAGAAATAAAAAAAAAAAAAGAAAAAAAGATGGTGAATCGGTATCGTAAAATCTCCCCGGAATCAAGAACCACCCTGAATTGATAAAATTTCGCATCGACGATCTCGTGTTACGGAATAAGTTAGAGTAGATGTTACAAGCTCGTGTCTCTTCGCGTCTCTTCCCCTTCCTCCTACATTTTCCTACGCGAAAAGTTCTGAAAAAAATTTGAATCATCTTTAAACGTTCACTCGAGGAAATCTTTTTGTACTTTTCCCTAATAATAATACTCGATCGACAGATACATTCTATCGACGACGAAAATAATTTATACCATCTATATATATATATACGTATAAAATAAAAATCATTTGATTACGAATGTCGAAAAATAATCGTCCGATAATAAAATATAAAAAGTCACTCATTCAATGGAATGTAATGGGTTACAATTTAATTCAATTGCATTGAATATATCAATATTCCATTTCGATCCTTTAACAGATCTTAATTAAGAAAAATCCATCCCGATTTCTCTATAATAATTTTTTCTCCCGCGTATTATTTCCAATAATAATTTTTCGTTCTTTAACTCTGACCGTTTCCAGATTCCAGAATCGTCGCATGGGGAAAAAAAAGAAAGAAAATCGTAGGGGAGAGATAGGATAGGAGGAGGACGTGTTTGCCGTCACAGTTGCACGCCACATTCCCAGTAGTCTGCACTAATGTAACAACGCCATAAAGCTCAGAGAGCAGAATGGAACGGCGGCGAACAACAGGGGCGATCTTCGATTAACGGAATAATAAAGCAAAATACTTGTTATCGATTGTTATCGATATTGCTTATACGATATCGTTAACGAGTCGACAAACTTTTCGAACGCGTCGGATATAAACCGTGTATGCAAGAGATTTGAGATAAACGTCGCGTTTCTGTGAACGCAAAATTTTCATTTGATCGAGGGAGGAGAGGGGGAAGCGATGAGTCAATTATCAAAATATCAAAAAATGAAATCGGAAGGGTGAAAAAATATTGTAAATTCGAAAAGCGATTTAAGGAACGAATCAATTATCAGTTTAAAATGTAAACTTCATGAATGTAAAATCGGAAGGGTGAAAAAAAATTTCCAGACAAAATTATTGGAAATTTCAGAAGCGATTGAATAGAGGAATCAATTATCGAAATATCACTTTGAGAAAGTGAAATCGGAGGGGAAAAAAAATTTCCAGGCAAAAATATTGCAAATTCCAAAAACAATTGAAGGGACGATATCAGCTTAAGAAAATGAAATAGAAAAAAAATTTCCAGGCAAAAATATTGCAAATTCCAAAAACAATCGAAGGGACGATATCAGCTTAAGAAAATGAAATCGAAAAAAAATTTCCAGGCAAAAATATTGCAAATTCCAAAAATACGAAAGAAAACAGTGAAATTTTAGGGGTTGGTTCCACCCTTTCGAAGAGATTTCCCGCCGAGAGAAAAATTGCCCCGCGTGTGTAATCCCACACGTCCCGTACAAAACTTTCAACTAGAAAAATTAAAATTTTTCAGATCAGGGAATTTTAAGATAGTGCGATTCGAATATTTTTTTTTTCTCGAATTTTCCCATTTTTCCAGTTTTCAGTGCGATTCCGGAGAATTAAAAAATTTCGAAAAGAGAAAAAGATGAACAGAAAGAGAGAACTCGATATTTCGTGAAAAGGTTGGAAAATTAGTTTCTCGCGGATAGGAATGTGGGTAAAAGAAAAAAAAAAAAAAGGGGAGGAAGAGGGAAGAATTTCGAAACGTAAAGTCAACACAAAGTTTTTTTTTTCTTTCTTCTTTTTTTTTTTTGAGACGTTATAACACGTCGGGCATTACTGTTAAAGAGCTATAAGGCAGCTCGTCGCGCACCTGCTATGCTCAACTGTTATACTTTCTACCATCCTCCCCAGTAGTTGACAGGTTATTACACCTACGTTGTATACAAAGTATTATCTCGTATCGTACTCGTAAAATATGGCCTTCCATTATATTAAGAATTTTCCACGGTACACCGGTATACACTTGTTCCCCCTCCCCCTCCCCTCCATGTTTCCGTGAAATAAAACAATTTAAGTCAGCCGAGGAAGGCCGAGGATGCTGCTCTCGCCATATTTATTGCGCGGCCATCGACGAAACTTTTATCGAATCTTGCGATGGAGGGGGATTGCGTTGAAAATTAACGAAATCGTTCGATAATTTTCGAGTGATAACGTAACTCCATTCGTTTCTTATTCTTATCATCCCGCCCAGAGAAAATCCCGATCGACGCTTAATTTCGATCGAGATAATAAAGGGATCGATCTTTGACAAATGGCGAATAAATAAATAAAGAGGGATGATTCTCGAGCGAATACATTATATCGGCCTCTCGAGTTTCCTAATTTAAATTCAAATTAAACGATGTTAAGTAAAAAATTACTAAACCGCGAGGAAAGGAAGAAAGAACGAATTATATTAGGGTTTAAGAAAAAAATGTAAAAGCGGGATATAAATTTCGTGGGAAGGGGAGGTGAATACGAAAATTAATATTTATTTTGGAATGGAAATTTTTGATAAATTTACGCGGCCGCTTTTTTCGTGATTAACGTCGTTACGAGAGATAATAATACGATTATTATGACGCCGAATGCGTGAAATAAAAAGCGCGAAAACAAAGTGCGGCGTTAAGAGGGATTAACATATAGTCTCGGTCTACTACCGGCGAGAATTCAATTTTTTCCCCAGATTTGAATAATTACCAGCGTATCTGCGAATAAATAACGTAATGATTCGTTATTAGAATGATTCAATCAAGTAATTTATAATATATCGAATGTTGTATATTCTTTTTTTCGAGAGAGAGAGAGAGAGAGAGAGAGAGAGAGGAAAAAAGAATATAAAAGATACACGAAATATTTATATTATTTCATCGATCGAGTGCAGATAACAATCTCTGGGATGGGAAAACGCGGCGAAGAAGAATCTATTAACTTAGACAACTCAATTGATGGAAAGAGTTAATTGGAAAGATTCCAGGACGAATTCTACCTCGCCGGGTCATATATTTTCTACTAAAATACCTGTCCCCATCGTGACAGATTCGACTGAGGGAGAGAGGAAAAAAAAAAAAAAAAAAAAAAAAAAAGGAAGATATACAGTTTGGCGAAAATCTCGCGCACACGCGTATCCGTGAAATCATAACATAAAACTTTTTATTTTCTAATCCTAGAATGGGGGAGAGAGAAAAAAAAAAAAAAAAAAAAAAAAAAAAAAACGAAAAAATTCAACATTCACGAATTGAGATAAACGAAGCTAAAAATACGTAAAATATTTTGAGAAGTAATTTGAATGAAGTATCGTATGTCCAAGCATATTTTTTTTTTCCATTTCTTTTTTTTTTTTTTTTTTTTTCCCCCTCCCTAACTGTTTATTTTTACGTATCTCGAAACTTTTCGATTTCGACCATAGGGACAATACCAGTTTTGGCCAAATATCCGTGAGGGTATTCGTGACAACTTTTCCATCTCTCCGAACCCGAATCCACCATCGATTTCTCTCTTTCCAGCTTAGAAAAACAAGGAACAACAAAGGAAGAAAAATTCGAGGGGGCGGAATCAGATTTTCGAATGGAAAATCCTGCGAAATCCGGCGATAATTTTCATCGAGGAACGATATAAAGCAATAACAAAACGATGGGACGGGAATCGGTTTTCTTTCTTTTTCAACTACAGTCTTGGTAGACGATACGTGTGGTTTCGCACACGTACGGATCATCTTGTGCGAGCTATTGTGCGGCGCAAGGTGGCGTTAACCACCAAGCTTCGTGATTTCCTTGAATATTCATCATTCGTTCGACGCCGGATCGAGCTGGGCCGGGGCGATGCTTTTTGATGAATATTGTAAGTGTTTATTCCGCCGCGCATATTTAAATGAACGTAACGCGATCCCAATATTTCATCGAAAGTCGCTTCTCGATACCGATTAATCGTTTGCCGATTAATCTTGAATTATCCTCTATCCTATCCTAACGGCGATCGATGATCGATTCACGCTTCGTTTCTATTCGAGTTTCGAGTTTCTCGATCAATCGGGAACAATAAATAAACGTTAATCGTTTGCTCCATCGTTTCCACGTTTTTGTTATTTAAATCGTTGAAAAATATTAATTTCTTCCCGATCTTTAAAATATAAAATATTCGTGTATTAGATTTACATTTTATCCGTGATATTTATTATATATTTTTTTTTTCTTCGTAATACGAACACGAGATAAATTTTTAAGAGGGGAAATTCGACAGGGGGATGGTCGATTTGGGGAGCATTTAACGGTACGATTAGGCACGAAGGAAGGAATTTATTTACTTAGTGTCATTCGATAGAGGGATATTGGACGGTGGATTATAGCAATTGATAGCTTCGAAATCTCATTATCAGCGTAATAGAATACTTCTCTTTAAAGAGAAGGGTGGACAGGACAGGAGAGGGTGAGAGGGTAGAAGAAATTTATCTAAGGTAAACTTGCGGTCGAACGAAATTATTCATCCATTCGTTGTATAATAATAAACGATCGAACCTTTTCGTAACCGATAATTTTTAATATTTAATAATTTTTTCTGCGAATAAAATTGGATAGAATTGGATAGAATTCCAATCTATCGTGTCCCATCTCAATGTTTCGTTACGAACATTTGAATAAATTTTTTAAAACAATAATAATAATAATAATAATAATAATAATAATAATTGTTATTCACACAAGCATCATTTCGAAATCGTCATGAAACACAATATTCGAAGCGCAATATTATAATTTTTGTGGTGGGAAGGAGAGGGAGGAAAGAAATGGAGAGGATTATCTTGCGGTCGCGATTACTTTGGCTTCCTTACGTATCGTGTTGTACGGGACAAGGAGGAAATGCGACTGTTCATCGATCAGTGGCAAAAGAAAAAAAAAAAAAAAATGGCCGTTTCGAATATTATTGCCGTCTATTCAAAAATTAATGCTCCCTCCCTCGGGTAAATATCATCGAAATATCATCCGATCGTCCGTATGAAATTATCGATTCCTTTTTTTTTTTTTTTTTTTTTTTTTTATATCGTCGTTCGTTTCTTTTATGCCTGTAATAGATTTTAAAGAATTTTAAGGGAAGAAAGATGCAACAGTTTCGAGGCGATAAATTTCGTACGATTCGTTATTCTCGAGGGTATTTTATTATTGATCGAATGATATTTTCTTATATATATATATATATTATAGGTTTCGGATAGGCTCGTCTTTCGTATTTTATCTCTCTCGTGGAATAATTCATCGATATACGAGAAAGTTAAGAAATGTTCGTTCGGCGGCGGATGCACACGGATTTCTGAAACAGGTTTATTTCCCTTCCGAATCCGAGGAAGGAAAGTTTCCAAACTAATTTTTCCCCTCCCCTTAAGGTCTTTCTAAGTTTTCCATTTGTCTCAAATTGCTCACTAGGTAGAGAAGCCGGTCTATTAAACGTCCAAACAGGAAATAGGAATCGCGTTTACCTTAATTTCAGATATCTTTCCCCTCTCGCTTCTCGTTATCAGCAACGAAATACGCTCTCCGATAAATAAGAAATATTCTACCGAATAAATATTACATTCCATTTATGCATATATATATAATATATATATATATATATATATATATATATACTTTTCCAACGTATTGACCAAATTACGCCATTAGCAATCCATTAAAAATTCTCGTCTCGAAAAAACTTACTCTCCACTAAAATCGTTTCCACTAAATTTTACCCACTTTCCTGCTTCCCCCCCTCCATAAAACTCTTCCCTCCAAATCCAAATTCGTGCACAACCAATAAGAATCACTCTCCACCCGAAACTCTCCACCAAACATAACCTTGTAACCTGAGACCTCCTCCGCGAGTATAGACACGCTACTTCCTCTACCTCATCCGTTGCATACATCCGTTTCCTCGACGCAACGCATCTCGAAATTCCCAATCTGTATCCCCACCATCCACCCCCTCCTCCGGAACAAAGCTTAGACAACCACTCGAACGTCAAGCGATGCCGCGACCGGTTTGAAAATTTAATCCGACGCGCGGTTATTTTTGGCGGGTAATTCGAATCTGACGATGACGAGACGGTGTCTCGATCGAGTTTTATTCATTCGATCGAGCGGCAAGCCAAGCAATGGGAGAGAGGGGAGGGGGGGAGGGGGGGAGTGAAGAGGAGAGGCTCGCTTATTCGCCGGTTTAATTAAACGCACTTCGACTTTCACGAGTTCGACGAGTATTTCCGTTTTCGTTTCGAATCCTTCCTCCCCCGCCGCCTTTCGCAGCCTCGTTATCCTTCCTATCCCCCTATTTCATCTCCGCCTTCTTAACGTTCGACCCTCTCGAATTCCCCGCCTGCAACCGGATTTATATCCCCTTCCCCACGAGTCACTCGCGGTATTCGTTAGAAGCATTAAGCTTTAATTTCGCTCGGAATCTCCTCCTCCTCCTCCTCCTCCTTCTTCTTCTTCTTTCGCCCTCATACCTTCGTACTTCTTCTGGATAAGTCGTCTATCCGGAATCCAGTACTGAACGCTTTCTTTCGTGGGACATAATCGTTGCAGTTTCTTTTTGCTTGTCTGCACGGGGATACCGTTTCGACGGGGGATTAAGGCTTGTTTCCGGTTCTAAGTTGTGTGACCTTGGGGGCGAGTTCGAGTAGTAACGGTTGAAACTTTTTTATCTCGCAATTTTGGAAGTGGTGGAAACCTCGATCTGAGTTTCTTTCTACAAGTTTCGAAGTGAATTGGGAGTATTGCTCCTTTTTTAAATAATTTTTGAAAAAAATTTGTTCGAGGATCTGAATGTAGTATTATCGTAAATTGAATTCGAAGATGAATTGTAGAATTTTGATCGAAGACTTGAGTTTCATTTGGAATTGTACAGCTCTTCCTTGATTTTTTAGAACGTAGAATTTTGATCTCAGTTTCTTTCTACAAGTTTCGAAGTGAATTGGGAGTATTGCTCCTTTTTTAAATAATTTTTGAAAAAATTTGTTGGAGGATCTAAATGTAGTATCATCGTAAATATAAAATTTTGATTGAAGACTTGAATTTCATTTGGAATTGTACAGCTCTTTGATTTTTTAGAACGTAGAATTTTGATCTCAGTTTCTTTCTACAAGTTTCGAAGTGAATTGGGAGTATTGCTCCTTTTTTAAATAATTTTTGAAAAAATTTGTTCGAGGATCTAAATGTAGTATTATCGTAAATATAGAATTTTGATCGAAGACTTGAGTTTCATTTGGAATTGTACAGCTCTTCCTTGATTTTTTAGAACGTAGAATTTTGATCTCAGTTTCTTTTTACAAGTTTCGAAGTGAATTGGGAGTATTGCTCCTTTTTTAAATAATTTTTGAAAAAATTTGTTGGAGGATCTAAATGTAGTATCATCGTAAATATAAAATTTTGATTGAAGACTTGAATTTCATTTGGAATTGTACAGCTCTTTGATTTTTTAGAACGTAGAATTTTGATCTCAGTTTCTTTCTACAAGTTTCGAAGTGAATTGGAAGTATTGCTCCTTTTTTAAACAATTTTCGAAGGAATTTGTTCGAGGATATAAATGTAGTATCATCGTAAATATAAAATTTTGATTGAAGACTTGACTTTCATTTGGAATTGTACAGCTCTTCTTTGATTTTTTAAAACGTAGAATTTTGATCTCAGTTTCTTTCTAAAAGTTTGGAAATGAATTATTGCTCTTTTTTAAAAGTTTTTTATCTAGGAATTTAATCGGATTTGAGTTCTGGATGTAGTTTTATTATAAATTGAGTTCGAAGGTGAATTATAGAATTTTGATCGAAGACTTGAGTTTCTTTTAGAGTTGTACAGCTCTTCTTTGATTAAAACTTTTTGACTTGAGTTTCTTCTTGCAATTAAGGTAAATTATGGAAATATTGCTCCTTTTTAAAAATTTTTCATCTAGGATTTGAGTTCTGTAATTTGTAGTTTCATTGTAAATTGACTTCAAAGGTAAATTATAGAACTTTAATCGAAGACTTGGTTTCTTTTGGAGTTGTACAACTCTTCTTTGGTTAAAACTTTTTATTTTGACTTGAGTTTCTTGTAATTGTATAATTGTAAGTTAACTTCAAAGATAAATTGTTCTTTTTTTCTTTCTAGAAATTTGATCGAAAATTTGAGTTTCTTTATAATTCCATCGTAAATTGAATTCGAACGAATTATAGAATTTTGACCAAAGACTTGAGTTCTCTTAAAACTTTTTATTTTAACTTTAGTTTCTTCTCTTATAACTCTACGTTAACTTCAAAACTGAATTACTGTTCTTTTTTTAAACAATTTTCTATCTATCATTTTGATTGAGGATCTCTTTTTGATCCAATTGATCTTGAAAACGAGATAGAGGTGCTTTATCGCCCGTTTTAGTGAAAATTTGATATCTAAAATTTTGAAATAACGGCGAAAATTCTCTTTGTCGCCTCTCTTTATAGAAATTTTTCATAATAAAATATGTCGAATATTTTCGTTTCACTCAATTTCTTCGCAGAATTTTTTTGACATTTTCATTCCTTTCTCTTATTTTATCCCACAATAACAGTTTTATTAACTCGGAGCAAACTTTGAACAAAGAGACGTTCTTGTTCAACAATTGTTCAGGTTATCCACACTGCGCCACAATCGATGTTTATTTTCATCGATTTACATGCAGATTCAAATCATTATTGATGTATATCGGGACGTATAAAAGCATTTGCATACGCGTTTTATTATTGAAATTTCCAATACAGTTTCCCCATGCATTATTTGACGTGAAATCGTTTATCTTGTTCCTTTGGCAACATCGAAGAAAGGAAACTGTATAAAACTGTGCACGACACGAAGTTATTCCAGATTACGACTCAGAAAAAAAACATCCCTTTTTTTTTTTTTCTTTTTTTTTTTTTGATTTCAATGGCGCCATATAATAACACACCCGAGAAAGAATTTGTTTAAACGAGACGGGGAAATATTACAATCCATAAATCGTCTCTCTCCAGATAAAACTCTTCAACTTTTCACTAGTCAACCCCTCGTTTCGTTTAAAAATACTATCTCGTATTTTTCTTTTCCTTTCTTTCCTTTTCTAAAAACGCGTCATTGTTAATTGCACGAAACTCCCTTCCCCTCTCATACTTTATCCCCTTCGATGATCCATGATCCAAGAAAACAAAACTTTCAACGAAAACTTTCATTCGTTTATTTCGTTTGTTTCGTCGTTCGCGATTTCGGATAAATTCCTCGCGGCAATTTTTATCAAAATGAAAATTTTAATAATCTCTTCTCGTTCAACAGAGTACACTTTTCGATTATTCTTTTTCGAAAAAAGTGTTAAATCGAGAAACACCGAATACAACGAACAGCTTTCCATTCCCTCGAGCGGGGGGATGGAACAGCGTCAAAGAGGGGTGTACGATATTTTGTTTCGCGAGGGGGGGGGGTGAAAATTTCACAGCTCGAACGGTGGGGGAAAAGAAAAGAAGAAGAAAAAGGAAAGCGAACCAGGACGAATCAAGCGACTGGGTCAATACTCGAATATAGGCGGTAATGGTTAACGAGGGGCCAATCAATCGATAACACAACAAGAAAACTGTGGAAAAGGTGAAAATGTCTGTCGCCCTCTTGGCTCTTAGGGCTGTCATTACGTTTCAACCGGGATAATCCCGCGCAATTACGCAGGGCGAGGACGGTCTCCTCGAAAATAACCGATCGCCGGTGAATTCGTATCGATGGCCAATTGTTAGATATCGAACGGAATAAAAAAACGACGCGACGAGGAGGATTGAACGAGCCTCGACGCGAGAAATAATTGTATTTTCTCTGAAGAATAAATAACGAAGAAGAAAGGTGCGTGTAAATAATTAAAAACGACGTCGATTAATCTCGTCCAATTATCGATCAATTTCAAAAATAGATATTAATAAAACGAGATCTCGAAAGTTCTTGAAGCTTAAACTTCGACTCCTCGCAAATAATAAAAAAAATAAATTGGTGGAAATCGAAACTGGGCGGGTTCGAAGCGAAAGAAACGCAAGAGAAATTTCGAGTATTATTAAATTTTACCACGCGTGAAATCCTCCTCTCTCCCATCCACGATCGAGATCGGGGAAAAAATTACTCACCCGTCAACCGATGCTGAATAGTTGGAGGGGGGGAAAGTTGGGCCGCGTTAAGTAACACCGTGATCGCGACAAGGATGGCGGATGGAATACGAGGAGGGCGAGGGAGAAGGATGGAGAAGGCGAGAGGGTGGCTAGGTAGGTAGTTGTTATCACGGTCCCGTGATAAGTGAGAGTGCTCAGACTGTGCACGGTGCTCGTATACCGTTGCGGTGCTCTTTCATAACGATCAAGCCCCTAGAAACCGCCGTCTTCCCGAACGCGTCTCACATTTTTGTCACCCTCTCTCGCGCTGAGAGGGCCGGGGGAACGAGGCCGTCGCCTTCCTCCACCCTATTTTTCTCGTTAATTCTCCCCAGCCTCGCTCGTAATTGATCGTTACCTAAAAGTTTTAAATACACGTACACAGAGTGGCGCGTGAAATTAACCGATTAATCTGTTAGTTTTTTCCTCGTCCCGGGATAAAATATACGCGACGAATACGCGAGATATAATTATTTTATTCGCGCGTTCACGTAAGTTGGCCATTCAACGGGCCGAGCTTTGAAATAAATATATAGTTACACGTGGCGAAGTGTAATTTGCGGTACACCCACCACCCAGGATATTATGCTAATTATTATGTTAATTAATGCGTCTGAATTTAACGCTGGAAACATTTACATTTAACGGGTTACATACCCGAATACGGGGAATATTTCGAAGGGAGGAGGGATGATGCCTCGGGTGAACGCGTTGTCTGTAATGGGAATTTTTTTTTTTTTTTTTTCTCTTCTTCAATTATTTTCCAGTTAATTCCAAAATTCAAATTTGGAGAATTCGTATCGTAATCGTTGAAAAAGTGTATTAAAAATATATTTCGATTATATCCGTTGAAAAACGGGATATAATTATGAACAGTGGAACGTAATTTGCTGTAATATAATCAGCATTCACCATCGATTTTATAAATCGTAGCGAGTATAAGTAGTCGCATTTATACGCTAAGTATAATGCTTATCGAACGTCGCCGCCTCGTTTTTCCCGATATTCCAGTCCAATTTTATAACTCTATTAAGAGTAAATTAATGAATTCTGTCCGCAAATATTGACAATCGAGTAACCTTCTCATCGAACGAAAAAATAAGATTAGATGAAACAGCTTTCCTGTATTACGTTCTTCTTCTATTATGATTCGATGAAACGATGATAAAACTCTCTAGAAAAAAAAAAGGGGGAGGGGGAGGGAAAACGAAACGTTAAAATAGATACTTTGCGAATTAAAAGCTTTTCACATCCCGTAACGAAATTAAATTACCCTTCAATAAATATTCCATCATTTTGATACGTATCACTTATCGGGAATTAATTTATTTCCCTTCGTTTCGAAACATTTATTAACCATCAAAAAAAAAAAAAACTATCAAAAAAAAAAAAAAAAAAAAAGAAAGAAAGAGAGAAGTTATTCTAAAATAATTTTATAAATTTTTATTCACCAGAAAGAAGAGAAAATTATCGAATTATTTAATCTTTTCGTTGCAATTCATTCGTCAAATTTTCTTAGAGAGAAAAAAAAAAAAAAAAACAATCTCAAAAATCTCAAAAATTCGAAGAAAAATTCGAATTCGGATTCCGCCTCGCCTCGAAAATTCCCTGCTCAATCGCGCGTAATAGGAAACGATCAAGAACGATCGTCTCAACGTTTCCACGATACATAATCTTATTTGACAGCAGCGTGGTCCGTAGTAATGTAATTACACGCTGCACTCGACGTATTTTATATATATATATATATATAATTGTATCGATTGGTGATTCTTATACAGGGGCCCGACCGCAATTCGTAACTATCCACGATGAAATCGATAAAGCGTGAAATTGAAATTTCAATTCGGGCCGAACGTTGAATACAGCCCCGTCCAGCGGATCCACAATGCAGCGGAGAAACACCGTGAAATTATAACCCGCCGCGCGAAAAACTTATTGTATCTTCCCGTTCGAAAGAAAAAAAAAAAAAAAAAAAATTAAATCCTCTCTAAGAAGACGACGAACGATTAATGGAAAGAAACGAATAATAACAGATAAAATATATCCCGATATAACGATAGAGAATTTCACGTTCACGGGGTGAGAACAAGGTGGCGCGCACGACTCGCCAATTACAGATTCAACGTCCCCGAACTTCCAACTATCCGCAACACGGTTTAAGATACAGTTCAATTAATTAAACCAAATCTAATTTAGCTTGATTAAGCTAACGATGTCTAATGTAGTTTAATGTAATTGCTTCGGCCGGAGGAGGAGGAGGAGAGGACGTGGATCACCCCCCTCTTTTATTCTATCGATCTTTCATCTCGCGCCCCGACCTCCTTCGCTTCCGCTCTTCTCCGCTCTTCCTCCTCCTTCGCGAAAGCCTTATTTGAATATGTATTATCACATTACCGATGTAGGTCTTCGAAACCCGGATGTAATATGTTAATTGACGTTTAAGCGATCCCCCAAGAACTCCTCCTCTCTCTCTCTCTCCCTCTCTCTCTCGTTAAATACCGAGTGGACTTCTTTCATTTCGTTCGAGGATGGCCGAGGCGTAGCACTTGGGTACAAATTACGAAGTTACCCTAATTCCTCCTCAAGTGTTTACCTTTGAAAGAATTCGTTTCTCGAGTTTTCTCGCCCCGTTTCCGACTCCTTCGAATCTTTCTCTGCAAATCGTCCGCGTTTTAAATATGAGAGATCGTGTAGAGATCTTCTCCAATTTTTGTCAACGCGCGAATTTCTCGAATTCTTCCTCTTCGTTCGTTTCAACAAACGCTTTTGTATCTTTCTCCTCGCGGAGGAAATGTCGCAATTTCGCAAAGTCGGAAAAGTGTTGAAGTAAAACGGGCTGGGGAGGGGGAGGGAGGGAGGGAGGCAACTTATAATTTACGTTATCTACGGCAAATGGGAAGCTACGTGTGCTGCAAATGTAAAATGAAAGCCACCTTTTGATAGCCCCGCGCAAAAGCGATATTAATGAGCTTGAGTGAATGCAGGTCAACCCTATCGCGCAGCCCACCTACCGCCCCCTCCCCCGCCTCCCTAGGTGAAAAACACTGGAGAAATATGATAGTTGGCGTTCGACGTGATACCAAAGTAATTTTCGTCGGGATATACATCATTATCATTTTACATATATATATATATATATATTTTTCATTACGTACCGGCCGTGAAATTAGCGATGTACGATATTTTTTTTTTCTTTCTTCTTTTTCTCCTTCCCCCGTCCCTGTCGAGTTTCATCGTAACCGTGCACGTCGTAACATTTTTCGGTTAATTTTTCCGCGACGCGGGGGTGAAAAAAGGAGAGGGAGAGAGAGAGAGAGAGAGAGAGAGAGAGAGAGAGAGAGGA